>NW_022437043.1:2848042-2864627 GCF_009761245.1 Sapajus apella
TTTAGGATGGGGCTGCTGACTTAGCTCCACTGTCAGGTAAGATCACTCCCCGAGCTCTTCAGTCAGGCAGAGCTGCTGGCAGGTTACTACGATTACCTTTTATTGGGCTTGACTACAAGGTGTATTCCATGGCCTGGTAACACCACCGTTTGAGGTTTGTATTTGGACAGGGTTGTAGGCTGGATCCTCAGGTTAGGCAGAGTCACTACTTGGGATGGATGGGACCAGCTGCTATGCTAAGTAGAAATGCGCTGTTGAGGTTTGCCTCCTTGCCTAGATGGGGCCTTGGGGCGGTCTTTGAGGATGGGCCAAGAACTGTTTAAACTCCTAGATATGGCAGAAGTAGCCTCTACACTTTGCCAAAATGCACTGTGGTGGGCACCTTTCTCCCTGGGCAGCGCCTAGGCAGGGTGAGTTCGAGGCTGAGTTGAGTGCTGGTTAAACCCCTAGTTGTGGCAGAACTAGCCACTGCTCTTTGCCAAAATACACTGTGGCGGTCCATCACACCTTTCCAGGACAAGGTCTTCAAACGGACTTTGAGGCCATGCCAAGCACTGTTTAAACTCCTATGTGTGGCAGAACTATCCCCTGCTTTTTGCCAAATTCTGTGGTCCCTGGATGGGGCCTTGGGGCAGTGTCTAAGGCTGGGCCTGGAGGCTGGCTGTTTAGAGATTCGAGGCAGGCAGAACTCCCCACCAATTCTAGTAATAGCCAGCTCAGCTTTGCAAATGAGCTATGCTGTTGGCTGCTGTCGCTGATCAGGTGTCATTACTGGCAATTACAAAGAAGTAACACAAATATCTGTATACTGGTCACTGTGAGCTCTGTGTTCTTGCTTTGTTTCTACCTGACCCTAGGTAGTCTAGTCATGCCAATACCTCTTGTGTTCCCTATGAAGTGAGACTGAAGTGGGCTTCTTGGGAAGCATCTCAAAATGCTACGGAAGCTGGATGTTCACCTCTGGTTCTCTTTCCCCACTGTAGAAACTGTGATTCCTAAGGAATTCTCTCTTTGTGCCACTGTGCCAACTTGGGAGAGGGGGAGGAAGAGGGGTGACACAATCAGTGAGATCATTTCTTTCTTTCTTTCTTTCTTTTTTGAGATGGAGTTTCACTCTTGTTGCCTAAGATGGAGTGCAATGGCACGACCTTGGCTCACCTCAACCTCCGCTTCCGAGGTTCAAGCGATTCTCCTGTCTTAGCCTCCTGAGTAGCGGGGATTACAGGCGTATGCCACCACGCCCGGCTGATTTTTTTGTATTTTTAGTACAGACAGGGTTTCTCCATGTTGGTCAGGCTGGTGTCAAATCCTGACCTTGTGATTTGCCCGTCTTGGCCTCCCAAAGTGCTGGGATTACAGGCGTGAGCCACTATGCCCGGCGAGACCATTTCGTTTACCCTCTTGTGGTTTTTACTTGGTTCTGTCATTCACACAGGTGTATCAGGTTTATTTCCATGCTTTGAGGTTTTTGCAAAGATGTTCTTGTTTATGGATATTTGCCAGTTGAACTTTTGTGGAAGTTAGTGAAGCCTGAGATCTCCTATTGTGCCGGTTTGCCTGAGGTATGTTCTTTAGTGTCTTTCACTATTTCCCTCAGGAACTGACCTTCAGTTGCCCACAATGGCAACTAACTTAAAAACATAGTCTTTATTGGCTGCGTTCACTTTCATTCTCATTTCCTTATACCCCATCCGTGTTTCCTGGTATTGCCTTTCAGCAAAACAAACAATCAACCAAAACCATTTTTAAAAACCAAAACCTACACTCAAACACTTGGGCTGCTTATTGGAGAAATCCAAAATCAAGCCAGTGATTCTAATACATTTGGTCATTAAGTTTGCCTAATGGGAGCTAGAGACAGTTTCTTGACTTGCAGCTATCAAGTTGCAAAATGTTTTGTTCTATTTTTAATTTCTTTAACTTTTTTTTGAGACAAAGTCTTGTTCTGTCACCCAGGCTGGAGAGCAGCAGTGCGATCTCGGCTCACTGCAACCTCCACCTCACAGGTTCAAGCAATTCTCCTGCCTCAGCCTCCAGGGAGCTACATATAAAAGGTCAGAAGGACAGATTACTGCTACTATCAAGCCTAGACTTCTGGCCATCCTTTGCTATCCCAAATGGACCTCAGGGCCTCGTGCCACACATTATGTGTGTATGTGTATGCGTGCACGCACGTGGTCTTGAGTGCGTATCTCCTAAATTTCTCCATTGTGAAACATACATTCCGCTTTCTCCTTTCCCCATATATACACATGTTCCTAGAGTTCCTAAGGGCTGTAACTACCCCAGGCAAATTTTTCCAAGCCAATAGCAGCTGGCTCTCTCTAAGTGATTAGCTGAAAGTGAAACCAAGTGCAGGAAACTGTCATGATAAAGCAAGCTGTTCACAGTCCTCAGACCTTGAGGAGATAATGGTGGAGACTAGGAACAGAGCAGAATCCCAAGTTCTCTCTCAGAAGTCACTCTAAATCTATTTGATTATAAGTTTTTTTTTTTTTTTTTCTTTTTTTTTTTGAGACAGAATCTCACTTTGTCACCAGGCTTGAGTGCAATGGCTTGAACTCTGCTCACTGCAACCTCTGCCTCCCGGGTTCAAGGAATTCTCCTACCTCAGCCTCCCGAGTAGCTGGGATTACAGGTGCGTGCCACCACACCTGGCTAATTTTTGTGTGTGTGTTTTTTAGTAGAGACAGGGTTTCACCATGTTGGCCAGGCTGGTCTCAAACTCCTGACCTCAAGTAATCTACCTGCCTTGGCCTACCAAAATACTAGGATTACAGGTGTGAGCCACCATGCTGGGCAATTTCTTTAACTTTAAGAAAAAAAATATTCAGACCCTACTAGTAGTAGAGATTACAAATCCAGAAAGAAAAATATATACTGACATTAGGAGTTGTAAAAGAAAAACATGTGATCTAAATTTCCATCTGCCTTTTTTCTTTTAACTTGAATCTGGCTAAATTCATGGTACATTATTGTTAGTAAGCAAAATAGATGTTTTAATTGTTGCATTTCCTATATATATCATTAAGAATGAGAAAGCTGAAAGTAGCCCTAAGGAAAGAGAAAAGGATATTGTGTTTCAATGTGATAGGTGGTTTAAGATGGCCCTCAGATACTCCTATCTCTTAATATGTATGACCTTGAGTAACATGCTTCTAGTCAAAGACTGTCTCAATTTTGAGGAGATGTAATTTTGTCATTAGATTATAAGAGATTGTAGCCTTTGTCTTGCTATCAGACTTTCTCCTTTGCTAGCTTTGTGAGGCAACATGTCTTAGGAGACACATGTCTGAGGTGGACCTCTGGCTAATAGCCAGCAGTTAACTAAGATTCTCAGTCCAATAATCCAAAAAGAACTGAATCTTGGTTGGGTACAGTGGCTCATGCTTGTAATTCCAGCATTTTAGGAGGCTGAGGCAGGAGGATCACTTGAGGCCAGGAGTTCCAGACCAGCCTGGACAACATAGCCAGACCTTGTATCTATAAACAGTTTTAAAAATTAGCCAGGCATAGTGGTGCATGCCTGTAGTCCAAGTTACTCAGAAGCTGGGGTGACAGGATCACTTGAAATCTGAGGTTGAGGCTGCAGTGAGCTGTAGTCAAGCCACTGCACCCTACCCTTGGCAACAGAGTGAGACCTTGTCTAAAAATTAAAAAAAAAAAAATTTTAAAGAACATAATCCTGAATCCCATCTGCAATCATGTAGTGAGCTTATAAGTGGATCTTAACACTGATTGAGTTTTTAGATGAGACTCAGTTCTGGCTGACACCTTGCTTGAAGCCTTGGAGGCTGAAGCAAAAGACAGTTAAGCTGTGCTTAGATTCCTGGTCCACAGAAAATATGAGACAATAAATGTGTGTAATTAATAAGTATTTCTATTTTCCTATTCATTCTGTTTAGAGCAAATATTTGGGATTTAGAAGGAAAATTTATACTTTAACAGGGTCACTGTCACCTTGAATACTGAATCAAGTTGACCTTGGTTGTGATACATTATGCTTGTATTTCAGATTTGAGCTCCCACTGTTGTTAAAAGGAAAGGAAAATACTTTCTCTTTGGAAATCTACTCAACCAAAATTCTTTATATAAAAATGGCTTCTCATAGATTAGTTTCTGAGTACATTTTCTACCAATGATCTTAAGTCATCCCCAAGCATATGCAAATCTCTTAGCAACAGAAGATGATTCCAAATGAGAAAGCATTCTGAGCCAACTCCCATGTAAGCATCTGAGCCAACAAAGATGGGGTTTTAAACTTTATTTTTAAAAATATTTAAAATAAAATCATCCTGGGAGAATGGAGCAGTATGTATAAATCTATGAACTGTTTGAATAAGTTCAGTTGTTTCAAGGTTACTTCTTCTGTGTCTAGTATAAATATATTTCAAAAATACATACAGTAAAATGTGAGAAACAGTTTCCGTGGGATCAACATGTCTGCTGCCAGAGAAGTTACATTTCTTGTAAAACAATGCTACATAATGGATGATGGTGGAGTGAGGCCAGCTGGTTTTAAATATCAAGCTGACAGTGGAATGTGGTGTTTAGAAGATAGTCACAGCACAATACACAAGGAGACATAGAGACCTACTGCTTGACAACTTAACAAAAATGCAGTGTGTTCTCCAAAGGATTATTTTAGCCTTATAAATACCTACTTTTTACAAAGTTTCACTTTAGGCTCAATGTGTTTTGTGTGTTATAGGTGAACTCCATGGGAGCATCTGAGAGGTGAAATTCCTTTATAACCGTCCTTTTGCCACTTAATTTTTTAGCTTAGAAGTTTCTGAGTTAGAGTACATGGAATGACCCACTGTGGTGTGGGAAGAAAATATTAGGGAAGAAAAGAAAAGATAAATTAAGCACAATCAGCACTTAATATGCAGACTGACACTGGTGGCTTCACTCAGTCCATCTGCATAGAAGGCTGTTGTATGTTGTAAGCAAAAATAAAATTCTGAGCCCCCAACTGACTGAATGAATCCCTCCTTTTAACCTTTTAACTTGAAAAAAAAATGAGTTCAGATCATGATGGGAAGGAGGGGTCAGACAAAACTGATTATAGTCTCCTCCCTTTGAAATTCAAGCATAATTGACCAGCGTTAACATTAAAACAGAGATCTTAAAAGCGACAGAAGACACTCTTTGTAGCAATAAGATACCAAATTCCAACCTGACTCTAGTATAGTATCACAGGACAGATAGCAGGCCCTGAGAAAAATGGAAGTATTTTACCCCAAAATATATTTATTTGACATATTTTTATTTTTGTTTTTCATATTTTTAAACCTATTTTATTTGTTGGTAACTATTTGAGAAGTCAAATGATTAAGTTTTGACACATATCTCTAAAGGTTGACAGAAATTTCTTAGATAAAGGTTGAAGCCTGAATATGGGCAGTGTCATTATCCTAACACATTGGAAGATGAATCCATCCATTTTATACCAATACTTCATTGCTTCCTAGGTTGTTTTTTGTTGTTGTTGTTCAAACAGAAAGTTTTAAAAGAACACATATGTGGGCTTTTAAATCCAAAGCAGTGAATTGTGTTCTCAAGGCTTTGCTCTGCTGAGGAAGCCCAGGTTTCTGTTGACAGTGCCTGTTTTGTTCCTTCAACATTTATTTTAAGTTCCAGGGTACATGTATAGGATGTGAAGGTTTGTTACACAGGTATGTATTCTTCTGAAGTGTCTGTTTATGTCCTCTGACCACTTTGTAATGTGGTTGTTTGTTTTCTTCTTGTAAATTTGTTTAAGTTCCTTGTAGAGTCTGGATATTAGACCTTTGTCAGATGGATTAAAAAACCATACACCTAAAATCATCTGATCTTTGACAAACCTGACAAAAATCAGCAATGGGGAAAGAATTCCGTATTTATTACATGGTGCTGGGAGAACTGGCTAGCCATATGCAGAAGATTGAAACTGGACCCTTTCCTCAGACCTCATACAAAAAATTAAGGTGGTTTAAAGACTTAAATGTAAAACCCAAAACTATAAAACCCTAGAATAAAATCTAGGAAGTAACATTCAGGACATAGGCACAGGCAAAGATTTTATGACAACACACCAAAAGCAATTGCAACAAAAGCAAAAATTGACAAATTGGATCTGATTAAACTAAAACTTCTGCACAGCAAAAGAAACTATCATAAGAGTGAACAGACAACAGAAGGGGAGGAAATTTTTTCAGAGACCGGGAATGGGAGAATACCCCAGTGTCCCCTAAAATATCCCCACTGTGGTTCTCTACTGAGGCAGAGAGCCATCTGGACATTTTGCAGAGGTAATTCTCAAATCCAAGGGGACCTCTACAAGACTTAGACTCTGGAACAAGCCAGCACCAGCACCATAGCCCCAGTAGCTGCTGCAATTGCAGTGCCTTGGAGCAGTAAGATTACTCTACTACCCCTCACCAGACAAGGCTCAGCACCAGCTTCTGGCCCAGTGGTCCTGCTTCTTCCTGAAATTGGCCAACGACTGTGGCCTCCTGTTGTCCTGGGAGGAACGTGTAGGGCAGGGTGGGTTCCTCTCTGCCACTGGTAGTCAGGCAGGCAATGCCTGCTGGAGCTTGCAGCCCAGTAGTCCTGCTTCTGTCTGAACTTAGCCAGCAGACAAAGCCTCCTGTTGTTCCAGGAAGCACTTGGACAGCAGGGTAGGCAACCTAACCACCCATGGCACTGATAGTCAGGTGGGCAATGCCTGCTGGAACTTTCAGCTCAGCAGTCCCACTTCTGTCTAAACTCAGACAGTGGGTACAACCTCCTGTTGTCTCAGGAAACACCCAGACAGCAGGTAGCTGATTCCACCCACTCCCACCTCTCATAGCCACATGGGCCATCCCACTAGAGCTTCTGGCCCAGCAATCCTGCTTCTGCCTGAACTCTGTCAGCAGGCATAACCCCATGTTCCCCAGGGAAGCACTTGGATAGTAGATTAGGTGACCACACCTACCCACCCCCACAGCTCCTGGCCAAGCAGAGCTTGCTGGCTTGGGTGGTACCCGTGCAGGAGGAGCCTTCACTCTCAGATCACTGAAAGAGATGAGACACCTGCATTCACAGGCCAGTGGAGGAGTGGGGTGTGTCTCCCTCAACAGGGCCAAGTATTAACAGCAGAATTGACCAAACTGAGCAAAACATCCCAGACCTTGAAGACCAGTTCTCCAAAATAACTCAATCAGACAAAAATAAGGAATAAACAATAAAGAAGAAGGAACAAAACTTCCAAGAAATATGAGATTATGTATAGAGACCAAATCTATGACCTATTGGTGTCACTGAAAAAAAGTGAGAGAAAGCAAATTACTTGGAAAACATATTTCGGGATATTGTTCACAAAAACTTCTCCAACTTTCCTAGAGAGGCCATCATTCAAACCCAGGAAATACAGAGAATCTCTGTGGCATACTATACAAGATGACCATCCCCAAGACACATAGTCATCAAATTCTCCAAGATTGAAATGAAAGAAAAAACGTTAAATACAGCTAGAGAGAAGGGGCAGGTCACCTACAAAGGGAATCCCATTAGGGTAACAGTGGAACTTCCAGCAAAAACCCTACAAAGCAAAAGAGATTGGGGGTCTATATTCAGCATTTATAAAGAAAAGAAATTCCAACTTCTTCAGATAAGTAAATGCTAAGGGAATTTGTTATCACCAGACTTGCCTTACAAGAGGTCTTTGAGGGAGTGCTAAATATGGAAAGAAAAAACCATTACTGGTCACCACAAAAGCATACTTAAGTAACAGACCATTGACACTATAAATCAATCACACAATCAAGTCTGCATAATAACCAGGTAACAACATGGTGAGAGAATCAAACTCATCCATATAGATATTAACTTTGAATATAAATGGCTAAAATGGTCCAATTAAAAGGCACAGGTTGGCATGTTGGATCAAGAAGAAAGGCTCAACGGTATGCTATCTTCAAGAGACCCATCTCACATGCAGTGGTACCCATAGGCTCAAAGTAAAGGGATGGAGAAAAATATACTAAGCAAATGGAAAACAGAAAAAAGCAGGAGTTGGTATTCTAATTTTAGGCAAAACAGACTTTAAACCAACAACAGTCAAAAAAGGGCATTACATAATGGTAAACAGTTCGATTCAACAGGAAGACTTAAGTAGCCTAAATATATACACACCCAACACAGGAGCACCCAGATTCGTAAAGCACGTTCTTAGAGACCTATGAAGAAATGTAAATAACCACATAACAACAGTGGGAGAGTTTAACATCACATTGACATTATTAGGCAGACTACTGAGGCAGAAAACTAACAAAGATATTAGGGACCTGAACTTGACAGTTGACCAAGTGGACCTAACAGAACTCTCCACCCAAAATCAATAGAATATACATTCATGTCATCTGCACATGGCACATACTCTAAAATTGACCGCATAATCAGCCAAAAAAAAATCCTCAGAACATTAAAAAAACAAAAACAAAGCCATACCAACTCCACCCTAGACCACAGTGCAATAAGATAGAAATCATTACTAAAAACATCACTTGGCCGGGCGCGGTGGCTCAAGCCTGTAATCCCAGCACTTTGGGAGGCGAGGCGGGTGGATCACGAGGTCAGGAGATCGAGACCATCCTGGTCAACATGGTGAAACCCCGTCTCTACTAAAAATACAAAAAAAACATTAGCTGGGCATGGTGGCGTGTGCCTGTAATCCCAGCTACTGAGGAGGTTGAGGCAGGAGAATTGCCTGAACCCAGGAGGCGGAGGTTGCGGTGAGCCGAGATCACACCATTGCACTCCAGCCTGGGTAACAAGAGTGAAACTCCGTCTCAAAAAAAAAAAAAAAAAAAGCCATATAATTACATGGAAATTAAAGAACATGCTCCTGAATGACTTTTGGGTAAACAATAAAATTAAGAAAGAAATCAAGAAATTCTTTGAAAGTAATAAGAACAAAGATACAACATACCAGAATCTCTGGGAGAGAGCTAAAGCAGTGTTAAGAGGGAAATTTATAGTGCTAAACACCCACATCAAAGAGTTAGAAAGATCTCAAATTAACAACAACCTAACATCAAACCTAGAGGAACTAGAGAAACAAGAACCAACCAACACCGCAGCTAGCAGAAGACAAGAAATAACAAAAATCCAAGCTGAACTGAAGGAAATTGAGACACAAAAGAACCATACAAAAGATTAAGGAATTCAGCACTTGGTTCCTTGGAAGAATAATACTATTTGTAGACAACTAGAGACTACTATGGACACCTCCATGCACAAAAACTGATCTATGACCTAGAATAAATTAATAAATTATTTGAAGTATCCTACCTCCCAAGATTGAACCAGGAAGAAATTGAATTGCTGAACAGACCAATAATGAGTTCCAAAGTAGAATTATTAATAAAAAGTCTATCAACCAAAAAAAAAAAAAAACCACGAATTCACAGCCAGATTTTACCAGTTGTATAAAGAATTGCTGGTGGCCAGATGTGGTGGCTCACATCTGTAATCCCAGCACTTTGGGAGGCTGAGGCAGGCAGATCACGAGATCAGGAGATCGAGACCATCCTGGCCAACATGGTGAAACTCCATCTCGACTAAACCTTTAAAAAAAAAATTAGCTGGATGTGGTGGTGCATGCCTGTAGTCCCAGCTACTTGGGAGATTGAGGCAGGAGAATTGCTTGAACCTGGGAGGCGGAGGTTGCAGTGAGCCACGATCACACCGCTGCACTCCAGCCTGGTGACAGAGCAAGACTCCATCTCAAAAAAAAAGAACTGCTGGTACCATTTCTACTGAAACTATTTCAAAAAATTGAGGCAGGAGAACTCCTCCCTAACTAATTCTATGAGGTCAGTATCATTCTGATACTAAAAATCTGGCAGAGGCACTACAAAAAAAGAAAACTTTATGCCAATATCCTTGATGATCATAGATGCAAAAATTCTCAAGAGAATACTAGCAAATCAAATCCAGCAGCACATCAAAAAGCTAATTTACCATGATTAACTAGGCTTTTTCCCTGGAAAGCAAGGTTAATGCAACATATGCATATAAATAAATGTGATTCACCACATATACAGAACTGAAAACAAAAACCACATAATCATCACAATGGATGCAGAAAAGTCTTTTTATAAAATTCAACATCTCTTCATATTAAAAACCCTCAACAAACTGGGCACTGAAGGAACATACCTCAAATTAATAAGAGCCATCAATGATCAACCCACAGCCAATATCATACTGAATGGGCAAAAGTTGGAAGAATTCTCCTTAACCGGGAACAAAACAAGGATGCTCACTCTCACCACTTCTATTCAACATGGTGCTGTGAGTCCTAGTCAGAGCAATCAGGCAAGAGAAAGAAATAAAAGGCACCTATATAGGAAGAGAAGAAGTCAAGCTATCTGTTTGCAGATGATGATTCTATAACTAAAAAACTCCATAGTCTCCTCTTAAAAGCTCATAGATCTGATAAACAACTTCAGCAAAGTTTCAAGAAACAAAATTAATGTTCAACAATCAGTAGCATTTCTATACACCAACAACTTCCAAGCTAAGGGCCAAATCAAGAACACAATTCTATTCACAATAGCCACAAAAAGAATAAAATACCTAGGCATACAGCTAACCAAGGAAGTAAAAGATCCCTTCAATGAGAATTACACAACACTGCTCAGCAATACTAAAGATGAAACAAGCAAATGGAAAAATATTCCATGACTGTGGATAGGAAGAATCGATACTGTTAAAATGGCCATACTGCCCAATGCAATTTACAAATTCAATGCTATTCCTGTTAAACTACCAATGACATTCGATGCAGAACTAGAAAAGCTATTTTAAAATTCATATGAAACCAAAAAAGAGTTCAAGTAGCCAAGGTGATCCTAAGCAAAAAGAACAAATCGAGAAACATCATGTTATCTGACTTCAAACTATTCTACAAGGCTACAGTAACCAAAACAGCATGGCTCTGGTACAAAAACTGACACATAGAGCAATGGAACAGAATTGCAAGCCCAGAAATAAAGACACCTACAACCATCTGATCTTAGACAAAGTCAACCAAAAAAAAAAAAAAAAAAGCAATGGAGAAAATATTCCTTATTTAATAAATGTGCTGGAATAACTGGCTAGCCATATGCAGAAGATTGAAGCTGGACCCCTTCTCCACACCACATACAAAAATCAACTCAAGATGAATTAAAGACTTAAATTTAAAACCTAAAACTATAAAAACCCTAGAAGACAATGTAGGAAATACCATTCTGGACACAGGCCTTGGCAAAGATTTCATGAAAATGATGTCAAAAGCAATTGCAACAAAAACAAAAATTGACAAATGGGACCTAATTAAACTAAAGAGGGTCTGCAAAACAAAAGAAACTTTCAACAGAGTAAATAGCCTACAGAATGGAAGAAAAATTTTACAGACTATGCATCCAACAAAGGTCTAATATCCAGAATCCATCAGGAACTTAAATTAACAAGCAAAAAGCTACCCATTAAAAAGTGGGCAAAGGAAAGAAACAGACACTTTTCAAAAGAAGACATGTATATGGCTAACAAGCATATAAAAAATGCCCCAAATCACTAATCATTAGAGAAAAAAAAATCAAAACCATAATGAGATACTATCTCGCCTCACTCAGAATGGCTATTATTAAAAAGTTAAAAAAATAACATGCTGGTGAGGTTGCAGAGAAAAAGGAATGCTTATACACTGTTGGTGGGAATACAAATTAATTGAGCCATTGTGAAAAGCAGTATGGTGATTTCTCAAAGAACTTACTACAGTACCATTCTGCCTAGCAATCCCATTATTGGGCATATACCCAAAGGAATATAAATTATTCTACCAAAAACACACATGCACATGTATGCTCACTGCAGTACTATTCACAATAGCAAAGATATGGAATCAACCTAAATGTCCATTAATGGTAGACTAAGAAAATGTGGTTCATTTACACTATGGAATATTACACAGCCATGAAAAAGAATGAGATTGTCCTTTTCAGCAACATGGATGCAGTTGGAGACCATTATCCTAAGCAAACTAACACAGGAACAGAAAACCAAATACCACGTATTCTCACTTATAAGTGAGAGCTAAACATTGAGTACCTATGGACACAAAGAAGGGAATAACAGACACCAGGGTAGAGAGTGGAAGAAGGGAGAGGATAATAAAACTACCTATCAGTATTATGCCTATTACCTGGGTGATGAAATAATCTGTACACCAAACCTCCATGATACACAATTTGCCTATCTAACAAATTTGCGCATTTACCCCAAACCTAAAATAAAAGTTTTTAAAAAAGGTTATTGGAAATTTCCATTTGCAATTTTGAATGTATTCACTCCTTCCTTCAGTTCTGTCAGATTTTGCATCATGTGAAGGTTTGTTGTTCGATGTTTACACATTTGGAATTCTTATGTCTTCTTAGTGAATTGATCCTTTTATCATTATGTAATGTCAATTTTTATCCTTTGTAATTTTTCTTGCTCCTAAGTCTACTTTGATATGAGTATAGATTTTTTGTGCCATGAATAAATAAAAAGAAATTTTAAAAAATATTCTTCTATATTACATAATCTTACATTTGTGTTCTGTGAATGTTATACCATGTATATAATACTTAAGTACAATAGTGGTTTTCTAATGTATGTAAAATATAATATATATGGATTATAGTGCTGGCAGGTTTATTATTTAAAAGTTTGGGCTGGGCACAGCGGCTCACATCTGTAATCCCAGCACTTTGGGAGGCCAAGGCAGACAGATCACGAAGTCAGGAGATCGAGACCATCCTGGCTAACACAGTGAAACCCTGTCTCTACTAAAAATATAAAAAATTAGTCAGATATGGTGGCACACACCTGTAGTCCCAGCTGCTCGGGAGCCTGAGGCAGGAGAATCTCTTGAACCCGGGAGGCGGAGGTTGCAGTGAGCCAAGATTGTGCCACTACACTCTAGCCTGGACAACAAAGCAAGACTCTGTCTCAAAAAAAAAAAAAAAAAAAAGTTTGGAGACCATTTTTCTAAACTTTCATTCTTCAAACTGAACTATAACTTACACTGTTTTCACAGAATGTAAATAGATAGTATTAATAAATTAATAATGAAGGTTTTAATCATCTTGAGAGGATGGAAAATACTAGATTAAGCAAAACTGAACATGTTTTTGCGGCATGACTTTTTGGAGCCTTTGTTGTGCTAGTATATATGGTGACCCTCCAAAAGGGGGCACAATATACAATGTTGTCCAAGCTCCAGTTCTTGGAAAAGGTTTGTTAGCTTTATTTTGTGATCAGTCTGTGCCTCATGGTGGTCAGACTTGTGGGGAAAATGCCACATTTGGCTCCTTTTGTATTTGTAACATCTTGTTGGTATCACGTCACCAGTATGTCTTTCTTTATCATAAATAAAGAGCAGCTTTATTTTATGTTTGTGAAATAAGTGAAATTGCAGTAGGCAGCTAATCAAATTCTGACCAGATTGGAGTGTGAATTCATTTTCTTAAATTAATCTAAAATAAATCTAAAACAATACCAAAATAGCACTTTATTTGAATGTCTAACCAAATAATGAGATTACTATGTATGTCTAACTTGTGAATGATGTTTTTGTCAAAAAATTCTGAGTATTTCGATGTCACACGTGAACATACCTGGATGAATTTTCTTCACTATTAATTTCTTCCTCTAAGTCTTGTTTATTCTACTAAGTGATGTCTTGAAATAGCATTCCCCTTTTGCTCACCTTTTTCACTGCCTCATTTTAAACTCCCATCTTCTGTTACCTGCTTTTGTATTATAACCTCATAACTGCTTTCTAGGCTACCTTACTATTTCTCATTAGAGAAACTTGGTCACTAGAGTTATTTGAAAATAACATAAATGATTCATATCAGTTTCTTGCTTAAAAATTTTCACTGCACAGCATACTGTCCAAATTCTAGGATATTATTCAAACACATAAGACCCTTAAACATCTATCTCTAATCAAATGTTCTTGTGCTACAGAGGCTGAAAAATTAAAATGTACGTTTCATAGACTCCCTTGCAGCTAGCATTCTGAATGTATGTAAGGTCAAACTAACCAGATGCACTTGTGTACGATATGGAAGGCAGAGTTTTTCTGAGGCAGCATTAACAGGGGTCTTAATGTCAAGTAACTAGCTTCTTCAGTGTTGAGAGGCAAGATGTGGGGTATTATTTTTTCTGGTGTAGACTATGGCAGTTATGGTGTGATTATGCAGTGGCACCTGTATTGATTGCATCTGGATTGTGGTAGCTATTTTAAATTATGGCAGTGGCTGTATGCTTCTGGATTCAGAAGTGTCTTGATGTAGAGGAAATAGCAACTTCTTTGGTAGCCCAGTTTTGCAATTCAGCTTTGGAATTTACTCAAGGAAGCTCAGCTTAGAAATGGTTTCTTCAGCTTTTCCAATGATTCTTAATGATTAAAAAACTAAGTGCTTAATTGTTTCTGAGTCTGAAGTTTGAGATAGACAAAGGTAAGGGTTGAAACAGCTGGAGAGACAGTTGGGTCAGAAAGGACTTAGTATGGCTTGTCATATGGAAATTTGAATTTCTCTTATAAGTAATGGAGATCCATTATATAATTTTAAGTGATATTTTAAAATTATATAATTTTAAGTGATATTTAAATTTTAGCTAGACCAGTACTACTCAAATCAAGGTCTACACATCAGAGCTGGACCAAGAACTATTTGCAATAGATATACAATAAATATAGAAATTAAGTATCTGAACATTTTTATAGTAATTTGACATTGCTGCCACTTCCAAGTGAGTAATCAGTTGAATTGGACAAAGTATTAGTCTGTTATTTGTTGGAAATTTTTAAAAAAGAATAACATGGTACTGCTCCTTTACCGCAGGTGGCTTGAGAAGCACTGAGCTAGATCATGCTGGAGGTTATGTGGAAGTTAAAATGAAGGGTATACACATGTTCTCACTTATAAGTGAAAGCTAAGCCATGGGTGGTATAATAGACACTGGAGGCTCAGAAGGGGGAAAGTTGGAAGTGGGGGTGAGGGGTGAAAAATCACTTATTTGGTACAGTGTATACTGTTCAGGTGATGAGTACAGTAAAAGCCCAGACTTTACCACTATACAATTGATTCATATAACCAAAAACCACCAGTACCCCTAAAGCTATTCAAATAAAAAATTAACAAAAAATAAAATAAAGGCAAAAAGAAATAGGGAAATGTCTAGCCAGGACAATATAGTGATTTCACATTTGATATACCACTATAGTCTGAATACATAGCAGAGAGTGATAAAATGTAAAGATAGAAAGCAAAAAAAGATACAGTTAACTCAGCTCTAAAAATAAGAAAATGGAACAGAAATGTGAAACTGTGAGTAAAATTGAAGTCCTTAGGTGCTGAGCTCCAGGTTGAGAAACAGAAGCAGCCATTCAGGATTTGAGTGTCTATGAGGGATAAATTACTTCGTGATGTTATGTTGGTACTAAATTCAGTGTTGTCCACAAACCTTTTTCTTTTAACCTTGATCCTGAAAGATAGTTTAGCTGGACACAGCTATGTTCTTTCAGCTCCCCATTACCTTCTGGGTTAACCTCTTTTGGATAACGAATGTGATGTCAGTATGTCTTTAATCTGTCTATTTTTTCCCAGATAGCTTTAAGATATTTTCTTGGTCTTTGGTGTACCACAGTTTCACTATAGTGTGTCTGGCTGTATTTTTTGGATTTCTTTTTTTTTTTTCCCCATTTATTTTATTGCATTTTAGGTTTTGGGGTACATGTGAAGAACATGCAAAATTGTTGCATAGGAACACACATGGCAGTGTGATTTGCTGCCTTCCTCCCCATCACCTACATCTGGCATTTCTCCCCTTGCTATCTCTCCCCAGCTTCCCACCCCCCACCATCCCTCCCCTATTTCCCCCCAACTGACCCCAGTGTGTAGTGCTCCCCTCCCTGTGTCCATGTGTTCTCATTGTTCAACACCCGCCTATGAGTGAGAACATGTGGTGTTTGATCTTCTGCCCTTCTGTCAGTTAGCTGAGAATGATGGTTTCCAGATTCATCCATGTCCCTACAAAGGACCCAAACTCATCGTTTTTGATGGCTGCATAATATTCCATGGTGTATATGTGCCACATTTTCCCTATCCAGTCTATCGTCGATGGGCATTTGGGTTGGTTCCAGGTCTTTGCTATTGTAAACAGTGCTGCAATGAACATTCGTGTGCACGTGTCCTTATAGTAGAACGATTTGTAATCCTTTGGATATATACCCAGTAATGGGATTGCTGGGTCAAATGGAATTTCTATTTCTAGGTCTTTGAGGAATCGCCACACTGTCTTCCACAATGGTTGAACTAATTTACACTCCCACCAACAGTGTAAAAGTGTTCCTATTTCTCCACATCCTCTCCAGCATCTGTTGTCTCCAGATTTTTTAATGATCGCCATTCTAACTGGCGTGAGATGGTATCTCAATGTAGTTTTGATTTGCATTTCTCTGATGACCAGTGATGATGAGCATTTTTTCATATGTTTGTTGGCCTCACGTATGTTTTCT
>NW_022437043.1:2864727-2951031 GCF_009761245.1 Sapajus apella
TCTAGGTCCTTGAAGACTCACCACACTGTCTTCCACAATGGTTGAACTAATTTACACTCCCACCAACAGTGCAAAAGTGTTCCTATTTCTCCACATCCTCTCCAGCATCTGTTGTCTCCAGATTCTTTAATGATTGCCATTCTAACTGGCGTGTGATGGTATCTCAATGTTGTTTTGATTTGCATTTCTCTGATGACCAGTGATGATGAGCATTTTTTCATATGTTTGTTGGCCTCATGTGTGTCTTCTTTTGTAAAGTGTCTGTTCATATCCTTTGCCCACTTTTGAATGGGCTTGTTAGTTTTTTTCTTGTAAATCTGTTTTAGTTCTTTGTAAATTCTGGATATCAGCCCTTTGTCAGATGGGTAAACTGCAAAAATTTTTTCCCATTCTGTTGGTTGCCGATTCACTCTAATGACTGTTTCTTTTGCTGTGCAGAAGCTGTGGAGTTTGATTAGGTCCCATTTGTCTATTTTGGCTTTTGTTGTCAATGCTTTTGGTGTTTTGGTCATGAAGTCCTTGCCTACACCTACGTCCTGAATGGTTTTGCCTAGATTTTCTTCTAGGGTTTTTATGGTGTTAGGTCTTATGTTTAAGTCTTTAATCCATCTGGAGTTAATTTTAGTGTAAGGTGTCAGGAAAGGGTCCAGTTTCTGCTTTCTGCACATGGCTAGCCAGCTTTCCCAACACCATTTATTGAACAGGGAATCCTTTCCCTATTGCTTGTTTTTGTCTGGTTTGTCAAAGATCCAATGGTTGCAGATATGTTGTGTTGCCTCCGAGACCTCTGTTCTGTTCCATTGGTCTATATCTCTGTTTTGGTACCAGTACCATGCTGTTTTGATTACTGTAGCCTTGTAGTATAGTTTGAAGTCTGGTAGTGTGATACCCCCCGCTTTGTTCTTTTTGCTTAGAATTGCCTTGGCTATGCAGGCTCTCTTTTGGTTCCATATGAAGTTTAAGGTGGTTTTTTCCAGTTCTGCGAAGAAGGTCATTGGTAGCTTGATGGGGATAGCATTGAATCTGTAAATTACTTTGGGCAGTATGGCCATTTTCACGATATTGATTCTTCCTAACCATGAACATGGAATGTTTCTCCATCTGTTTGTGTCCTCTCTTATTTCGTTGAGCAGTGGCTTGTAGTTCTCCTTGAAGAGGTCCTTTACATTCCTTGTTAGTTGTATTCCTAGGTATTTTATTCTCTTTGTGGCAATTGTGAATGGAAGTTTGTTCTTGATTTGGCTCTCTTTAAGTCTGTTATTGGTGTATAGGAATGCATGTGATTTTTGCACATTGATTTTGTATCCTGAGACTTTGCTGAACTTGCTTATCAGTTTCAGGAGGTTTGGGGCTGAGACGATGGGATCTTCTAGATATACAATCATGTCGTCTACAGATAGACACAATTTGATTTCCTCCTTTCCTATTTGAATGCCCTTTATTTCTTTTTCTTGCCTGATTGCTCTGGCTAGAACTTCTAATACTATATTGAATGGCAGTGGTGAGAGAGTGCATCCTTGCCTGGTGCCACATTTCAAGGGGAATGCTTCCAGTTTTTGCCCATTCAGTATGATATTGGCTGTTGGTTTGTCATAAATAGCTTTTATTATTTTGAGATACGTTCCATTGATACCTAGCTTATTGAGGGTTTTTAGCATAAAGGGCTGTTGAATTTTGTCAAAGGCCTTCTCTGCATCAATTGAGATAATCATGTGGTTTTTGTCTTTGGTTCTGTTTATGTGGTGAATTACATTTATAGACTTGTGTATGTTGAACCAGCCGTGCATCCCCGGGATGAAGCCTACTTGATCATGGTAGATAAGCTTTTTGATGTGCTGTTGCAATCGGCTTGTCAGTATTTTATTGAAGATTTTTTCATCTATGTTCATCATGGATATTGGCCTGAAGTTTTCTTTTCTTGTTGAGTCTCTGCCAGGTTTTGGAATCAGGATGATGTTGGTCTCATAAAATGATTTGGGAAGAATTCCCTCTTTTTGTATTGTTTGGAATAGTTTCAGAAGAAATGGTACAAGCTCCTCTTTGTATGTCTGGTAGAATTCAGCTGTGAACCCATCTGGACCTGGGCTTTTTTTTTGGGTGGTAAGCTCTTAATTGCTGCCTCAACTTCAGACCTTGTTATGTGTCTGTTCAGGGTTTCGGCTTCTTCCTGGTTTAGGCTTGGCAGGAGGCAAGTGTCCAGGAATTTATCCATTTCTTCCAGGTTCATTAGTTTGTGTGCGTAGAGTTGTTTGTAATAATCTCTGATGATGGTTTGAATTTCTGTGGAATCTGTGGTGATATCCCCTTTATCGTTTTTTATTGCATCAATTTGGTTATTCTCTCTTTTCTTTTTTATTATTCTGGCTAGTGGTCTGTCTATTTTGTTGATCTTTTCAAAAAACTAGCTCCTGGATTTATTGATTTTTTGAAGGGTTTTTTGTGTCTCTATCTCCTTCAGTTCTGCTCTGATCTTAGCTATTTCTTGTCTTCTGCTAGACTTTGAGTTTTTTTGATCTTGCTCCTCTAGCTCTTTCGGTTTTGACAATAGGGCGTCAATTTTTGCTCTCTCCTTGCTTCTCATGTGGGCACTTATTGCTATATATTTTCCTCTAGAGACTGCTTTAAATGTGTCCCAGAGATTCTGGTATGTTGTGTCTTCATTCTCGTTGGTTTTGAAGAACATCTTTATTTTTGCCTTCATTTCATTGTTTATCCAGTCAACATTCAAGAGCCAGTTGTTCAGTTTCCATGAAGCTGTGCAGTTCTGAGTTAGTTTCTGCATTCTGAGTTCTAACTCGATTGCACTGTGGTCTGAGAGACTGCTTGTTATGATTTCTGTTCTTTTGCATTTGCTGAGGAGTGATTTACTCCCAATTATGTGGTCAATTTTAGAGTAGGTGTGATGTGGTGCTGAGAAGAATGTATAGTCTGTGGATTTGGGGTGGAGAATTCTGTAAATGTCTATTAGGTTTGCTTGTTCCAGGTTGGAGTTCAGGTCCTCGATATCCTTGTTAATTTTCTGTCTGGTTGATCCGTCTAATATTGACAATGGGGTGTTAAAGTCTCCCACTATTATTGTGTGGGAGTCTAAGTCTCTTTGTAAGTCATTAAGAACTTGCCTTATGTATCTGGGTGCTCCTGTATTGGGTGCGTATATATTTAGGATCGTTAGCTCTTCTTGTTGCATTGATCCTTTTACCATTATGTAATGTCCTTCTTTGTCTCTTTTGATCTTTGTTGCTTTAAAGTCTATTTTATCAGAGATGAGAATTGCAACTCCTGCTGTTTTTTGTTCTCCATTTGCTTGGTAAATCTTCCTCCATCCCTTTATTTTGAGCCTTTGTGTATCCTTGCATGTGAGATGGGTTTCCTGGATACAGCACACTGATGGCTTTTGGCTTTTTATCCAATTTGCCAGTCTGTGTCTTTTGATTGGGGCAGTTAGTTCATTTACATTTAGGGATAATATTGTTATGTGTGAATTTGATACTGCCATTTTGATGCTAGCTGGCTGTTTTGTTCGTTAGTTGATGCAGATTCTTGATTGTGTTGATGCTCTTTACCATCTGGTATGTTTTTGGAGTGGCTGGTACTGGTTGTTCCTTTATATGTGTAGAGCCTCTTTCAGGAGCTCTTGTAAAGCAGGTCTGGTGGTGATGAAATCTCTTAGTAC
The DNA here is from genome assembly GCF_009761245.1 of Sapajus apella. Taxonomy (NCBI): domain Eukaryota; kingdom Metazoa; phylum Chordata; class Mammalia; order Primates; family Cebidae; genus Sapajus; species Sapajus apella. Next base: position 2,868,401 of record NW_022437043.1, read on the forward strand.
TTGCTTTTTCGCAAAGGATTTTATTTTTCCTTCACTCATGAAGCTTAGTTTGGCTGGATAGGAGATTCTAGGTTGAAAGTTCTTTTCCTTAAGGTTGTTGAACATTGGCCCCCACTCTCTTCTGGCTTGTAGGGTTTCTGCTGAGAGATCTGCTGGGCTTCCCTTTGTGGGTAACCCGACCTTTCTCTCTGGTTGCCCTTAGCATTTTCTCCTTCATTTCAACCCTGGTGAATCTGACGATTATGTGCCTTGGGGTTGCTCTTCTTGACGAATATCTTTGTGGTGTTCTCTGTATTTCCTGGACTTGAATGTTTCCCTGCCTTGCTAGGTTGGGGAAGTTTTCCTGGATAATATCCTGAAGAGTATTTTCCAGCTTGGATTCATTCTCTTCGTCACATTCAGATACACCTATCAGACGTAGATTAGGTCTTTTCACATAGTCCCACATTTCTTGGAGATTTTGTTCATTCCTTTTTACCCTTTTTTCTCTATTCTTGCCTTCTCGTTTTATTTCATTGAGTTGATCTTCGACCTCTGATATCCTTTCTTCTGCTTGGTCAATTCGGCTGTTGAAACTTGTGCATGCCTCACGAATTTCTCATGTTGTGTTTTTCAGCTCCATCAATTCACTTATATTCCTCTCTATGTTGTCCATTCTCATTAGCATTTCATCAAATCTTTTTTCAAGGTTCTTGGTTTCTTTGCATTGGGTTAGAACATGTTCTTTTAGTTCACTGTCGTTTCTTATTACCCACCTTCTGAAGTCTGATTCTGTCATTTCATCACACTCCTTCTCCATCCAGCCTTGTTCCCTTGCTGGTGAGGAGTTGTGATCCCTTGTAGGAGGAGAGGTGTTCTGGTTTCGGGTGTTTTCATCCTTTCTGCACTGGTTTCTTCCCATCTTTGTGGGTTTATCCACCTGTTGTCTTTGTAGTTACTGACTTTCAGATTGGGTCTCTGAGTGAACTTCCTGTTTGTGGATGCTGAAGTTACTTCTTTTTCTTAGCTTTCCTTCTAACAGTCTGGCCCCTCTGCTGTAGGACTGCTGAGGTCCACTCCAGGCCCTGCTTGCCGGGGGATCACCTGCAGCAGCTGCAGAACAGTAAGGGTTACTACCAGTTTCCTCTTCTGCTATCTTTGTCCCGGAAGGATGCCCGCCAAATGTCAGTCTGTTCTCTCCTTTATGAGGTGACTCTTTGTATATATGGGGGTCAGGGAGCTGCTTGAGGAGACAGTCTGTCCTTTATTGGAGCTCAGTTCCTGAGCTGTGAGCTCCATTGTTCATTCAGAGTTGCTGGGCAGGTATGTTTAGATTGGCTGCAGCAGAACTCATAAACTACCCCCCCCCTTTTTTTTTTTTCCCAGGTGCTCTGTCCCAGGAAGTTATGGCTTTATTTAAGAGTTTCCATTGTGCTGCTGCCTTTTTTTTCTCTTTCAGGGCTTCCCTGCCCAGCGAGGAGGCAGCCTAGTCACTGTCTGCCTGCAGAGGCTTTGCTGAGCTGCTATGGGCTCTACCCAGCTGCTGTATGATCTTCCCTGCAGTCCTGTTTATATGGGTGTAGTTAGAACTGCCTTGGCAATGGTGGCCCGCCTCTGTTATGGCGGACTGTCTCTATAGTGGCAGGTTGCCTCGGCAATGGCGGGTTGCCTCAGCAATGGTGGGCTGCCTCAGCGATGGTCAGACTGCCTCCGTAGTGGTGGAATATCTCAGTAATGTCGGACGCCCCTCTCCCACAGAGCCTGACCATCCAGGGTTCAGCTGTGCTTGCTGTGAAACTCTCAACCCAGAGCATTTTCAATTATTGTTTTTTGTGTGTGTGGGGGGGGTGGGGCGGTGGGACCAGCCGAGCCTGATCACCTGGCTCCCTGACTCAGAGTCTTTTTTGTTGTTGTTGTTATTGAGCAGTCAACTCTCTCCCTGTTGAAAAGGCGCCGGGATCTCCCATGCTGCGACTCACTGGGCCAGCTGAAACGGCGGTGCTGAGATTCCTGGCGGTTTTTTTGCCTAGAATCTCCTGGCCTGGCTCGCTATTTCAGATAAATGGGTGACTCTGCTGTCTCAGGGCTCCAATCGCCAGCTAAGAGGGCACCCGGACCAGTGTCTTTTGTACGGAGAACCACCACGCCAGGGTGCAGGCAAAGCAGCCGCGCGGGCCGAAACAGCCACACAGGCCGAAACAGCCGCGCAGGCGACCCATGGGGCTCCTCCACCTGGGAATCTCCTGGTCTGTGGGCAATAAATATCCATCTGGAAATGCGGCGTCCACTCACCCTCTGCACTTTCACTGGGAGCTGTACTCCTGAGCTGTTCCTAGTCGGCCATCTTCCCCCAATCCCCCACAAATAGTATCTTATAACCCCTTATTTTAACCTGACAAAAACAACGCTATTTGCATAAACAAACAAGTAAAATGAAAATGAGCAACACCTCTACGCCTTCACTTTATCCTCCTACGTTTTTACATTTTGTTGTTTCTATAGATATCTTATTGTACTATGTCTTGAAAACTCATTATAGCTAGTGCTCGACTTACGACCACGATTGGTTCCGACAGACTGGTCATAACACGATTTGGTCGTAAGTTGAGTAGGCTATATGTACAGTACTGTGAAATGATGTTATAAAAATCTTTAAGTCATATTTTATCATAATTTTCTTTCATTATTGTTATATATCATAATTTTCTTTGTTCATTTTATGCCATTTGTATCATCTCTACACCATTTAGTTTCTTATTTTTACATTTGTCAGGTTTAAGTAAAACACTGCATTACCAGTACAACTAGTTTAATATTTGCAAAACATACAAAAATTACAAAATACAGGTGCATACAAAAATACAAAATACAGGTGTAAAAAATACCATAGGAAATATTTTCCCAATTGCAAAACATATCAAAATATATAAACATGTATGAAACATTTTATTGGCCGCCGGTGCTTGGCTGCAGATCATTGATGTCGTCATCTGAGGCAGCAGGTGGGGTTACCGGAGTTGGTTTTTTGATAAACACGGTGAGCTTTGTCTGAATTTTATGTTTCTTTTTTTCTTCATAAATTTCACAATATGGACGAAACACATCGTGTGCCATCCGTCCAATCCTTGCAAATCGTTCGATGTTTGGGTCCATTGCTTCGAAATGTATAAGAAGTTTATTGGGAGGGGTTTGATGAAAAATATCCAAGACACAAAACACAAATTGCTGTACTGAGTCTGGGATAACAGTTGAAATGGTGCACGCAGAGATGGTAGTGCTGCCGGAAGCTGGTCTGCACTGTCGTACGCCCAGCTGGGCAACGTTTGTGCTGCCAGACGTGGAGCAGTCGTGGCTAGTGATTGTGGTCGTAAAGTCGAATGGTCGTAAGTTGCATAGGTCGTAAGTCGATCAATACCTGTATAGTTATTATTCTTGATTGGTTTATCCTTTATTCTTTCCATTTAGAGTAAGAGTAGTTTACACACTACAGTTACAGCATTATAATATTCTGTGTTTTTCTCTGTACTTACTATTGCCAGTGAGTTTTGTACCTTCAGGTGCTTATTTATTGCTCATTAATGTCTTTTCCTTTCTGACTGAAGTACTCCTTTTAACATTTCTTAGGACAGATCTGATGTTGATGAAATCCTTCAGCTTTTGTTTGTTTGAAAAGTCTTTATTTCTCCTTCATGTTTGAAGGATATTTTCACTGGATATACTATGCTAGGGTATAAGTTTTTTTTCTTTCAGCGCTTTAAATACATCATGCCACTCTCTCCTGGCTTGTAAGGTTGTCACTGAAAAGTCTGCTGTGATGTATTGGAGCTTTTTAATCATTTTGATATTTTTAGAGAGTTTATATGCAATTTATTACATAAATTTCAAAAGAACAATATTCTTATTTGTGTTTCATTCTGATTCTTATTCATGGTGGCTTCTGTTCTTGTCTTCATTGGAATTTTTATTGTGAGCCCTTGCTTTGTATGAAGGAAGGGAACCTTTCTGTGTGGAAATTATGCACAACCCATATTGATGAAAGGACTTGTCAGAGAATTCTTATATTTTTCCCTTCCAGTCCTCCTGAAGTAAAATGAACCTGAAACTACTTTTCCACTTTAAAAGATACTTTGTTAACAAATAATAACTATATATTTATGAGTATAAAATGATGCTTCAATACATATATACATTCTGAAATCAGCAAATTGGCCTAATGTATCAATCACATCATACACATATTATGTATTATTTGTAGTAGAATTATTTTTCATTTTTAAATTTTTATTTTATATTTGGAAATGCACAAGGAAATTATTATTGACTATAGTCACACTGTTGTGCTGTCAAATACTAGATCTTATTTATTCTTTCTATTTTTTGTACCCATTAACAATAACCACCTTCCCCCATGACCCCACTACTTTTCCTAGCCTCTGGTAACCATCATTTTACTCTGTATCTCCATGAGTTCAATTGCTTTCATTTATAGCTCCCACAAATAAGTGAGAACATGTGATGTTTATCATTCTGTGCCTGGCTTATTTCACTCAACATAGTAACCTCCAGTCCCATCCATGTTGTTGCAAATGACAGGATCATTCTGTTAAAATGGCTTAAATCTAAGCCATTTTAACTGGAGGGAGGTGATATCTCTTAGTAATTTTGATTTGCCTTTCTCTGATGATCAGTGATGTGTGCCTTTTCATATGCTTGTTTGCCATTTGTATATTTTCTTCTGAGAAATGCCTATTCAAATATTTTGCCCATTTTTAAATTGGATTATTAGATTTTTTTTCCACAGAACTGTTTGAGTTTCTTATATATTCTGCTTATGAATCCCTTGTCAGATGGATAGTTTGCAAATATTTTCTCCCATTCTGTGGGTTGTGTCTTTTCTTTGTCTTTCCTTCACTGTGTACAAGCTTTTTAACCTGATATGATCACATTTGTTTATTTTTGCTTTGATTGCCTGTGTTTGTGGAGTATTGCTCAAGAAATGTTTGCTTAGACCAATGTCCTGAAGATTTTCCCCAATGTTTTCTTCTAGTGGTTTCATAGTTTGAGGTGCCTGTGCTTGTGGAGTATTGCTTGAGAAATTTTTTTCTCAGACCAATGTCCTGGAGACTTTCACCAATGTTTTCTTGCAGTGGTTTCTTAGTTTGAGGTCTTATATTTAAGTGTCGAATCCGATTTTATTTCATTTGTGTATATGATGAGAGATAGGGATCTAGTTTTCTTCTTCTCCATGTGGATATCCAGTTTTCCCAGCACCATTAATTGAAGAGATTGTCTTTTCTCCCATTGTATATTCTTGGCACCTTTGTCAAAATGAGTTCACTGTAGGTGTGTGTATGTGTTTCTAGATTATCTGTATGGTTCCATAGGTCTATGTACCTGGGTTTTTTTGTTTGTTTGTTTGCTTTTTGCCAGTACAATACTGTTTTGATTACTATATAGCTCTGTAGCATAACTCGAAGTCAGGTATATATGGCTTTTATGATGTTAATGTATGTTCCTTTTATACCCAGTTTTTTGTGGGTTGTTATCACTCTTCCACTTTTGTTCTTTTTTCTTAGGACAGCTCTACCTATTCTGCATCTTTTGGGGTTCCATATAAATTTTAGAATTGCTTTTCTATTTCTGTGAAGAATGTCTTTGGTGTTTTGATAGCTATTGCATTGAATCTATAGTTTTCTTTGGGTAAAATGAAAATTTTAACAATATCTATTCTTACAATTCATGAACCTGGAATAGCTTTACATTTCTTGGTGTCCCCTTCAATTTCTTTCATCAGCATTTTACAGTTTTTATTATAGAGATGTTTTACTTCTTTGCTTATTTTCTAGGTATTTAATTTTAGGTATGGCTATTGTAAATTAGATTACTTTTTATTTCTTTTTCAGATTGTTCAGTGTTGGCATATAGAAATGATACTGATTTTTGCAGGTTGATTTTGTGTCCTGTGACTATACTGAATTTGTCTCACAGTTCTCATTGTTTTCTTGTGGAATCTTTATGTTTCTCCAAATATAAGATCATATCATCTGTAACCAAGGATAATTTGATCTCTTCCTTTCCAATTTGGGTGCCCTTTATTTCTTTCTCTTGTCTGATTGCTTTAGCTAGGATTTTCAGTACTATGTTGAATGACAGTGGGGACAGTGGGCATCCTTGTCATGTTCCATATCTTACAGGAAAGGTTTTCAGTATTTCCTGTTCAGTATGCTGCTTGTTGTGGGTCTGTCATATATGGCTTTAATTCTGTTAATGTATGTTTCTTCTATACCCAGTTTTTTGAGGGTTATTATCATAAAAGGATGTTGAATTTTCTCAAATGCTTTTTTCAGCATTAATTGAATTGATCTTATGGTTTTTCTCCTTCATTTTGTTGATATGAGGTATCACACAGATTGATTTGCATATAGTGAACCATCCTTACATCCATCAGATAAATCTCACTTGGTCATGATGAATGATCTTTTAAAAATGTTATGGAATACAGTGTGCTTGAATTTTGTTAGGAATTTTTAAATCAACAGTAATCAGAAATATTGGCCTATAGTCTTCTGGTTTTGGTGTTCCATTCTTTGTATTCATGAATTATCATCATTTAACTCCCACTTATAAATGAGAACATGCAGTACTTGGTTTTCTGTTTCTGCATTAGTTTGCTAAGAATAATAGCCTTCAGTTCCATCCATGTGCCCACAAAAGACATGATATTCTTTTTTATGGTTGCATAATATTCCATGGTGTGTATTACCACATTTTCTTTATTTTATTTGTCATTATGGGCATTTTTGTTGATTCCATGTCTTTGCTATTGTGAGCTGAAACGAAGATTTGTGTACATGTGTCTTTATGGTAGAGTGATTTATGTTTCTCTTGATATATACTCAGTAATGAGAGTGCTGGGTTGAATGGTAGTTCTGCTTTTAGCTCTTTGAAGAATAGCCATTCTGCTTTCCCAATGGTTGAATTAATAGACACTCCCACTAACAGTATATAAGTCTTCCCCTTTCTCTGCAACTTCACCAGCATCTGTTATTTTTTGACTTTTTAATAATTGCCATTTTGACTGATGTGAGATGGTATCTAATCGTGGTTTTGATTTGCATTTCTCTAATGGTCAGTGATGCTGAGCTTTTCCTCATATTTTGTTGGATGCATGTATGTCTTCCTTTGAAAAATGTCTGTTCATATCCGTTGCTCACTTCTTAAATGGTGGTAGTTTGGTTTTTTTCATGTAAATGTGTTTAAGTTTCTTATAGATGCTGGATACTAGACCTTTGTCAGATGCATAGCTTGCAAATATTTTCTTCCATTCTGTAGGTTGTCTGATTACTCTGTTAATAGTTTCTTTTGCCTTGCAGAAGCTCTTAAGTTTAATTAGATCAAATTCCCCAATTTTTATTTTTATTGTGATTGATTTTGGTGTCTTTGTCATGAAATCTCTTCCTGTTTCTATGTCCAGAATAGTATTGCCTAGGTTGTCTTCCAGGTTTTTTATAGTTTTGGTTTTGCATTTAAACCATCTTGAGTCGATTTTTGTATATGGTGCATGAAAGGGGTCCAGCTTCCATCTTCTGTACATGGCTCCCCATTTATCTTAGCATCATTTATTGAAGAGGGAGTCTTTTCCCCATTGCTTGTTTTTGTTGGCTTTGTCAAAGATCAGATGGTTGTAGGTGTATGGCCTTATTTCTGGGCTCTGTATTCTGGTCCAGTGGTCTATGTGCCTGTTTTTGTACCAGTAGCATGCTGTTTGGGTTACTGTAGCCCTTTAATGTAGTGTGAAGACACAATGTAATGCCTTCAGCTTTGTTCTTTTTGCTTATAATTGCCCTGGCTATTTGGGCTCTTTTTTAGTTCCATATACATTTTAAAATAGTTTTCTCCTAGTTCTGTGAAGAATATCATTGGTAATTAGCTAGAAATAGCATTGAATCTGTAAATTCCTTTGGGCAGTATGGCCGTTTTAATAATTTTCACTCTTAACTGTGATCCCCTGTAGAGGGAGAGGCGTTCTAATTTTGGGTATTTTCAGCCTTTTTAGGCTGGTTTCTTCCCTTCGTTATAGATTTATCCAACTGTGGTTTTTATAATTACTGTCTTTATAATTGGGTTTCTGAGTGGACGTCCAACTTGATTCCCAGCGCTAAAATCTGAGCAACCCACTGCGCCGGCCAAAACAGCGGTGTTAAGATTGATGGTGCTTTTCTGACTCTGCACCAAAAACCGCCGCACCAAGGCAGCGGCAAAACCGCCTCGCCGGCCACAAGGGTCGCACTGGCGACCCGTGGGGCTCCTCCACTGTGAATCTCCTAGTGTGTGAGCAACAAAAATTCATCTGAAAGTGTGGCGTCCTCTCGTTCTCTGCGCTTTCACTGGGGGCTACAATCCCGAGCTGCTAGTGATCAGCCATCTTGGATCTCTCCTTCATAAAGCAAGTTCTTAATGACCTAAAACGAGATTTGGACTCCTACACAATAATAGTGGGAGACTTCAACACTCCACTGTCAATATTAGAGCAATGAGACAGAAGATTGACAAGGATATCCAGGACTTGAATGCAGAGCTGGACCAAGTGGACCTAATACACATATACAGAAAGCTCCACCCCAAATCCACAGAATATACATTTTTCTCAGCACCACATTGCACATACTCTAAAATTGACCATATCATTGAAAGCAAATCACTTCTCAGCAAATGCAAAAGAACAGAAATCATAACAGTCTATCAGACCACAGTGCAGTTAGACTAGGACTCAGGATCAAGAAACACACACAAACCCGCACAACCATTTGGAAACTGAACATCCTATTTCTGAGTGTCGACTGGAAACGTCTCAAAAAAAAAAGAAATACTAGACTTCCGTAGAATCAACCAAAATGCCCATCAATGATAGACTGGACAAAGAAAATGTGGTACATATACACCATGGAATACTACGCAGCCATAAAAAACGAGTTTGTTCCTTTGTAGGGACTTGGATGAATCTGGAAACCATCATTCTCAGCAAACTAACACAAGAACAGAAAGCCAAACACCATATGTTCTCACTCATAGGTGGGTGTTGAAAAACGAGAACATGTGGACTCAGGGAGAGGAGCATCACACAGTGGGGGCAGTTGAAGGGGGTAGGGAGAGACAGCGGGGGTTGGGGAGGGCAGGGAGGGATAACATGGGGAGAAATGCCAGATATAATATGCACCTAAAGTAAATAAATTAATTTAAAAAAATACAAAATAGCCGGACATGGTGGTGCCTGCCTGTGGTCTCAGCTGCTCGGGAGGCTGAGACAGGAGAATTGATTGAACCTGGGAGGTGGAGGTTGTGGTGAGCCGGGATCGTGCCACTGCACTCTAGCCTGGGCAACAGAGCGAGAGTCTGTGAAAAAAAAAAAAAGGCACTTATTTTTGAGATGGGGTCTTGCTACATAACCCGGGCAGGTCTTAGTGTTTTGACCAGAAGCAATTCTTCAACTTTAATGTACCATGTAGCCATTATTACAGATGTGAACCATGATGCCTGGTTCTCTCATAAAGGGATTTTTGTCAGGAATCAGTGACAGATTTTCTTGGTGTCAGAAGATAAGCATATAGGGCACCCTTTACTTTCTTGTCTTATTAATGTCACTGTCCATATGGATTTTTACTTTTTATTTTCTACTTCAGATTTGTCTGTAATTTTAGATTCAGACATTTAGGGCAATATACTAGAATTTACATGTTGTGCCTGAATTAAATTAGATAATTAGTGTGCAGGTAGCCAAAAACGAATTATAAAATTTTAAACTGCTTTTGTTAGCCTATGTCTAAAGAATATAATTTATTCCCCTAATATTTGTTTTTTTTTGTTGTTGCTTTTTTTGGAGACGGAGTTTCGCTCTTGTTACCCAGGCTGGAGTGCAGTGGCGCGATCTCGGCTCACTGCAACCTCCGCCTCCTGGGTTCAAGCCATTCTCCTGCCTCAGCCTCCTGAGTAGCTGGGACTACAGGCATGCACCACCATGCCCAGCTAATTTTCTGTAGTTTTAGTAGAGACGGGGTTTCACCATATTGACCAGGATGGTCTCGATCTCTTGACCTCGTGATCCACCTGCCTCGGCCTCCCAAAGTGCTGGGATTACAGGCGTGAGCCACCGTGCCCGGCCAATATTTGTTTTTTATATGAGACTCTTCCCATATTCTGCTAATGTGTGTGTGTGTGTGTGTGTGTGTACATATATATAATTTAGCAATGTAAGGCTATTCTTTGCTTCTAAAGTTGGATTACAGTAGTTTTATTTTGTGTAAAAATGGCATATATTTAAAACTTAAAAATCGACACTAGTTTCTTTTAAATGCTTATCTAGTACAGTTTCTCATTAGCATCTCCTATTTCTGATTGTCATGCATTTTCCCTGAAATTTTATTGCTATACAAAAGATGCCAGTAATTTAAAATCCCTGCCTTCCACAAATGCACAGTGACAGTCAAACATTGCAGTTATCTAGACAAAATATTTATTTTTTTGAGATGGAGTTGTGCAGGCCGGAGTGCAATGGCGAGGTCTGGGCTCACAGCAACCTCCACCTCCCAGGTTCGGGCGATTCTCCTGCCTCAGCCTCCCAAGTGGCTGGGATTGCAGGTATGTGTCACCACACCCGGCTAATTTTGTATTTTTAGTAGCGACAAGGTTTCTCCACGTTGGTCAGGCTACTGTCAAACTCTGGACCTCAGGTGATCTGCCCACCTTGGCCTCCCATAGTGTTGGGATTACTGGCGTGAGTTGCCATGCCGGGCCTATTTGTTAATGTACGTTAATGTTGCGTACTAGGTTTTATGAGTAAACATTTCTGTTATTGTCAAAATAATAATAATAATAATAATTTTCACTCTTCATATCCATGAACATGAGATGTTTTTCCATGTTTTTCCTGACAATTACAGTGTTAGAATTTTTTTTTTGTACTTACTATTACCAGTGAGTTTTTCTTTCACATGATTTCTCATTGCTCATTAACATTATTTTCTTTCAGATTGAAGAACTTCCTTTAGCATTTCTTGTAGGACAGGTTTGATGTTGATGAAATCTCACTGTTTTTGCTTTTCTGGAAAGGTATTTATTTTTCCTTCATGCTTTAGGGATACTTTTGGCATATATATTATTCTGGGGTAAAAAGATTTTCTACACTAGTATGTGTCATGCTTCTCTTTCCTGGCCTGTGTTTGCGCTGAAAAGTGTACTGCCAGATATACTGGAGCTCTGTTGTATGTTATTTGCATCTTTTCTCTTTGTACTTTTAAGATTCATTCTTTATCCTTGACCTTTGGAAGTTTAATTATCAACTGCCTTGAAGTAGTCTTCTTTGGATTAAATCTACTTGGTGTTCTATAACCTTCTCATACTTGAATGATGATATCTTTCTCTAGGTTTGGGAAATTATCCTTTTGAATAAACTTTCTACCATGATCTCTCTCTCTACCTCATCTTTAAAGCCACAACTCTTAGATTTGCTCTTATGACACTATTTTCTAGATCTTATAATCATGCTTCATTCTTTCTTACTCTCTGTCTCCTCTGACTGTATATTTTCAAATAGTTTGTCTTCAAGCTCACTTATTCTTTCTTCTGCTTGACCAATTTTGATCTTAAGAGACTCTTATCCTTTCTTCAGTATATCAGTTGTATTTTTTAACTCTAGAATTTCTGCTTCTTTTCTATTATTTTCATCTTTTTGTTAAATTTATCTGATAGAGTTCTGAATTCCTTTTCTGTGTTATTTTGAATTTCATTGGGTTTTCTCAAAACAGCTATTGTAAATACTGTGTCTGAGAAGTCACATATCTCTATCTCTTTAGTATTTGTCCCTGGTGCCTTATTTGGTTCTTTTGGTGATGGCATGTTTTCCTGTATGTTTTAGATTCCTGTAGATGTTCATTGTTGTCTGGGCATGAAGAGTTAGGTATTTATTCTAGTCTTTGCAGTTTGGGCTTGTTTGTTCTCTTCCTTCTTTGGAAGGCTTTTGACATATTTGAAGGGACGTGGACCCCAAGCCCCATAATGCTATGGGGACTCACAGAGGCACTGCCTTGGTGGTCTTTGATAAGATCCGGAAGAATTATCTGGATTATCAGGCAGTGACTCTTGTTTATTTTTCTATTTTCTCCCATACAAATGATGTTGCTTTCCATGTGCTGAGCTGCCTGGAACTAGGGGTGTGGTGATGCAAGCACCCCTGTAGCTATCACCACTGGTACTGTGCTGGATCAGTCCAGAAGCCAGCACAGCCCTGCATCTTACCCAAGGCCCACTGTAAGCAATTACCTGACTACTACCCATGTTCCCTCAAGACCCTAGGGCTCTATAATATGTCGGTGGAAAAGCCAGCTAGGTTTGTGTCCTTCCCTTTAGGGCGGTGAATTCTCTAGGCCCTGGTTGGGCCTGGAGGTGTTGTCTGGGAGCCAGCAGTTGGGGCAAAAAACCTTACAACTGTACCTGATATTTGATTTGACTGCAGCTTAGCTGGCACTCAAACCACAATATAAAATACATTATGCTCTTTCCTTCTCTTTCCACAGGCAAAGGAGTCTCTCCCTGTGGCCGCTACACCACCAACCCATTGAGCTTTCTGCCAGGCCACTACTGATATTCACTAAAAGGTCAAGGGCTCTTCAGTCAGCTTGTGGTGAATGTTTCCAGACTTGGAAATCACCCTTCTGGACAGTGGGCTCCCCTCTAGTCCAGGGCACGTTCAGAAATGCTATCTAAGAGCTTAGGCATGGACTTGAGTACCTGAAGTACCTGCTTGTTGCTCTACTCCACTCTGGCTACGTTTATACCTAAGGTGCAAGACGAAGTTTCCATTACTTTTCTTTCTGTTTTTCTCAAGCAGAAGTCTCTTCCCATAGCCACCACAGCTGGGAACGTACTCTCTCACACCTGAAGCCAGCAAGTCTCAGAGTCTCACCCTGGGCCCGTGGCTTCCTACCTAGGTATCACTGCTGGTTATTCAGGGCTCAAACGGTTCTTTAGTCACCAGGTGATGAATGCTGCAAGGACTGGGTTTGTCCTTTCAAGCCAGTGGGCTCCCTTTTGGTCCAGAGTGTGTCTGGTAATGTAGTCTATAAACTAGGGCCTGAAATGGGTGCTTCATGACTGCTCTATGTTACTGTGCCTGAGCTGGCATCCAGGATGCAAGACAAAGTCCTCCTTACTCTTTGCTCTCCTCTCCTTAAGCGCAAGGAAGGAATCACTTTTGTTGCCGCAAGTTAAGCTCCCTGGGGTAGGGGCAAGGGTGGTGCAAACATCCCCTTAGCTGCCCCTGCTCATGTCTCCCTAGGTCATGTGCCACCCTAGTCCACTGCCTCTAAGCCTAGTCCAGCACTAGGAGTTACCTAGGAGTTGCAGTCCTTGTGTCCTAGAATACCTTTCAAATTTACTTATGACCTGAGAGCACTTTGGTGCTTGGTGACGATGCTTGCCAAGAAACTCAAGTTTTGGCCCCTGGGATGTGTGATTTCCCTCTGGATCATTGGATGATGATCCAAATGATCCTTCCTTGCATGGGTGCTGACTAAGTCCAGTGCAGCTTTGCTGTCCACTGTGACAGGGCATCCCTGCATTCAATGCAGAGTTTCCCAGTCACTTTGCTTTGCCTTTCTGAAGTGCATAGACACCATACTCTGCAGCCACTGCTGGGATATGGTGTAGGGGTTGTGTTGGCAATTTGGGACTGTCTTTTCTGCCCTCTTCAGTGCCTCTTTCAGTGATACGAAGTTAAAACCAGGTACTGTGATTGCTAACCTCATTTTTGCTTCATGGTGAGGTGCTTTTCTGTGTACAGATAGTTGTTAAAATTTGATGTTCCTGGCTGGGGAGTGGGATGAATGGTGTAGCCTTCTTTTCTACCATCTTGCTGTGCTCCTGATATAATTTTATTTCCTGTGGTGAGAAGATTTGTGCTGATTTCTCACTGAGGAATTTTTTGAATCAATCAGTGTATTAGGAGAAAATGGAGTTTATTTATTGGTGTAGTATATCACATTAATAGATTTTCTGATAATGACTTATTTTTTCATTTCTGTGATAAATGCTACTTGGTTGAGATGGGTTTTTTGTTTTGTTTTGTCTTCTGTACAAAGCTGGGTTTTACTTCCTGAGATAGGTCTAGGATTTTCTTCTTTCATATTTTCCTCCATAAACTGTGTGTGTATGTGTGTGCATGTGCATGTGTGTGTAAAGAGTGAGAGAGAGCAAATTAATTTAACAATCCTGAAATCTCAGAAGCTTAAGACAACAAATATTTGTTTCTTGCTAATAACAAATCTGCTTCACAGAACTGAATGAAATTGAGACCCAATATGGTTTCGCTGTATCCCTACCCAAATCTCATCTTGAATTGTAGCTCCCATAATTCCCACATGTCATGGGAGGGATTTGGTGGGAAGTAATTGAGTCATAGGGCAGGTTTTTTTATTGCTGTTCTTGTAATAGTGACTAAATCATAAGATCTGCTGGTTTTATAAATGGGAATTCCTCTGCACATGCTCTTTTGCTTGCCACCATGTAAGACGTGCCTTTGCTTCATCTTCCATCATGATTGTGAGGCCTCCCTAGCCATGTGAGACTGAGTCTATTAAACCTCTTTTTCTTTATAAATTACCCAGTATCAGGTGTGTATTTATTAGCAGCATGAGAACAGACTAATACGTCTACCTTTTATCATATACAAAACTTAACTCAGGATGGATTAAAGATTTAAATGCAAGACCACAAACTATAAGAATCCTAGAATAAAAACTAGGAAACACCATTCTGGACATTGGGTTGGGAAAGAATTTATTACTGTCCTCAAAAGCAATTACAATGAAAATAAAAACTGAAAAGTGGGACCTAATTGATCTAAAGAGCTTCTGCACAGCTTCAGCAGAGCAAATAGACAACCTACATAATGGAAGAAAACAGTCACAAACTGTGGACCTGACAAGGGTCTAATATCCAAAATATATAAGGAACTTAAGCAACTCAACAAGCAAAAGACAAATAACCTCATAAAAAATGGGCAAAGGACATGAACAGATGCTTCTTAAAAGAAGACATACAAGTGGCCAACAAACATATTAAAAGTGCTCAACACCATTAATCATCAGTGAAATATAAACCAAAACCCCAGTGAGATACCATCTCACACCAGTCAGAATAGCTATTGTTAAAATTTTTTTTTAAAAAAGATTCTGATGAGGCTGTGGAGAAAAAGGCATACTTTATACACTGTTGGTGAGGATGTAAATTAGTTTAGCCACTGTGAAAAGCAGTTTGGAGATTTCTCAAAGAACTTAAAAAACAACTACCATTTGACCCAGAAATTGCATTACTGGGTACATATCCAAAAGAAAACAAATCATTCCACCAAAAAGACAAAATCACTTGCATGTTCATCGCAGCACTATTCACAATAGCCGAAGACATGGAATCAACATAGATGCTCATCAAAATGGTGATTTGAACAGAGAAAATGTGATACACATACAATGTGGAATACAATGCAACCATAAAAGGAATGAAATTATGTTCTTTGCAACAACATGGATGCAACTGAAGGCTATTATCCGAAGTGAATTAATGCAGGGATGGAAAACCAAATGCCACGTTTTTGTTTATAAAGGGAAGCTAAACATTGGGTAGTCATGGGAATAAAGATGGAAATAATTGACACTGGGGTCTACTCGAGGGAGGAGGGAGGAAGGGTGCTAGGGTTGAGAAACTAATTGTTGGGTACTATGCTCAGTACCTAGGTGATGGGATCATTCATATCCTAAACCTCAGCATCACACGAAGTACCCAGGTAACAAACCTGCAAACGTACCCCCTAAATCTAAGATAAAAATTGAAAAAAAAAAGTTAAAAAAAAATCTGCTTCAGGTGGGACATCTCTTCAGATAAGATATCCTCTTATCTGTTTTCATCTTATGATGGATTCTAGATCTCTTCAGCAGAAGAAGATCTCAAGGATGGAGAAGGGGCTTTTGACTTCCTCAGCCAAGAAGTGACCATGGGCAAAAACTAGTCACATGGCTCCACCCAGCTCCAAAGGGGATAAGAAATACAGTCTTTTAAGTTCTCAGGAAGGAAAGAAGCACTGTATGTTGGAGAGCACAAGTAATGTCTACTACTCAGTGTAAATTTGCACCTTATGAAGGCAGATCTGCAGTTTTAAATTTTTAAGAGACTTTTCTTCCCATCCAAATCCCTGACACAGATGCTACCTTTGCTGAAGTATTTATGGTCTGTCTATACTTTCAACTAGAGTAGAGAGTTTTAAGAGCTCATGTTTCATTCAGGGATCTCAGTTCCATCTC
The DNA here is from genome assembly GCF_009761245.1 of Sapajus apella. Lineage (NCBI taxonomy): Eukaryota > Metazoa > Chordata > Mammalia > Primates > Cebidae > Sapajus > Sapajus apella. The sequence goes on from NW_022437043.1 coordinate 2,884,729, forward strand.
TGTGCTTCACAAGAACCCAAGATCTATGCTTCTGTAAGTAGCTGTTAATATCTAAGTCTTTTATATACTGATGTAGGTAATACTTTTAGGGCAGCCAAGGCATTAATGCCTGTTATACAGTAGGAGTTCCCCTCACCCCAGTTTTGACTCCTAGGGATTCCTTCATTCCTTGCACTTTTAATTTTTTATATAGCTTCTAACTTAAAGGAAATTATAAGAACTCCTGTATATCACTTATCCAGATTCACCAATTTTTTTACATTTTGCTAATTTGTGCTCGCGCACACACACCCTCTCTCTCTCTCTCTCTCTCTCTCTCTCTCTCTCACACACACACACACACACACACACACACACACACACACACACACAAAATTTACTAAGGAAAATAGAAGAAAATCCTAGAACTATCTCATGAAGAAAATGTTATGTCAAATCCAGCAGTACTCGAAATAAATCAAAACAGAATCAAAGCATTTTAACTTTGTGAATCATGTTTTTAAGTATTTTCTTTGTTTTATAATGCTCTGACATCTTGGTTTCTTGCTAATCCTGGAAAAACTGTCCCTCCCAGGGATAGCTAATTCCTAAAGATAGTAAATAACTTGCCTGCCAGTAAGCCTTTCATAAGCAAACCAATCCAAAGCCCATAGCTTCAACTATATCCTTTATCTAGCTCTTAAACACCAAGCCAATATTTTCCCTGCCCTAAATCACCCCAGATCCAGGCACTGGACATTTAGGGACCACACCCAGAGCTTAGAGTCTGCTTAGATTATTTAAACTAGCCAATCTTAAGCTGAAGGTCCCCAGATTCTAAGTGAAGTAACTAAGGAATGGAAAACCAAACATCGTATGTTCCTCATAAGTGGGAGCTAAGCTATGAAGATGCAATGGCATGAGAATGATAACAATGGATTTTGGGGGGAAAAGGGTGGGAGGGGACGTGAGGGATAAAAGATTACAAATTGGGTGCAGTGTACACTGCTCAGCTGATGGGTGCACCAAAATCTCAGAAATCACCACTAAAGAACTTGTTTATGTAAACAAACACAACCTGTTCCCTAAAACCTATGGAAACAAAAAATAAAAATAAAAAATTGAATGAAAGCCTAATAAGAATCCTTAAGACACCTTCAAATTGTGTTTTATAACACATAATGCTGAGTGACAAAAGCAACTTTTGAAAAGATTCATATGGTTTGTTCTCATTTATATATAAAGTTTAAAATCTGAAAAATACTATTATAGATGGTGAAGGGATGTATAAAAATGTAGTAATTTAACTGAAGTTTATAGTGATAAGTTCTAAATGTATAATGTTGATTATAATGTAGGGAGAGAGGGAAGGAAATGAGAATGGGGGTGGTAACATATGAGGCTTTACCTAGATATGTAATCATCTTCCTTTAAAAATCAGATGCAAATACTATAACATTAAAATTTGATCAAGCTAAGTGGTAGGTGCATGGATGTACCTTATATTTATGGCAGTAGTTTTCTGTGTGGAATATTTCACAACCAAATCAAGAGTTAAGAAGGTAAATTAGAAAGCTGTTCGGTAATTTAGGTGAAAGTTGATAAGAGTATGGTTCAGAGCAGTAGTCTGGAAAGGAAGAAAGAGAAATGAATATTTAGGCTAAACAGAGAGATTGATTGGATTGGGGCATGTTAGTATTGAAGAGTCCATAATACCTTACATGGTGTTGCAACCACTGAGATACAGGTTACTCAAGAAAAGCCAGTTTAAATACAAGACAGGAATATATTTTCTGCCATGTTGCATTTGAAGTATCTATGGGACCTCCTGGTGAAGGTATAAGACTGAAATTTGAATACATGATTCTGAAACTTATGAAGAAGTATGGATGGACTACATGGATATAGGAATCAACAAAATTATAGATGCTGTTGTAAACTATGTAGTATGTGAGCCCATGTAAGTGATAGCAAAGTGAGAAGAGGAGCAGAGAAAGGAGGCTGAAGTCCTAAAAAACATTGGCATTAGAGGGTTGAAAGAGTAGGGGAAGTCCAAAGGGTAGCTAGGGTTGGAGACATACAGAGGAGAGCCATGAAAATGCTGTTTCACAGAGGTCTATAAAGTTAAAAATTTCTGGGAGATAATATTTGGTGGCCTTATGTACAGCAAAGACATTCAGTAAAATAAGGATTAAGAAACATGTTTATTGAGTTTTGCAAATAGGAGGTTACTTGTTAGCAAGCATGATTTCAGGCAAGTGAGGACTGGAGGAAGAAGCCAGATTAAAATGAGCTGAGGAGTGAAAGGCATAGATTTCTCTTTTAGAAGCATCACCAGGACCAACATTAACAGTATAATTGTCCTAAATATCACTACTATCAATAGTGATAATCCTTTTCCCCATTACTGCCTCAATTACTATCCTGTCCATTGGCCTATTTGTAATTCTTTTTCTCTTTCCTCTGCTTCTCTTTTCTCTTATCCATCAACCAGACATATTTATGCACCCCTACAACATTTGTTTGACTGTGTGTACAAGATAAGGCTCTTGCCCTTGAGGGGTTTACTTGATGGTAGAGAAGGCAGGCATGCAAAGATATGCCTTTACTACATGCCCTTTGTGGTAGTCATTCATATAGTTCACTACGTGTTTACAACTCTCTTCCTCTTGCCACCTTAGTAAGATTATATTTTCTTGCTCCCTGTAGCTGAGTGGGGCCACATGTTTTATTCTGGTCAATGAGTTGTAAGTTAAAGAGATATATGTTACTTCTAGGTTGTGCACTTAATTGTTGGAGTGAAATCCTCTAGAGCAGATATGGCCAACTACAGCCTGTGGGCCAAATCCAGCTGTAGCCTGTTTTATAAATAAAGTTGTATCGGAACACAAATGTCCCTATTCGTTTACAAATTTTCTATGGCTGCTTTTACACTACAATGGCAGAGAAGTTCTGACAGACTCTGTATGACCCCCAAAACCAGAAAAAGTTTGTGGACACTTTCTCTAACACAATATATAGCTTATCCTGTTGCTCCATACAGAGGTAGGGTAATGATGTGTACATGACCATGTAAAAGTCTATAGGTGGTCAAGGAGGAGATACATTGGAGAAGACTAAAAGCGTTAGAAACTTTTCTTGGAAAAGCTATAACTTGAACTGTTACTTGAAGTAGGATGAAATAAAATAGAAAAACAAATGTCGTCCTTTTTTCCCTAAACCTCTGGATGTTTTTTATTCATTGTACATTACCATTTCCAAAGTGTGATAGTCAAAACTGAGTAAGAAAATTCATCCAAAACTTGAAAATAGACAAAATGATGACTGAATACCTTTGCAAAGTCATACTGGAGTATTGGCGATATACTTATAGTGCCTGAAGATTGATTCTCTAGGTCAGTGATTCTCAAACTCTCAGAATCCTGTGGATGACTTGTTAAAACAGAGAGCTGAGCCCCATCCCAGAGTTTCCAATTCAGTAGCTCTTGAGTAGGGCTTAAGAAATTGCTTTTCTACAAGATTCCAAGTGATTCTGGTGCCACTGGTCTGGGAAGCATACCTTGAGAACCATAGTTCTAGAGGAACATACCATTGTTTAACTTACTATTTTCTGATGATTAGGGAAAAGATTCTGTAAGCTTCTGTGTTACATGTTAACTTATAGAAGTTAACAAGTTGCTGGTGATTTTTGTTCAGTAGAAATGCAAATAATTTCTGTGCATTGAAAAAGATAATGCCCCCACATAGGACATTAACCTGTTTTGTATTTTAGCAATGTAGCAATTTTATTTCAGCATTCTTTCTTTCAGTGTCTGCATATACTAGTCTCTCAGATCCTTCTTTAAACAAACAGCTCTACCATCCCATTAATATCCCATTAATAAGTTAAGCAAATCTTTGTGTGAAATAAATTTTTGACATATTTTTATGGTTGTCATGATTTTTAACTTTTTGAAAATTATGCGTTGACAGGTTTGTGTGATCAAATAAGTTCCTGAAAAGCCAAGTTAAACAAATTTACACAGGATTTTTTTTAATAATAGTTTTTTAAATTGATACATAATTACCCTGGATTCTTAACTACACACATCTCCCAGCCTTTAATTTGCTGTTTGAAAAGTAGTTGATGCAACATTTCACAAACTTATTTGACACTGGACACTTTTTTTGCTCAAAATATCTTTAGAAAATACTGCCCTACATAGTTAGCATCAGTGATATCACAGTCACTACCACAGTCTCTAAAAGAAATATAAGTGACCTAACTGAATCTCATCTCAGTAGGAGAAGCATATTTTTAAAGATGAGGGAAGAGAGCTTTTATGTCACTTGGCACCAAGGAGGCCTCTATTCAGGGTGGGGAAAGGTTTTTGTCCCCTTTTTATTTATTAATACCAAGCAGGATGCCCAACACCCCATCAAAAGTCCTAAGAGATGACAGAGAAAAGTCCAATACATTTTTTTCTTGCCCAAGTCAAGTTTCTCATTGCCAGAAACCTTTCTTTCCCACCCGGCAAAGTGTTTGTATATTTCTCCTTTTTCAGTGATGTCTAGGATAACTCTCCCACAAAGTTGGAGAACACTCACTAGTGGTTTGGGAGAAAAAGTAGCTGTGTCAGGAAATCTTGGTTCTGTATCAGTAACCCTACATCATCAGAGGCCTGGATTGAGCCCAAACCCATGTTCCAACTATGGTTTCTCTTTCTGGAAAGCTCTCTTGTCATTTGGGGCTTCCCCCCCCCCCCAGAAAAGCTCTCACTTTCTCTCTCTACAGCCAACTGACTCTCTTGAGTGCTAACTAAAGTTGGAGAATTTGAGGATTGTGAAGATCGTCAGTTTGTGGTTTGCTTAGAAGAAAACCTAGTAGGGAATCATGTCTCTAAATCTATGAAGTAGAGAAACTGCTCTTCTTAAGTGGGCAAGGACCTGGAAGACTGTTCCTATGGATAATTGTGTGTTATTCCAAAGCGAATCAACCATGTAGGTTTATATTTGAAGTACCCAGAAACATTTCCACCAAATAGAAGTGTGAGGTGGTCCTTCTAACCTTTAATTTAGTCACCTCTTCTCTACCTGCTAGAATATATTCTGTCAGGCAGCTTTTCCCCAAATTTCGTCAATGTAGAGAACTATTGAGGTTGGTAATCTTACTGTTAGTGGGCTCCACAGAGAAGTATGGGGATCTTAGCATCCAGAGTTTACACTCACATCGCTGCCCACCAGGTCCCTTGATGTTATGCTGACTGGAATAAGCCCTTGCTATATGATTCCCTCAGGGGGGTCTCCACGACTCAAAACTGAACCCTGTTTCTTTTTCCTAACTACTATCAAATTACCCCATACTCACAGTGATGTAGGTCAACTCCATGTAGGCAAACATTCCTATATTTCATCAATCATTTCTTCCTCTTTTTAGCTTACCATTGACTGCACAAGCAAGGCACTTTTCATAGTATGTTACAGGATTTGCTCTTTGGCTTGGAAAAATGTTCTTGCAGTTCATTCCATTTGCATGTGCGATGGTCACTGTCTTACATCTTTTTAACTTTAAACTTTTTATTTTGAGATACTTGTACATGCAGTTATAAGAAATAATACAGAGAGATCCTGTGTATTCTTTACCCAGTTTCCTCTAATGCTAACATTTTGAAAAACTATAATGAAATATTACAAGCAAGATATTGATATTGATACAGTCCAGATACAGAACAGTTCCATCAGCACAGGGATTTATCCTCTTGCCATTTTATAGACACATCTACCACCTTATGTCCCATCACCAATTCCTGACCCCTGGTGATGACTAATTTGTTCTCTATTTCTAAAAGTTTGTCTTTTGAAAATGTTATATAACTGGAATCATACAGTATATAACCACTTAAGATTTGCTTTTTTCCAACTTAGTATAATTCTCTAGAAATTAATCAAAGTTGCTACATGTATAGTCTGTGTTTTTATTGCTGAGTAGTGTTCAATGATATTAACATACTGTCATTTGTTTAAATATTTAAATATTAAAGGCTATCTGGAATATTTTCCAGTTAGGGGGCCATTATTTTCCTGTACAAGTTTTTCTGTGAACTCAAGTTTCCATGTTATGAGTGTGATTTCTGGGTGATAAGGCAATTTTATGTTTTTTAAAGAAATTGCCAAACTGTAGTTTCATAGCTTCAGGGCTTACATTGAAGTCTGTAATCCATTTTGATTTGATTTTTCTATATGGTGAGAGATAGAAGCCTAGTTTTATTCATATATATATATATATATATATATATATATTATTGTACTTTAGATTCTGGGGTACATGTGCAGATCATGCAGAATTGTTGCATAGGTACATACATGGCAATGAGGTTTGCTGCCTCTGTCACCTATATCTGGCATTTCTCCCCATGTTATCCCTCCCCAACCTCCCTATCCCCCCACTGTCCTTCCCCTAGTCCCCCCAACAGACCCCAGTGTGTGATGCTGTCCTCCCTGTGTCCATGTATTCTCATTGTTCAACACCCACCTGTGAGTGAGAACATGCGGTGTTTGATTTTCTGTTCTTGTGTTAGTTTGCTGAGAATGATGGTTTCCAGATTCAACCATGTCCCTACAAAGGACACCACCTCATCATTTTTTATGGCTACATAGTATTCCATGGTGTATATGTGCCACATTTTCCCTGTCCAGTCTATCATCGATGGGCATTTGGGTTGGTTCCAAGTCTTTGCTATTGTAAACAGTGCTGCATTGAACATTCGTGTGCATATGTCCTTATAATGGAACGATTTATAATCCTTTGGATGTATACCCAGTAATGGGATTGCTGAGTGAAACGGAATTTCTATTTCTAGGTCCTTGAGGAATTGCCCCACTGTCTTCCACAATGGTTGAACTAATTTACACTCCCACCAACAGTGTAAAAGTGTTCCTATTTCTCCACATCCTCTCCAGCATCTGTTGTCTCCAGATTTTTTAATGACCGCCATTGTAACTGGCATGAGATAGTATCTCAATGTGGTTTTGATTTTCATTTCTCTAATGACCAGTGATGATGAGCACTTTTTTTTGTTTGTTGGCCTCATATGTGTCTCCCTTTGAAAAGTGTCTGTTCATGTCCTTCGCCCACTTTTGAATGGGTTTATTTGTTTTTTTCTTGTAAATCTGTTTTAGTTATTTGTAGATTATGGATATTAGCCCTTTGTCAGATGGGTAGATTGCAAATTTTTTTTCCCATTCTGTTGGTTGCCGGTTCACTCTAATGATTGTTTCTTTTGCTGTACAGAAGCTCTTAAGTTTAATTAGATCCCATTTGTCTATTTTAGCTTTTATTGCCAATGCTTTTCGTGTTTTAGTCATGAAGTCCTTGCCTATGCCTATGGCCTGAATGGTTTTGCCTAGGTTTTCTTCTAGGGCTTTTATGGTGTTAGCTCTTATGTTTAAGTCTTTAATCCATCTGGAGTTAATTTTTAATTTTTGTATAGGGTGCCAGAAAGTGGTCCAGTTTCTGTTTTCTGCACATGGCTAGCCAGTTATCTCAACACCACTTATTAAACTGGGAATCCTTTCCCCATTGCTTGTTTTTGAGATGTTTGTCTAAGATCAGATGGTTGTAGATGTGTGGTGTTGCCTCTGAGGCCTCTAGGCCTCTGTTCTGCTCCATTGGTCTATATCTCTGTTTTGGTACCAGTACCATGCTGTTTTGATTACTGTAGCCTTGTAGTATAGTTTGAAGTCAGGTAGCATGATGCCTCCAGGTTTGTTCTTTTTGATTAGAATTGTCTTGGCTATGTGGGCTCTCTTGTGGTTCCATATGAAGTTTAAGATTGTTTTTTCAAGTTCTGTGAAGAGGGTCATAGGTAGCTTGATGGAGATAGAGTAGAATCTGTAAATTACTTTGGGCAGTATGGCCATTTTCACAATATTGATTCTTCCTAACCGTGAGCACGGAATGTTTTTCCATCTGTTTGTGTCCTCTCTTATTTCCTTGAACAGTGGTTCATAGTTCTCCTTGAAGAATGTTGTTAGTTGTATTCCTTTGTTAGTTGTAAGGTATTTTATTCTCTTTGTAACAATTGTGAATGGGAGTTCATTCTTGATTTGGTTCTCTTTTAGTCTGTTATTGGTGTATAGGAATGCTTATGATTTCTGCACGTTGATTTTGTATCCAGAGACTTTACTAAAGTTGCTTCTCAGTTTAAGGAGATTTTGGGCTGAGATGATGGGGTCTTCTAAATATACAATCATGTCGTTTGCAAATAGAGACAACTTGACTTCCTCCTTTCTTAATTGAATACCCTTTATTTCTTTTTCTTGCCTGATTGCTCTGGCTAGAACTTCCAATACTATGTTGAATAGGAGTGGTGAGAGAGGGCATCCTTGTCTAGTGCCAGATTTCAAAGGGAATGCTTCCAGTTTTTTCCCATTCAGTATGATATTGGCTGTGGATTTGTTGTCAATAGCCTTTATTATTTTGAGTTATGTTCCATCTATATCTAGTTTGTTGAGAGTTTTTAGCATAAAGCACTGTTGAATTTTGTCAAAGGCCTTCTCTGCATCTATGGAGATGATCATGTTGTTTTTGCCTTTGGTTCTGTTTATGTGATGGATTACGTTTATAGATTTGCATATGTTAAACCAGCTTTGCATCCCCAGGATGAAGCCTACTTGATCATGATGGATAAGCTTTTTGATATTCTGTTGCAACTGGTTTGCAAGTATTTTATTGAAGATTTTTGCATTGATGTTCATCATGGATATTGGCCTGAAATTTTCTTTTTTAGTTGTGTCTCTACCGGGTTTTGGTGTCAAAATTACGTTGGTTTCATAAAATGACTTAGGGAGGATTCTCTCTTTTTGTATTATTTGGAGTAATTTCAGAAGGAATGGTACCAGCTCTTCTTTGTATGTCTGGTAGAATTTGGCTGTGAACCCATCTGGACCTGGACTTTTTTGGTTGGTAGGTTATTAATAGCTGCCTCAACTTCAGACCTTGTTATTGGTCTATTCAGGGATTCAACTTCTTCCTGGTTTAGTCTTGGGAGGCTGTAAGTGTCCAGGAATTTATGCATTTCTTCTAGATTTACTGGTTTATTTGCATAGAGTTGTTTGTAGTAATCTCCAATGGTAGTTAGTATTTCTGTGGAATCAGTGATGATATCCCCTTTATCATTTTTTATTGCATCAATTTGATTCTTCTCTCTTTTCTATTAGTCTGGCTAGTGGTCTATCTATTTTGTTGATCTTTTAAAAAAACCAGCTCCTGGATTTGTTGATTTTTTGAAGGGTTTTTTTGTGTCTCTATCTCCTTCAGTTCTGCTCTGCTCTTAGTTATTTCTTGTCTTCTGCTAGCTTTTGAATTTGTTTGATCTTGCTCCTCTAGCTCTTTTAATTGTGATGATAGAGTGTCGATTTTAGATCTTTCCTCGCTTCTTATGTGGGCATTTAGTGCTATAAATTTCCTTCTAGACACTGCTTTAAATGTGTCCTAGAGATTCTGATATGTTGTGTCTTTGTTCTTACTGGTTTCAAAGAACATTTTTATTTCTGCCTTCATTTCATTATTTATCCAGTAGTCATTCAGGAGCACATTGTTCAGTTTCCATGTAGTTGTGTGGTTTTGAGTGAGTTTCTTAATCCTGAGTTCTAATTTGATTGCACTGTGGTCTGAGAGACTGGCTGTTATTGTTTCTGTTCTTTTGTATTTGCTGAGGAGAGATTTACTTCCAACTGTGTGGTCAATTTTAGAGTAAGTGCGATGTGGTGCTGAGAAGAATGTATATTCTGTGGATTTGGAGTGGAGAGTTCTGTAACTGTCTATTAGGTTTGCTTGGTGCAGATCTGAGTTCAATTCTTGTATATCCTTGTTAATTTTCTGTCTCGTTGATCTGTCTAATATTGACAGTGGAGTGTTAAAGTCTCCCACTGTTATTGTGTGTGAGTCTAAGGCTCTTTGTAGGTCATTAACAACTTGCTTTATGTATCTGGGTGCTCCTGTATTGGGTGCATATGTATTTAGGATAGTTAGCTCTTCTTGTTGTAGGGTTTCTGCCCAGAGATTCACTGTGAGTCTGATGGCCTTCCCTTTGTGGGTATCCCAACCTTTCTCTCTGGCTGCCCTTAGCATTTTTTCCTTCATTTTAACCCTGGTGAATCTGATGATTATGTGCCTTGGGGTTGCTTTTCTTGAGGAGTATCTTTGTGGTGTTCTCTGTATTTCCTGGACTTGAGTGTTGGCCTGCCTTGCTAGGTTGGAGAAGTTCTCCTGGATAATATCCTGAAGAGTGTTTTCCAGCTTGGATTCATTCTCTCTATCACACTCAGGTATACCTATCAAATGTAGATTAGGTAGGTGTACAAATCTATCAAATGTAGATTAGGTAGGATTATTATTTCACATAATCCCATATTTCTTGGAGGCTTTGTTCATTTCTTTTCACTCTTTTTTCTCTAACCTTGCCTTCTGGTTTTATTTCATCGTGTTGATCTTCAGTCTCTGATATCCTTTCTTCTGCTTGATCAATTCCCTTGGAGGAAGAGAGGACTTCTGGTTTTTGGTGTTTTCATCCTTTTTGCACTGGTTTCTTCCCATCTTTGTGGATTTATCTACCTGCTGTCTTTGTAGTTGGTGACTTTCGGATGGCGTCTCTGAGTGGACATCCTTTTTGTTGATGCTGAAGTTATTTATTTCTGTTTTTTAGTATTCCTTCTAACCATCAAGCTCTCTGCTATAGGCCTGCTGGAGGTCCACTCCAGACCCTGCTTGCCTGTGGATCACCCACAGGGGCTGCAGAACAGTAAGGATTGCTGCCGGTTTCTTCTTCTGTTATCTTTGTCCCAGAAGGCTACCTACCAGATGTCAGCCTAAGCTCTCCTTTACATGGTGTCTCTTTGGATATACAGGGGTCAGGGAGCTGCTTGAGGAGACAGTCTGTCCCTTATAGGAGATCAAGTGCTGAGCTGGGAGCTCCGTTTTCCATTTAGAGCTTCTGGGCAGATACATTTAAGCCTGCTGCAGTGGAACTCATAAGCACCTTTTTCCCCAGGTGCTCTGTCCTGGGAACATGGGGCTTTATTTATACGTTCCTGATGTGCTGCTGCCTTTTTTCAGAGATGCCCTGCCCAGCAAGGTGGTAGTCTAGCCACAGTCTCCCAGCAGAGGCGTTACTGAGCTACTGTGGGCTCTGCTTAGCTGCTGTGTGAACTTCCTGTTAGAACTGCCACGGTAATGGTGGTCTGCCTCAGTAATGGCGGACTGCCTCAGTAATGGTGGACTACCTCGGTAATGGTGGACTGCCTTGGTAATGGCTGACACCCTTCCCCCCACCAAGCTGGACTGTCCTAGGTACAGCTGCACTTGCTGCGAAACTCTCAATCCAGAGCGTTTCAGATGCCTGGTCTTTGTTGGGACAGGACCCTCTGAGCCAGATCACCTGGCTCCATGTCTCAGCCCCCTTTTTTTCAGTTGAATGGGCAGCTCTGTATCCCAGGCATTCCAGTCGCGTGTTGAAACAGCCACCTGGATTTGTGTGAGTTTTTGTGCGGAGACCCACAGCGCCGGCCAAAACAGCCGTGCTGGAAACTCATGGCTCTTTTTGGCCTGGGAATCTCCTGGTCTGTGGGCAGTAAACACTCATTTGGATATGCGGTGATCACTCCCCCTCGGCATTCTTCTCGCTGGGAACTGCACTCCAGAGCTGTTCCTGGATGTTTGGCAACCATCTCATTTCTTTTTATATTCCAGGGCTCTTTGCTGTGCTCTAAACGGGTTATCAGGTCTGGCTTAGAGGCAGCAATATCCAGGGAGACCAGGTTTCTATAGTTCTCTAATATCACAATGGTATATAAATTCTTCTGAGCACCTTCTATGGCCACATCTTTGAATGTCAATAGTCCGATTTCTAGGCCTCCAGGGAGTCCCGGTGTCTTCGCTAAGAATCTCCAAATACCCACAGATCACAGGGCCACACAAGCTGGGCCTCTAGGAACAGAGAATATTGAGCAGTAAAGACAAGACCCAGAGCTCTGGATCTAGTTTTATTCTTATGCATATGAATATCCAGTTTTCTCAGCACTATTTATTAAAGATAATACCCTTTACCCAATATATATTGTTGAAAGTAATGAGGAAGGGAGGATAACGAAAGGTTGTTTAATGGGTACAAAACTATAGTTAGATAGAAAAAATAAGATCTAGTGTTCAGTTGCAAAATAAGCTAACTACAGTTAACAGTGATTTATTGTGTGTTTTGAAATGGCCAGAAGAGAAGATGTGGAATATTCTCCACACAAAGAAAAGATAAATGTTTGAGATGATGGCTATCCCAATTACTGTAATTTGATCATTACATATTGTGTACTTGTATCATTACACATTGTATACTTGTAAATATGTACAACTAGTATGTATCCACAAAAATTACAAGGAAATAAAAAATAAAACTGCCAAACTGTTCTTTTTTTTCCAGAATGGTTGTATTATTTTACATACCTATCAGCAGTGTAGGAGTGATACAGTTTCTCCACATCCTTGTCAACATTTTGGTTTTATAATTTAATTAAATTAATTAATTTATTTCCATAGGTTTTTGGGGAACAGATGGTGCTGGGTTACATGAATAATTTCTTTAGTGGTAATTTCTGAGATTTTCGTGCACCCATCACCATAGCAGTGTACATTGTACCCAATGTGTAGCCTTTTATCCCTTGATCCCCTCCTACACTTACCCGAAGTCCCCAAATTCCCAAAGTCCATTGTGTCATTCTAATGCCTTTGCATCCTCATAGCTTAGCCCCCACTTATGAGTGAGAACATGCAATGTTTGGTTTTCCATTCCTGAGAATAATGGTCTCCACTTCCATCCAGGTTGCTGTCAATGCCATTATTTCATTCCTTTTTATGGCTGAGTAGTATTCCATATATATATATACGCTGTATTTTCTTTATCCACTTGTTGATTGATGGGCATTTGAGCTGGTTCCATATTTTTGCATTGCAAATTGTGCTGCTATAATCATGTGTGTACAAATATCTTTTTTGTATAATGACTTCTTTTCCTTTAGGTAGATATCCAGGAGTGGGATTATTGGATCAAATAGTAGTTCTAGTAGTTCTACTTTTAGTTTTTAAGGAATCTCCACACTGTTTTCTACAGTGGTTGTACTAGTTTACATTCCCACCAGCAGTGTAAAAGTGTTCCCTTTTCACCACATCCCTGCCAAAATCTTTTAAAAATTTTTTTTGATTATGGGCATTCTTGCAGAAGAAAGGTAGTATTGCATTGTGGTTTTGATTTGTATTTCCCTGATACTTAGTGATGTTGAGTATTTTTTCACGTTTGTTGGCCATTTGTATGTCTTCCTTTGAGAATTGTCTATTTATGTCCTTAGCCCACTTTATGATGGGATTGTTTGGTTTTTTTCTTCCTAATTTGTTTGAGTTCCTTGTCGATTCTGAATATTAGTTCTTTGTCAGATGTGTAGATTGCAAAGATTTTTCTCCCGCTCTGTTGGTTGTCTGTTTACTCTGGTGATTATTTCTTTTGCTGTGCTGAAGCTTCTTAGTTTAATTTTTTTTAATATATATTTTATTGCATTTTAGGTTTTGGGGTACATGTGAAGAGCATGCAAGATTGTTGCATAGGTACATACATGACAATGTGGTTTGCTGCCTTCCTCCCCATCATCTATATCTGGCATTTCTCCCCATGCTATCCCTCCCCAACTCCCCACCCCCAACTGTCCCTCCCTTAGTTTCCCCCCACAGACCCCAAAGACTGGTTGTTATGATTTCTGTTCTTTTTCATTTGCTGAGGAGTGATTTACCTCAAATTATGTGGTCAATTTTAGAGTAAGTGTGATGTGGTGCTGAGAAGAATATATATTCTGTTGATTTGGGGTAGAGAGTTCTGTAAATGTCTATTAGGTTTGCTTGGTCAAGATCTGAGTTCAAGCCCTGAACATCCATGTTAATTTTCTGTCTCATTGATCGGTCAATATCAGACCGATCAATGAGACAGTGGAGTGTTAAAGTCTCCCACTATTATTGTGTGTGAGTTTAAGTCTCTTTGTAGGTCGTTAAGAACTTGCTTTATATATCTGGGTGCTCCTGTATTGGGTGCATATATATTTAGGATAGTTAGCTCTTCTTGTTGCATTGATCTCTTTACCATTATGTAATGCCCTTCTTTGTCTCTTTTGATCTTTGTTGCTGTAAAAGTCCATTTTATCAGAGGCTAGGATTGCAACTCCTGCTTTTTTTTTGCTCTCCATTTGCTTGGTATATCTTCCTCCATCCTTTTATTTTCATTCTGTGTGTGTCTTTGCACCTGAGGTGGTTCTCCTGAATATAGCACACCAATGGTTCTTGACTTTTTATCCAATTTGCCAGTCTATGTCTTTTGATTGGGGCATTTAGCCCATTTACATTTAAGGTTAATATTGTTATGTGTGAATTTGATCCTGCCATTTTGATACTAGCTGGTTGTTTTGCCTGTTAGTTGATGCAGTTTCTACATTGTGTCGATGGTATTTACCATTTGGTACATTTTTGCAGTGGCCGGCACTGGTTGTTCCTTTCCATGTTTAGTGCTTCCTTCAGGAGCTCTCATAAGGCAGGTCTGGTGGTGACAAAATCTCTCAATAATTGCTTGTCCGTGAAGAATTTTATTTCTCCTTCACTTATAAAGCTTAGTTTGGCTGGATATGAAATTGTAGGTTGAAAGTTCTTTTCTTTAAGGATGTTAAATATTGGCCCCCACTCTCTTCTGGCTTGTAGGGTTTCTGCCAAGAGATCTGCTGTGAGTCTGATGGGCTTCCCGCTGTGGGTATCCTGACCTTTCTTTCTGGCTGCCCTTATCATTTTTTCCTTCATTTCAACCCTGGTGAATCTGACGATTATGTGTCTTGGGGTTGCTCTTCTTGAGGAATATCTTTGTGGTGGTCTCTGTATTTCCTGGATTTGAATGTTGGCCTGCCTTGCTAGGTTGGGGAAGTTCTCCTGGATAATATCCTGAAGAGAGTTTTCCACCTTGGATTCATTATCCCTGTCACATTCAGGTATACCAATCAAATGTAGATTAGGTCTTTTCACATAATCCCATATTTCTTGGAGGCTTTATTCATTTCTTTTCACTCTTTTTTCTCTAATCTTGCCTTCTGGTTTCATTTCATTGAGTTGATCTTCAATCTCTGATATCCTTTCTTCTGCTTGATCAATTTGGCTATTGAAACTTGTGTATGCTTTACGAAGTTCTTGTGCTGTGTTTTTCAGCTCCATCAAGTCGTTTATATTCTTCTCTAAGCTGGTTATTCTAGTTAGTATTTTGTCTAACCTTTTTTCAAGGTTCTTAGTTTCTTTGCATTGGGCTAGCACATGTTCCTTTAGCTCAGAGAAGTTTGTTATTGTCCACCTTCTGAAGCCTGCTTCTGTCAGTTCATCAAACTTATTCTCCATCCAGTTTTGTTCCCTTGCTGGTGAGGGGTTGTGATCCCTTGGAGGAGGAGAAGCATTCCGGTTTTTGGTGATTTCATCCTTTATGGTTTATCTACTTTTGGTCTTTGAAGTTGGTGACTTTCAAATGGGATCTCTGCGTGGACGTCCTTTCTGTTGATGTTAAAGGTATTTCTTTCTGTTTTTTAGTTTTCCTTCTAGCAGTCGGGCCCTTCTGCTGCAGGACTGCTGGAGGTCCACTCCAGACCCTGCTTGCCTGGGAATCACCTGCAGGAGCTGCAGAACAGCAAGGATTGCTGCCTGTTCCTTCCTCTGGCAGCTTCATCCCAGAAGGATACCTGCCAGATGTCAGCCAGAGCTCTTCTGTATGAAGTGTCTCTTTGGATATAGGGTGGTCAGGGAGCCACTTGAGGAGGCAGTCTGTCCGTTATCAGAGCTCAAGTGCTGTGCTGGGAGCTCCATTGCTCCCTTCAGAGCTGCTGGGCAGGGATGCTTAAGTCTGCTGCTGTGGAACTCACAACCGCCCCTTTTCCTAGGTGCTCTGTCCTGGGAAGTTGGGGCTTTACTTATAAGTCCCTGACGTGTTGCTGCCTTTTTTCAGAGATGTCCTGCCTAGCAAGGAGGGAATCTAGCCACAGTCTGCCTGCAGAGGTGTTGTTGAGCTGCCATGGGCTCTACCCAGCTGCTGTGTAAACTTCCTTGCAATTTTGTTTATACATGTAAGTTTAGAACTGGTAATGGCAGATGCCCTTCTCCAAACTGAGCTCGACTATCCAGGGTGGAGCTCAAACTGCTGTGCTGGCTGCGAAAATCTCAAGCCAGTGGCTTTCCATTTGCTGGTCTTTGTCGAGCTGGGACCCACCGAGCCAGATCACTTGGTTCCCTGCCTTCAGCTCCCCCCACTTTTTTATTTTTATTTTTATTTTTTTTGGAGATAGAGTCTTGCTTTGTTGCCAGGCGCCAGGCTGGAGTGCAGTGGTGCAATCTCAGCTCACTGCAACCTCTGCCTCCCAGGTTCAAGCAATTCTCCTCCCTCAGCCTCCCGAGTAGCTGGGACTACAGGTGCACGCCACCACACCTGGCTAATTTTTGCATTTTTAGTAGAGACGGGGTTTCACCATGTTGGCCAGGATGGTCTCGATCTCTTGACCTCGTGATCTGCCCACCTCGGCCTCCCAAAGTGCTGGGATTATAGGGGTGAGCCACCGTACCTGGCCAGCCCCCTTTTTTTCAGGGGAATGGGTGGCTCTGTCTTGCCGGCATTCCAGGCATCAGGTAAAACAGCCACCCAGATTTATGCTGGAAACCCGCAGTGCTTGTCAGGCCGGTGGGAATCTCCTGGTCTATAGGCTGTAAAGACCATGGGAGAAACACAGTATTTGAACTGGAGTGCCAGAGTGGCTGCAAAAGTCCCTGATGGCCTCTGTTGGGTGAGCGGGGGGGTCCTCCGCCCCATTGCACTTCCCAGGTGAGGCAGCACCCAACCCTGCCTCAGTTTACCCTCCTTGGCTACATACACCCACTGTCCAACCAGTTCCATTGAGATGAACCTGGTACCTTGGTTGAAATGCAGAGATCACTCGCCTCTGTATCGCTCTCACTGGGAACTGCACTCTGGAGCTGTTCCTATTCGGCCATCTTGGTGGAAGTTGCCTTTTTGTTATTTGTTTTCAGGTCTTCTCTTTCTTCTTTCCTTCCTTCCTGTTTTCCTTTTAGTGAAAGTGGTTTTCCCTGGTAGTATGTTTTAATTTCTTGTTTTTCATTTTTGTGTATCTGTTGTATGTTTTTTGATTTGAAGTTATTGTGAAACTTGCAAATGATATCCTGTAACCCATTATTTTAAACTGATGATGACTTAACACAGATTGCTAAACCAACAAAGAAGCAAAGAGAAAACTAATAAAAACTCTACAGTTTAACTTCATGTCCGGACTTTTAACCTTTTTCTTGTTTCTATTTATATCTTTTTTTTTTTTCTTGAGATAGAGTCTCACTCTTGTTGCCCAGGCTGGAGTGCAGTGGCATGATCTCAACTCACTGCAACCTCCACCTCTGAGGTTCAAGTGATTCTCCTGCCTCCATGTCCCAAGTAGCTGGGATTATAGGCGCCCACCACCATACCCAGCTAATTTTTTCATATTTTTAGAAGAGATGGGATTTCACCATGTTGGCCAGACTGGTCTCAAACTCCTGATGTCAGGTGATCCACCCACCTCAGCCTCCCAAAGTGCTGGGATTGCAAGCATGAGCTACTGCACCCAGCCCTATTTATATCTTATTATGTTTTCCATGTCTTGAAAAGTTGTCATAGTTATTATTTTTGATAAGCTTATCTTTTAGTCTTTCTACCCAAGATGTGTGTGGTTTACAAACCAAAATTACATTGATATAATATTCTGTGTTTTGCTGTATACTTACTATTAACAGTGAGTTTTGTTACCATCAGATGATTTCTTATTGCATATTAATGTCCTCTTCTTTTAGATTGAATAGCTCCTTTGAGCATTTCTTACAAGACAAGTCTGGTATTGATGAAATACCCCATCTTTCATTTGTCTGAGAAAGTCTTTACTTCTCCTTCATGTTTGAAGGATATTTTCCCAGATATACTATTCTAGAATAAAAGTTTTTTCCTCCAGCATTTTAAGTATATCATGCCACTCTCTTTTGGCCTGTAAGGTTTCCACTGAGAAGTCTGCTGACAAATGTATTGAAGCTCTATTACATATTATTTGTTTCTTTTCTCTTGCTGCTTTTAAAATCCATTCTTTATCCTGACATTTGGGTCAGTGTCTTAAGGTGGTCTTTTTTGGGTTAAATCTGCTCTATAACCTTCTTTTACTTAGATATTGATATTATTCTCTTGGTTTGGGAAGGTCTCATTATTTTTTTAAATAAACTTTCTACTCCTATCTCTCTCTCTATCCCCTCTTTAAGGCCAATAACTCTTAGATTTACCCCTTTGAGGCTATTTTCTAGATCTCATAGGTATGTTCTTTTTTATTCTTTTTACTTTTGTCTCCTCTGACTGTATTTTCAAATAGTCTGTCTTCAGGCTCACTAATTCTTTCTTCTGCTTGATGAATTCTGCTGTCGAGAGAGTCTGATGCATTTTTCAGGATGTTAATTGCCATTTTCAGCTCCAGAATTTCTACTTCAGTCTTTTTAATTATTTTAATCTCTTTGTTAAATTTATCTGATAAGATTCTGAATACCTTCTCTGTGTTATCTTTGATTTCATTTAGCTTCCTCAAAGCAGCTATTTTATTATTTTTTCCCCATTTATTTATTTTATTGCATTTTAGGTTTTGGGATACATGTGAAGAACACGCAAAATTGTTGCATAGGTACACACGTGGCAGTGTGATTTGCTGCCTTCCTCCCCATCACCTACATCTGGCATCTCTCCCCTTGCTATCTCTCCCCAGCTCCCCACCCCCCACCGTCCCTCCCCTATTTGCCCCCAACTGACCCCAGTGTGTAGTGCTCCCCTCCCTGTGTCCATGTGTTCTCATTGTTCAACACCCACCTATGAGTGAGAACATGCGGTGTTTGATCTTCTGCTCTTCTGTCAGTTTGCTGAGAATGATGGTTTCCAGGTTCATCCATGTCCCTACAAAGGACCCAAACTCATCGTTTTTGATGGCTGCATAATATTCCATGGTGTATATGTGCCACATTTTCCCTGTCCCGTCTATCGTCGATGGGCATTTGGGTTGGTTCCAGGTCTTTGCTATTGTAAACAGTGCTAAAGCAGCTATTTTAAATTCTCTGTCTAAAAGTTCACATATCTCTGTTTCTCCATAATTGGTGACTAGTGCCTTATTTAGTTGAGTTCATGAAGTCATGTTTTCCTGGATGGTCTTGATGCTTGTGGGTGTCCATCATTGACTGGGTATTGAAGAGTTGGGTATTTATTCCTGTCTTTGCAGTCTGGGCTTATTTTTACCCATCCATCTTGGGAATGGTTTCCAGGTATTTGAAGGGACTTGGGTGTTGGAGATCTAAATCTTTGGTCACTGCAGCCACATCTGCATTAGGGGGGACCTCAAGTTCAGTAATGCTGTGGCTCTCACAGACTCATAGAGTTACAATCTTGGTGGTCTTGGATAAGATCTGGGAGTATTCCCAGTATTACCAGGCAGAGACTCTTGTTTTCTTCCCTTACTTTCCTCCAAACAAATGGAGCCTCTCTTACTGAGCTGCCTGGAGCTGGGGGAGATGTGACACAAGCACTCCTGCGGACACTCTTGCAGGAACTGGCCTGGATTAGACCCAAAGGCAGCACAGCACTGGGTTTCAACCAAGTCCCAGAATGACCATTGTTTGGCTTCTTCCTATGTTGCTCAAGGCCCAAGGGCTTTACAATCAGTGGGTGGCAAATCCAGCCAGGCTGTGTCCTTCCCTTCAGGGCTGCCAGTTCTCCCCTCCAGGTGGGTCCAGAGATATCATCTGTGAGCCAGGGTCTAGAGTCAGGAGCCTTCAGCATCTACGTGGTGCTCTATTCTACTGTGGCTGAGCTGGCATCCAACCTGCAAGACAAAGTTTGTCCCACTCTTTCTTCCCTTTTCTTCAAGCAGAGGGGTCTCTCCCCATGGCCGCCGCCACCCCAGACCCATGGTTAAGTACTGCCTGGTTACCACCAATGTTCGTTCAAGGCCCAGGGCCTCTTCAATCAGTTTATGGTGAATGCTGCCAAGCCTGGGTCTCTGCCTTCAGAGCAGTTGTCTCCGCTCTGGCCCAGGGTAGGTGAAGAAATGCTGTCCAGGGGCCAAGACATGGAATTAGGGATCTCAGGAACCCGCTTGGTGCTCTACCCCACTGCAGCTGAACTGTTACCCAACCTGCAAGACGAAGTCTACCTTACTTCTCCGTCTCCTTTCCTCAAGCAGAAGGGATCTCCCCTTATAGCCACCACAGCTATGAATGTGCTTGATCACACCAGAAGTCAGAATGGCTCTGCATCTCATCGAAGGCCCACAGCAAGTACTGCCTGGCTAACACTGCTGATTATTCACAGCCTTCCCTTCAAGTCAGCAGGCTCCTTTCTAGCCCAAGCTGTATCTAGAGACCTAGGGCCTGGAATGGGATCCTCACAACTCTGATGCCCTATACCACTGTGCTGAGCTGGTATCTAAGATGTAAGGCAAAGTCCTCTTTACTCTCCCCTCTCCTCTTCTCAAATGGAAGGAAGGAGTCTCTCCTGGAGCTATGAACCACACTGCTTGGGACTAGGGAAGGGGTGGCACAAGCACTCCCTTGGCCACCCTAGATGGTGTCTCACCAGGTCACATGCACCCCAAGTCCACTGGCTCTCAGCACAGCACAGCACCAAAGCTTGCCTAGAAATTGCAGTCATTGTGACCTAAACTGCCTTTCAGTTGTATTTGGGATTATAGACCACTTTAGCCTGTGGTGGTGAGGCTTGCTTAGAACTCTGGCTCCAACCACCGGAATGGGCAATTTGTCTCTGGCTAGGGGTGGTCTAAATGCTCTCTTTGTGTGCACAAACTGAGTTCTGCCTCTTGTTGCTTTCTGCTGTTATAGGGCAGCATTGAATTCCAGTGCAAATTCTCACAATCACTGCACTTTTCCTCCCCCAAATGCACAGATTCTTTCTCTGCACGACAGAGTTCCTGTTAGGGGATGGGGGAGGGGTGGCATTGGCAATTCAAGATTGTCTTTCCTACCCTTTTTGGTGCCTCTCTCCTTAATATAATGGTAAAACCGGGTACTGTGATCATTCACCTGATTTTTCATTCTTATGAAGGTGCTTTTTTTGTGTAGATAGTTGTTTCATTTGGCATTCCTGTTGGGGGGATTGTGGCTGGAGGCTTCTATTTGGCCACCTTGCCTCACCCCCATCTCTTTACCCTTTCTTTAAGGGTAAATCTGCTAGTGACAAATCCCTTTAGTTTTCCTTTGTCTGAGAATATCTTTATTTCCCCTTCATTCCTGAAGAATAGTTTTCCCAGACATAGATTTTATGACTGACAATTTCTTTTTCAGTCCTTGAAAAAAGTGTTGTTTCCTTTTTCCCTCCATGTTGTCAGAAGTCTGCTATCATTTGAATTGGTGTTTCTCTATAGGAAATATATTGCTTCTTTCTGATTGATTTCAAGAGTTTTTCTTTGTCTTTAGTTCAGAAGTTCAATTTCTTAGCTTTGATTGTTGTTGTTGTTTGTTATACTTCAGATTTACTCAGTTTCTTGAATGCGTGGGTTTATCTTTGGCTAAATTTGGTTAATTTTCAATCATTATTTCTTCAAATACTTTTTTGGCTCCACTCTTCTATTGTAGGAAATGAGAATAAATAAAAGGTTCCTCTTTAAAACTTTCCTCTTAGTTCATTACAAATAAATAATAGTTTCTTCAAAGGTTAATTTACTTTAAAGCTTTAGCTAATAATCTTAAAATAGCTGTTAGTCATAATAAAGAAATAAGTACATGCCATGTTCTTAGTTCTTACACTTTAACGTAGATATTTGCAGACATGCCTGGACAAGCGCAGGCAAGTCTTAGGTCAAAGTTTATTCCTCTTCTTTACTGGAAAATGTTATTGCTTCTCTGAGCATTCCTCAAGTTACATCCTCTCTTCCTTTGTTCTCCTCTGCCTTTACTTCTTTAGAAAATTTCCAAGTTTTAGCCAATTGAGTCAAGCATAGAATAGGAGGTCTCGTTCCAGCCAATGGAAATTGGACACAGCAGTAGGGCGATTGTGTCATGTTATGGAAGTTATAAATGTCCCTGTCTCCTTTGTTCAGGTGTGCTCTCCTGGCAAGACTGCTGGCGAGTTGCACCCTTCCTGCAGAAAGTAAACTAGCCTTGCTGAGTTATCCGTTGTGTCGGTGTGAATTTTTCCCAATGTTATAAACCCATTTCCATCATCTATCTTCTCCTTCTGGAGCTCTGACGACATAAAAACTGGATATATTGTTATTGTCCCACAGGTCCTTGAAGGTTTGTTAAGTGTTTTTTAGTTAATTTCTCTCGTTAAGTTTGGGCAAATTCTATTAATATGTCCTCAATCTCACTGATGTTATCTTTTGTCATTTCCACTGTACTATTGACCCCATTCAGTGAATTGTTACTTCTTTTATGATAATAATTTTTAGCTCTTAATTTTCATTTAGTTCTTTTTATAACTTTTTTCTTTGCTGAGACTTTTTCATTTGTTTCAATATAACTTGTAATTGCTTGTTTAATCATTTGTATGATCATTGCTTTAAAACTCTTGTCACGTATTTTGAACATGTGATTAATCTCACTGTTGGCATCATTTAAATGTCTTTTCTCATTCATTCAAGTTGTGATTTTCCTGCTTCCTAATGTAGAATGACTTTCAATTGTTTCTTCAACATTTGGCTATTACATTAGAAGACTGTGGGTTCCACCTAACTTTTTAATTTTAGCAGGCACTCACCCTGTTTAGATTTAACATGCAAGTCCTGGCCTACTTTTTGGTCTATAGTTACGATGACAATATCATTTCAGAGCCTTTATGGTACTATTTTTGTCCATTTGGTTCATCTCTTCCCACCAGGGTCCCACTGATCCCTGCTCGTGTTGTTTGAGAGTGCTGAAGAAGCTTGCTCAGGCCAAGCTGCCTGGAGCCTGAAGGTAAAGAAAGGGAGCCTCTTTGCTTCAGAGATGAATGGCATTTCCTGATGCTTGTTATAGCAGTCTCCTCCTGTCTGTGGAGGATGGAGAATGCCTCTGTAGTTGGGTGCTTATTGTGGTAGGGTTCCTCTGAGTGTCTCTGAGTGGGACCAATGAGTCTTAGGCCAGCAAGAACAAATAGGCTTCCCAGACTGGGTGCATCTTGTGGAAGTCTCCCTCGCTGTCTGTGGGGAATGGAGAGCACTTCTCAGGCCACACACTTGTTGTAGTATCATCCCACTTGCCAGTCCTTCCACTTCCTCACAAAGCCCTCAACATACATGGTGTCTCTAAGGGGCAGAGAGGAGCCTCAAGCCCAGTGGGAAACAAGAATGCTTTCCCAGCTGGCACTTGTTATGTTGTAATCCCCTTTGCCAATGCCAGTAGTGGTGTGATGTCTCTGGGTGAGTGAGGTTGTAGAGTGCTTGTGGTCACTTCTGGTCAGGATGGTTGCTTATTTTCAGTGTGGCTTCTGATTGATTCCCCTGCATAATGTTGTTGTTGGGACCCCTCTTCCATCTGGGGGACAAATGAGCTTACATTCGCTGCCCTTTCTCTTAGTAGGTTAGATATTGGGAAATGCTACCTCTGTGCATGCTTCTTGGCTTTCTTCTGTTGGGTGATAGTTCATAAGATGCCCTGCCACAACGATGTTCCGCCAGTCCTGTAGTCCCTCTTCCACCTTTCATAGTATTTCTTCGGTTGTCTCTTGAGTTCGTTTCAGGATTTATAGTTATACTTAGCAAGGAGAAAGGAATAGAGATAGGTCTCTACCATCTTGTTCAGACCATAAATCTCCCCTTTCTTTTTAATCTCTGTTTTAGTGATCTTTAGTAATCTTACAGTTCTTTTACCATCACTTTCGACTTTTTCACCTTTTGTGCTCAATAGACACTAGAGAGTTAATAATATTTGTAAAACACCTTAGAACCAAGTACAAAATCAGCAAATATGCATCCATCTTACAAATACTGTGAGAACAGATACTAAAATGTTGGTGTGTGAGCACTTAAAACACAGTAATCGTGCTTTTGTTGTAGAATAAGTCTTTGTTCCTGTATAAGCTTGTAAGTAAGGAAGATTTACATATTTGTAATTATAGTGATCTTTTACTTAGTTCTTAGCATACTCAGGCAATGCTAAGGTCTTTCATATATTAAATCACTGACTCTTGACAATAACCATATATGGTAGTGTAGTGAGTTGAATAGTGTCCCTCCAAAATGATAGCCCAAGTCCTAACCCCCCAGTACCAGTGAGCATGACTTTATTTGGAAAAAGGGTCTCTGCAGATGTAATTAAGTAAAGGATTTCAAGATGAGATAATCCTAGATTATGGTGGGCTCTAAATTCAATGGCTGGTGTCTTAATAAGAGGAAGGAGAGAGATTTGAAACACAGAGAAATAAGGTCATGTGAAGATGGAAGCAGAGATTGAAAGTATGTCGTTGCAAGCCAAGGAAAGTCAAGGGTTGCCATTAAACACCAGAAGCCAGGAGAAAAGCATGGAATGGATTCTCCCTCAGAGCTTTCAGAAGAAACCAATCCTGCCAACTCCTTGATTTTGGACTTCTGTTCTTCAAAAAATGTGAGAGAATAAATTTCTATAGTTTTAAGCTAGTAAGTGTGTAATAATGTGTTATGGCAGAGCTAGGTCACTAGTACAGGTGGTATTATAAATCTCCATTTTACAAATGCGGAAGCAGGGTCAGGAATGTTAAATGACTGGCATAAGTTACACAGCTAGTAAGAAGTAGAGGTGAGAATTAAGCTCGCGACTATCTACTACAAAGCTTTTATTTTTCAACCTTAACCTTTTAAAATTTCATTGATAACAGGTTAAAAACAGTATCATGACCTCCACACTTCTCACTCCTCTAACCCTGTCTTCAGGGACCTCTCCCTGTCTCAAGACATCCATTCCTCTTACAGACCCTGAGTTCTTCTATCTCACAGCAAATTTAATCTGGTTCTATCGGAGAGGGCAATGCTTAACACAAAGGCAAAGCCTCTAATAGAGAGTCTTCAGATCATGAACAGCAGATCAGAGGTAGAGATGGTTTTAGGTAGAACAGGACCTGTCAGTTCATGTCATCCATGGTGATGCCTTGTTCCAGCCACACTTAAAGCAGCCATCGTTTTAAGGATTAGCCTGCAGAAAAATACATTTACCTCATGGAACTTAGTCTGTGGACATTGAGCATAAGTAAAAGCTGTCATCCAGTTCACCCCCCTGCCAAGAAACCTTGTATCAGGTGCTGGGGAGGAAAGCAGCAGTTGTTACTTCCCTGTGGATCATCTAAGAGTGTTTCTTTGTTAATAGGATGTCATTAAACATTATGCACACTTGGCTGGATATTAAAATTATAGACGAAAACATTTTTTTTTAATGTGTGTATGTAAAAATAAACTCGTGTGAGAACAGAGTGCTTAAGCAGCAGACGGCACACTCTGAGGCTGGGCACCCTGATGCCATGTCTGTCACCAAATTTGGTTTCACTAAGCCATTTCAATATCAAATAGTGAAAGCACCTACTGTGTGCCAGGCATTGTTCTGAGTGATTCTCTGCTTGCTGTCAGCTACATTGGATACATTCTTAACTCACCATTCTCTGAATATAACTAAGATAACAGAATGTCACTTTTTTTCTTGCCTTTTCTGGCAGAAATTAAGACAAAATAGGAACAGATAATTATATACTAGAGCCAAATAAACCTGAGACTGAATTCTTTTTTAACCTTGACCATTCCAAATGGAACATTTCACATTCATTCAGCTCACAACCTTGAACAAATGGCTCAGTGGTTAAAAGTCAGAGAAAGAATTAACAACAGTCAGTTATTTTCTGAAAGACTAGCCAAAGAATAGTTTCTAAAATACTAGCTAATTACTTAAATCTTGCTGGAAAAAAATATTCAAACACTTTTAAGTTTTATTGTTTGGATCAACAAGGACTTAAGAAACTTATCAGTATACTCATATGATTATATGGGTCTTTGCCTCAGAATAATTCTCTTTGAGAACTTTAAGGAACAAAATATTTCCTTAATAGTGAAGAATTTCATGTGGCAAGAGCCTCACTGAGTAAAGTTCAGTGTGAGAGTAGAACCCGGTGCTGTGATTGTGCAGCTTCTACAGCTTGTCTCGTGGTCTAGTCAGTCATGGAAAAGGTCCCCCATTCTAGAACAGACCCAATGTAGAGCCATTCTTTGGATTCCAATCTGCCATAAGATGTCTGTAAAACGTGGCGTGCTTGGAGTTGGGCTGGGGGTTGACTCTGAAAAATAATGCTTCAACAACACATCCAGTGTCAGAACTAGGAACATTCTTGACAATAAATAACTTTTTGAAACAGTCTGTCGCATGATTGAACGATGATGGTAAAGGTTGCCTTGAGTTTTATGGGGTTACCTGCCATTTGATACATGGACCTCCCAGGTCTGAAGGAATAGCATAAATAAAAGAGAAAAATGTACTGATGATTACAATAATTTTTATTTGCCTAGTTGAGTAGTAGACATTTATGTAGTATTACAAAACTATACTTTGTAAGCTTTGTATACTTTGTATAAATCTATAAAACTCCTTTAGTGTGTCTTAGGTGCCATCAGACAGAAATGATTTTACCCTGAGGGTGAGGTGAGGGGGCTTCAGGATGTACCACTGAGCAAATAAAGCTCAAAAAAGGTGGTCTTGTTCCTGAGTATCGATTTTACTTGCATTTGAGCCAAGGTATTATTTTTACTGGAGTGTGGCACCCTAACAGAGGTTGTATGTTTCTTCTCCAGTGGAAGAAGCAATCAGCTGTGTGCCACACACACAGAGCTAGATCCTCATGGAAGGAGTTTCCGAGGGGTTCCTTCTCATTAAGTCAGTGGAAGGCAAGCTTCAGGAAAAGATAACATGAGCATTCATTTAACTCAGCAAAGCAAACTTATTATCTATTAATACTCCTTATTACCTAGTTCAGGTAGAGTCTTGGGAGGTGGTAGAAAATTTTGCATGAGGAGCTATGGGGTCCTCCATTTCCATTTCTGCTATTCTTGGTCAGAGGGACTTTAATCCATCCGCAGATACCTATGCACTGGCCATGCTTGGAAGTGGTCAGGAGGCTGACCTGCATGCTCCTCAGTCATTGATATGCAAAGGCAAAGCACTCCAGCATTAGGTGTCTGTCAAAAAGCTGGGTCTCTGGCTTTCAATCCACCATCACCCTTTTCTGATTCCTGCCCCGTGTCTTCCAGAGCATTTTTGTCACATACGCTTTCTGCCTCTAACATTGGTGCATTAACCTCTTCCTTCCACACTGCAGTTGTGCCCCCTTATGAAAAGGTTGAGCCCTCAGTGACAATTCCTTTCAGGAACAGGGCAGATGACTTGTCCAATAGTGTGTTGCCTTGCTGAGTGTGAAACTAGTGGAAGACTTGCACTGGGGAGTCAAAATCGACTTTTATCCAGCAGTGCTGGTGTGTGAGGAAATTATGGGATGTGATCAGGACTAAGGAGACTTCGGGAGAGTGGAAGAGCAGACTCCTACCACTGTGTGGCTCTGCAGATTAGAGCCAGAGACTGACCAAACGGAGAAATGGTTGCTAG
Source organism: Sapajus apella (assembly GCF_009761245.1). Taxonomy (NCBI): domain Eukaryota; kingdom Metazoa; phylum Chordata; class Mammalia; order Primates; family Cebidae; genus Sapajus; species Sapajus apella. The sequence goes on from NW_022437043.1 coordinate 2,912,399, forward strand.
ATGATCCATGTTACTCCAAGAGGGGCAGTTATGCTTAATCATATTTACCACATTCACCAGAAACCTGGCCTCCCCTGCAAGAAGCAGTGGATCATTATTCATTATTTTTTAAACATTTTTGTTTTATTTATTTATTTTTATTTTTTTAATGATACTTTAAGTTCTGGGGTACATGTGCAGAACGTGCAGGTTTGTTACATAGGTATATATGTGCCATGATGGTTTGCTGCATCCATCACCCCATCATCTACATTAGGTATTTCTCCTAATGCTATCCCTCCCCCATCCTCACACCCCTGCTATCCCTCCCCTAGCCCCCCACCCCCCAATAGGCCCCAGTGTGTGACATTCCACTTCCTGTGTCCATGTGTTCTCATTGAGTGAGAACATGCGGTGTTTGCTTTTCTGTTCTTGTGTTAGTTTGCTGAGAATGATGGTTTCCAGCTTTATCCATGTCCCTGCAAAGGACATGAACTCATCCTTTCTTATGGCTGCATAGTATTCCATGGTATATACATACCAGCCACATTTTCTTTATCCAGTCTATCATTGATGGGCATTTGGGTTGGTAAAACATTTTTAACTTTGAAAAACTAAATCACTGGAGGCCAGTGTGGGTATATCAACTTCAATAGCCTGTCTATCCATCTAGCTAGCTATACAGATCAGGGTTTCTCAAATTTGGCACTGTTGACATTTGGGCCCAATAATTCTGTGTTTCAGGGGACTGTCCTGTATAGTGTAGGATGTTTATCAGCATCATCCTTAGCTTCTACCTACTAGATATCGGTAGCATCATGTCCCCATAGCTGACCAACAGTTGGGACAACCAAAATATCCCCAGACATTGTCAAATGTCCCCTTGGAGGAGACCTCTATTTAAAAACCACTAACCTACATCTATCTATCTAATAAAATCAGTTATTTATTGCTGCATAATTAATCACCCACAAACTTGGCAGCTTCAAATAACAAGCATTGCTCCATGTGTTTTCAGTTAGGGTCACTCATGTGATTACATTACAGTGAGAGCATGGCCAAACACCCTCTCTTTGTGGTGTCTTATCCTCCAGGGCCTCTCCACATGATCTTTTTCTCTTTAGCAAGACAGCCTGGGCTTCCTTATGATATGGCACCTTGGTTCCATAAGAAAGGAAGCAAAAGTTCCCGGGCCTTTTAAAACTTGAGGGGCCGGGCGCGGTGGCTCAAGCCTGTAATCCCAGCACTTTGGGAGGCCGAGGAGGGTGGATCACGAGGTCAAGAGATCGAGACCATCCTGGTCAACATGGTGAAACCCCGTCTCTACTAAAAATACAAAAAATTAGCTGGGCATGGTGGTGCGTGCCTGTAATCCCAGCTACTCAGGAAGCTGAGGCAGGAGAATTGCCTGAACCCAGGAGGCGGAGGTTGCGGTGAGCCGAGATCGCGCCATTGCACTCCAGCCTGGGTAACAAGAGCGAGACTCCGTCTCAAAAAAAAAAAAAAAAAAAAAAAAAAAAAAAAAAAAAAACTTGAGAGGCCTGACACAGTAATACCTACATGGTATTACTCCTGCCGCATTTCATGTCAAAGCAAGTAACAGGACCAGCCCAGATTCAAGAGGAGGGGAAATAGACTCCATCTCTTGATGGGAGGAGCAACATGTACACACAGGGAGAGGTGCACTTGTTGGCAGCCATCAATAGAACCCCCTTTCACAATTATATATATATATATATATATATTCCTCATATACATATGTTTTTATACTATGATTTCAACATTATTTTTATGATTGGTGCATAATAATTGTACGTATTTATGCGGTACAGGTTTCTGGTTAATGTGGTACATTTTCTTGGCTATTGTGAATATGGCTGTAATTAACATAGGAGTGAAAATATCTGTTCAGTATACTGATGGCATTTCCATTGAATTGTGCAGGGTAAAAATATACCCAGTAATGAGATTGCCAGATTATATAATAATTCTATTTTTGTCAACTTTTACTTTAGGTTCAGGGGTATGTGCAGATTTGTTATACAGGTAAATTGCATGTTATGGGGGTTTGGTGTACAGATTATTTCATCACTCAGGTATTAAGCATAGTAGTTTTACAATCTTCACCTTCCTCCCACCATCCACCCTCAAGCAGGCCTAGCATCTATTCTCTTCTTTGTGTCCATATGTATTCAATGTTTAGCTCCCACTTATAAGTAAGAAGATGTGGTGTTTGGTTTTCTGTTTCCTGTGTTAGTTTGCTTAGGATAATGACCTGCAGCTCCATTCATGTTGCTGCAAAGGACACAATCTTGTTCTTTTTTATGGCTTCATAGTATCCCATGGTGTATATGTATACAATTTCATAATCAAGTCTACTATTGGTGGGCATTTAGGTTGATTCCATGTCTTTGCTGTTGTGAATATTACTTCAATAAACATACAAATGCATGTGTCTTTACGGTAGAATGAATTAAACTAATTTGCACAACCAAAGAAATTATCAACAGAGTAGACAACCCACAGGATGGGAGAAAATATTTACAAACTATGCATATGACAAACGTCTAATATCCAGAATCGATAAGGAACAATTAATGAGCAAAAACAACCCCATTAAAAAGTGGGCAAAGGACACAAGCAGACACTTTTCATAAGAAGACATACACATAGCCAACAAGCATATGAAAAAATTCTCAACATTCCTAATCATTAGAGAAATGCAAATGAAAACCACAATGAGATACCATCTCACACCAGTCAGAATGGTTATTACTAAAAGTTCAAAAAATAACAGATGCTGGCAATGTTGTAGAGAAAAGGGAACACTTATACACTGCTGGTGGGAATGTAAATTAGTTCAGCCACCGTGGAAAGCAGTTTAGAGATTTCTCAAATAAATTAAAACAGAACTACCTTCTTGCTCCCTCTTAGGAGAAAATTCTTAAATCTGTGTGCTTCCTTCCTCTTGATTCCACAAAGTAAGGTCAGGTACTGACGACCTCCTTTTTTTTTTTTCCTTAGGGTGGTGCCCTGAAATGCTCCAGTTCATGTGCCTTCCTCCAGTCCCACAGAGTCAGGCCAGCTAACCATTCATGCTCTTGAGCTGTCTATGGAGGCTGACATTTGCCTTCTGTGGGCGTGTGCATGGGGAGCCAGTCATGTGTTGGAGGAGGTAAGAAATATAGAGCCTGGCGGTGCCTATGGAGGTCATCAGGCAAGGTGTCCTAAACACCTCATAGGCAGGCTTCCTGATGAAGTCTGTGAAGTGGTTGGTAGGATCTGTGGCCCTTGTTGACATCATTTCTGTGAGTCTCTGCCTCTATTCCCGGCTCTCAGCCTCTCCCAACCACTCAGCTATGCTGATCACCTCAGTATTCTGTGTCAGACAAGAAAAAATGTACCCTCTTGAGCAGCATCCTGAATGCCTGTGGAAGCTGAGCACTCACTATGTTCTCACAGTCCAAAGGAATTGTGGATCAAAGGAATCTGGGCACTGAGGTATGCTGTCTTGGGGGAGAGGTGATGGAAGTAAAGTGAAACTCTTCTTTTTATCATCTTCAGTGCATCTACTTCCAAATTTTTTGCTCCAATGGACTCCAATGGTGTGCTGGAACTTCCCCAGTGTACTAGTGAACTCTCATAAAGGTGCTCTTATCCATGAGTGGTTATCAACGCTTCTCTATGCTTCTGTGGAAAGATAATAAAAACGTCTATTCTGCCATCTTGCTGATGTCATTCCTATCTAATACTTCTATAGTGCTAAATATAAAGAAACATTGACTCATGTAATAGCACCACACAAAAACTCTGCAAGGTGGGCAATATTATTATCCGCTTTTTATAGATGAGGAAACTGAGGCTCAGAGAAGCCCAAGGTCTCATAGCAAGTGAGCCAGGTAGGGTTCAGATTTGAATCCAGGCACTGTGGCTCCTGATGCTGTGTGTGTTCTTAACCGCTTCATTACACTATTACAGAATAAACATGCAAACAGTTTGTGATCCATAGTTAATGTTATAGGTAGGAAGAGAAATGGAAAAAAATGAATAATTAAATAAATGTTAGACAAGTGAAGTAAAAAGTAGCTATAGAAGTTACAAAATGTTTTTCTGTCCTTATAGTTGTGCACATCTGGGTCAAGTGAAGAAAATATAATACCTCTTGTTCCTCCAGAGAGCCACATGATCATGGCTTACTTTCCCTTATAAACTATGTGTACTTTACAACAAACACATTGCCACTGAGTAAAAATTACAGTGTTACTTAAAAAGAGAAAAGTGAATTATTTCAGAAGTTATACCTACCAAACAAGCTATTTTTAAACAATTAATTTCACAAGAGTACCAGAAGCCTAAATATACTTTCAAAATAGCCTTCAGACACCAAGCAAATTTATACAAGGCACAGTTTGACAAATCTAACTCTAGCTTTCCATTGTTAGCCTCAAAGCCAAGTCCATATGAATGCTGGGTGGTAAAAAGCTCAGAGGGCCGCTGCATGTTTGAGCTCTTGCTGGGGCTCTGGATTCTGACCTCTGAACACTGTGACAAAGTAGAGCCCCACTCTGAAGGGAATGGGCAGCAAAGGCACCTGAATTTCTTTCCCTCCACGTGCTGTGCTATCGCCTAATTTTTATCTACCTCTTAGGAGCCAACGACAAACGATTCAGGTGAATCCCAAGTTGTCTCTTTAGGGTTCTCAGAAAATGAGAGGTTTTTATGTCTGAGTACACAGTGGGAGAAAATGTAACTGATGTTCATTTTATTTATTTTTATATTTTAAGGGCTTCTAAGCCTAAAGACTTTAAGCACGCTGACCTGCCTGGAGAGCCCTGACCTATGCACAACCCTACTTGGCAAAATCCTGTGCTGATGATCCAAAGACATTTCAGATCATAATTCGAGGGTCACCACCACTTGCGGTTATTATAAATACTTTGGAAGCAAATGAAGAATAGGAAAGATTAAAAAATCTTTAAGGTATAAATTCTACTGAAGCAAGAAGAGATTGCATCTCATCTAAAGAAAGTCCTGTAAACTTCAACCACTTAAAACTTTATGACAGATATAAAAACAATCTCAAAAAAGGAAGTAGTTCTGTGTATGACTCAGAGAATGAAAGATTATGGCATTTAGTCATAAGATACTTTGACAGGCGGTTGTTTCAGTGAAAGCACACTGTGAGTCTTACAGCTTGGACCAGTCATCCATTTAATTAGTGTCACTGTTTCCTACTCTTGCCAATACTCTGTCAAGCACTGAAGATATAGTGAACAAGACACCAGTTCTGCCTTCTTGGAGTTTGTAGCTATTGTGGGGACAGGCACGTAAACAGGCAACTTTAATTCCCACACTTGGGTTGAATGTAGTATGGTGCAGTACCACACAGGATGCCTGATACATCTAGAGTATTCACCTGAAAGAGAAAGTAGGAGAAAAAAGTAGGGGGAGCTGGAGGTGCAGGTGGTGGTGGTGAGAGTGGAAAGCATTCCAGGCAGAAGCAGAAGAAACAGGCAGTTGAGAAAGAGGTTTGTGGACTAAAGCAACTGCTAGTAAGTTCAGTTTGGCTAAAATCTATAGTTGTAGAGGGGGTACTAGGTAAAGATGAGACTGAAGAAATTATCAGGGGTTAGATTTGAAAGTTCTTGTAAAACTAGTTGAGGAGATCCACTCTATTCCTAAGGCAGCGTGGAGTCTGGATAGGTATGCCATTGATCTGGTCAGCCTTTCTCCTACTCATTTCAGGAGTAGCTGGCAGGGCTGGCTTCATGGGCATATGAGCAGTATAGTTACACAGGACCCTATGCTTAGAAGAGCCCTGATCTGGGAGATTAATGCTACCTGGTCACCATCTTCAAATTCTTAATAATTGTATTTTGGAATTTGTGTTTTGTAAATAATACCTGAATGGACAATGGGCATATGCAAGAAGCTTGGAGCCTCAACTCAGGGAAGGTCTTGCCTCCTGCCACCTCCCTGAGACAACTTCTCAGCCACATGCTCCCCTGCCTCTGATACCCCATACCACACCTCACCTCAGCCCCAATGGCTTTGTCCCTGACAAGGGCATGGGTATGACTGTGGGGAAGGCAGGGTTATGTGCTTTCACTCTGTGGAATCCCTGGATGGGCATGGCAGTGGCTGTCCCTACCCTCAGACTGGTAGTATCATCATGTCATATCTGGTAGGCAACCGTGTGTCTTAGTAGGGGCGATCCCCTTGCCCATTCCTGATCTATGTACTGAGTGTGTCCTGACATGGAGGTTTAAAGATCTGTAAGGGTCATCCTTCTGCTGCGGGTTGGGGCAGCAGGCCATGGGAAGAATACCGGCTGGAATTCCCCAGGCCCCGTTTCTCTGTTGGAGTGTTGGTTCAGCAGCTTGGGGGAGGAGGAACCTGTTGACTATCAGGCCCAAGTGAGTATACCCCATATAGCAGGCAGAGGCCCCAGGTGTCTAGGAGAGTCTGTACTTTTCCAATGAGTGTCCCGTGTTGAGACTGCTCTCAGCTGGTTCTATCCTTAGCGATCCTCTTTTTCTCCCTGCAACTTCCTGAGCCTGGTTTGTCTGTCTCTTCTGGCCAACTCAAAGCACCTTCCACAAAATAAGAACTGTGAAATTTTGGTGATTCCGCATATGGGTTAAGTACTCTCATATTTGCAATTCAAACTGATATCACACAATATAAAGAGGAATGGTAAAACTTATGCTAGTAACTTAAAACTTTTCATTTTTCTTTAATCAGAATGATATAAAATTACAAATAAAAACACTGTGACAAGTCGAGCGATAGGTAACAAAGGAAAACACCTGTGTATACTTTTACTGACACTATTTTCCTTTTTGAACAAGAGGCCCCACATTTTTATTTTGCACTGAGCTAGCAAATTATGCAGGCAGTACTGGTAGCTGGAAAACAAAACTAGACCTGTAATGAGTGGGGTGGGGAGAAGTTAAAATCTGATATCATCTATAGTTTAGGATGACTAATGATTCTAAAGCAGTGTTTCTCAAACTTTATCCTCCATTAAAATCACCTAAAAGGCTTAATAGAATACAGATGACAGGTTCCCCACCCTTAGTCTGACTTGGTAGGTCTGAATGTGACTTCACAATTCTAACTAGTTCCCAGGTGATGCTGATGCTTCTAGTCTTGTGAACACTTACCTAACGCTGTGCGTCATTGTTCGCACCTGCATAGGACAAGCCGGTGCAGGCTTAAATGTGGAGAGATGGTAGTGAAGAGTCGAGGAGAGCTCCTTCCTTAGTGAAGATTGACAGAGATAGAGGAGGACACAGAGGGAGAAAGGCCCAGAAGATCAACACTATCCACTTTACAATTTTGGCCAGGCCCAGGACCAACCCACTGCTTTACTTTAGGGCTATTTCAACCACCCCTACCCCATGGAGCAAAGAGAGAAGCCACTGGGGGTCTACAGTTCGATGCTTTACCTGCTCAGGTGTAGCAAATGTCTAAGATCATGGTTGGGGAGGTAGGTGTGAATGTATACAGTTTTAGAAGAGAGGAAATCAAATTATCTCTGTTTGCAGACTACATGATTCTCTATTTAGGAAATGCCATCATCTCAGCCCAAAAACTTCTGGAACTGATAAGCCACTTCAGCAAATTCTCAGGATACAAAATCATTGTGCAAAAATCATAAGCATTCCTTTACACTAACAATAGGCAAGCAGTGAGCTAAATCATGAATGAACTCCCATTCGCAATTGCTACAAAGAGAATAAAATACCTAGGAATACAGCTAACAAGGGAAGTGAAGGACCTCTTCAAGAAGAACTACAAACCACTGCTCAAGGAAAAAAGAGAGGACACAAACAAACGGAAAAACCTTCCATCCTCATGGATAGGAAAAATCACCATAGTGAAAATGGCCATGTTGCCCAAAATAATTAATAGATTCAATGCTATCCCCATCAAGCTGCCATTGACATTTTTCACAGAATTAGAAAAAAACTATTTTAAATTTAATATGGAATCAAAAAAGAGCCCATATAGCTAAGACAACCCTAAGCAAAAAGAACATAGCTGGAGACATCATGCTACCTGACTTTATACTACAAGGCTATAGTAAACAAAACAGCATGGTACTGGTACCAAAACAGACATAAAGACCAATGGAGCAGAACAGAGACCTCAGAAATAACACTACACATCCGCAACCATCTGATCTTCGACAAACCTGACAAAAGCAACAATGAGGAAAGGATTCCCTATTCAGCAAATGATGCTGGGAAGACTGGCTAGCCATATGCAGAAAAGTGAAACTGGACCCGTTCCTTACACCTTATACAAAAATTAACTCAAGGTGAATTAAAGACTTAAATGTAAAACGCAAAACTATAAAAACCCTAGAAGAAAATCTAGGTAATACCATTCAGGACATAGGCATGGGCAAAGACTTTGTGACAAAAATGCCAAAAGTGATTGCAACAAAAGCCAATACTGACAAATGGGATCTAATTAAACTAAAGAGTTTCTGCACAGTGAAAGAAACTGTCATCAGAGTGAACAGGCAACCTACAGAATAGGAGAAATTTTTTGCAATCTACCCATCTGGAAAAGGTCTAATATCCAGAATTTACAAGAAACTTAAACATATTTACAGGAAAAAACAACCCCATCAAAAAGTGAGCAAAGGATATGAACAGACATTTCTCAAAAGAAGACATTTATGTGGCCAAAAAACATGAAAAAAAGCTCAACATCACTGATCAGAGAAATGCAAATCAAAACCACAATGAGATACCATTTCATGCCAGTCAGAATGGCGATTATTAAAATGTCAGTAAACAATAGATGCTGGTGAGGCTGTGGAGAAATAGGAATGCTTTTATACTCTTGGTGGGAATGTAAATTAGTTTAACCATTGTGGAAGACAGTGTGGTGATTCCTCAAGGATCTAGAACCAGAAATACCATTTGACCTAGCAATCTCATTACTGAGTTTATACCCAAAGAATATAAATCATTCTACTATAAAGACACATGCACATGTATGTTTATTGCAGCACTATTTATAATAGCAAAGACATGGAACCAACCCAAAAGCCCATCAATGATAGACTGGATAAAGAAAATGTGGTACATATACACCGTGAGATCATGTCCTTTGCAGGGACATGGGTGAAGCTGGAAGCCATTGCCCTCAGCAAACTAACACAGGAACAGAAAACCAAACACTGCATGTTCTCACTCATAAGTGGGAGTTGAACATTGATAACACATGGACACGGAAAGGGGAGCAACACATACCAGGGCCTGTTGGGGGGTGGGAGGTAAGGGGAGGGAACTTACAGGACAGGTCAATAGGTGCAGCAAACCACCATGGCACATGTATACCTATGTAACAAACCTGCACGTTCTGCACATGTATCCCATTTTTTTTAGAAGAATTTAAAAATATATATATGATAGACAAACTGTTGAAAATGAAAAATATAGAGAAAATTCTAAAAGCAGCCACAGGGAGTGAAAGAAGATCTGTTACTTTCAGGATCACAACAGTAAGAATTATGGATGACTTCTTAATATTAGAAACATGAAAGCCAGAAAACAATGGAGTGACATCTTTGAAGTGCCAGGGGTGGCGGGGGGAGACTAATTGCCAACCTACAATTTTATACTGAGAAAACATCCTTTAAAAAAAAGGCAAAATAAGGATGTTTCCAGACAAATCTGAGAGACTTTATTACCAGCAGACTCACACTACAAGAAACATTAAAACTTCTTTAATCTGAAGGAAAATGATCCCATTTAGAAGCATGGAATTATAAGAAAAAGTGAACAGCACTCAAAAAAGGTAAAGATATGAGTAAATAGATTGTTGTCTGTTTGGCAACAATGATAACAATGTCTTGTGAGGTTTATAAATTCTATAGAGGTAAAATGTAGCAATAATAGATGGAGGAGTAAGCTGAATTGAACTATCATAAATATCCCGTATTGTTGAGGACATGGTAAAAGTTTTAATTTAAGGTAGTTGCAATAAGTTAAAGATGTATTTGTAATATTGAGTACCCATGGACACAAAGAAGAGAACCATAGATACCAGGGACTACTTGAGAGCAGGAGGAAGATGAGGTTTGAAAAACTACCTATCAAGTGCTATGCTTACTACCTGGGTGACAAAATAATGTGTACACCGAACATCCATGACATATAATTTACCCTTGTAACAAACCTGCAAATGTACCCCCTGAACCTAAAATAAAAGTTGGAAAAAAATGTAAAACCATCTAAAGAAAAGTCTGTATAATTTTTAGTATACATGTAATAATTAAGATTGTGAAATAACTGATATCCATATCAACAGTGAAGAATAATTTTTGTTATTGCTTCTGGTTTTGCACTGGATATTTAAATAAATTATATTTAATGTTTAAAAATATGCGTTTGGGCTGGGCGTTGTGGCTCATGCCTATAATCTCATCACTTTGGGACCCCTGAGGTGGGAGGATCACTTGAGGTCAGATGTTTGAGACCAGCCAGGTCAACATGGTAAAACCCTGTCTCTACTAAAACTACAGAAATTAGTCGGGCCTGGCGTTGCATGCCTGTAATACCAGCTACTTGGGAGGCTGACGCAGGAGAATTGCTTGAACCTGGGAGATGGAGATTGCAGTGAGCCGAGATCATGCCACTGCACTCCAGCCTGGCCAACAGAGTGAGACTCCGTCTCACGAAAAAAAAAAAGTGTTTGTAATTTCTAAGATAACCATTAAAATATTTATGCTAATTGGTATAAGTACAAAACTAAAATAGAGGTGATAACATAAAATAATGAAATATTTAAATAGTAATAAAACAGAGCTAAACTAATCAATTTGTAGACAGTCTAAAGAATACAGACAGAGATGTCAGCATACATTCAAATGTCTTTTCAAAATCAGTCTCCTGAAATGATATCATATGGAGATGAAATACATATATACGTGTACATACTTTTCTTAGTTGAAGATAATTAACGGCCCCTCCTCTTTACCTTGATTTCTCTGGTGTTCAATTTTTTATCTTGTGATGTGGTTTCTCCTGGGCCCGCTCCATTTTCTCCTCATCTTTAAGGGATGCTTTCCAGAAGTGGGCGTGACACTTCAGGGATGATCTGATTGTGCTAAAATGGGATGGAATTGTGATAACTTCAAGTTTGTCGGTTTTTAGAAGATTCTCTCTATGTACACGGAGCTTAGAGATAATGGAAACCTTTATCATTCCATGCTTGATCCTACTAATCCTCTATCCTCATTCTACAAGTTGGTCTCTGACCCCAAATTCAAGAACTCTAGATAGTTTTTTATTACCTTTTCTCCCATTGGATCTGTGCCATAATTTTAGCCTGGATTACTCTTGTACCCAGAATCTGTCATTCTAATACATTTGCTAAACTCCACCTAGCACATTCTTTGAATTTAACAGGCATGCCTTTCTTTTTTTTTTTTTTTTTTTTTTTTTTTTTTTTTTTGAGACGGTGTTTCGCTCTTGTTACCCAGGCTGGAGTGCAATGGCGCGATCTCGGCTCACCGCAACCTCCGCCTCCTGGGTTCAGGCAATTCTCCTGCCTCAGCCTCCTGAGTAGCTGGGATTACAGGCACACGCCACCATGCCCAGCTAATTTTTTTTTTTTTGTATTTTTAGTAGAGACGGGGTTTCACCATGTTGACCAGGATGGTCTCAATCTCTTGACCTCGTGATCCACCCGCCTCGGCCTCCCAAAGTGCTGGGATTACAAGCATGAGCCACCGCGCCCGGCCCAGGCATGCCTTTCAAGAGTTCATTCCAGAAACATGGGACAGGATGGGCTCAAAAGTTCACATTATGTAAGTTCTCTGACGATGAGAATTGTAGATTGCAAAGAGTCAGCTAAAGAGAGTCCTTAAAGTCCAGTATAGGTAAAACAAGTCCTCATCTGCCAAGGTTGCTTGGGTTTCATCCAGCTGGTGATTCATTGAAATAGAGTAGTAAACAAAACAAAGACACTCTGGGGAAGAAGAGGCAGCTAAGATTTTTCTCTGTGGAAATACCATTGAGGCCATGCTTGACCTCATCAAGTAATTCACCTCCTCAGTTCTCCTGCTCCCTTAATACAAGAAGCCATCTTAAAGAGAGTTTCACAAGCTATTTCCTTTTCCGTCATGCTCTTTTTACCTCTGGAAAATTCCTGCTCAGCTTTCAAGTACCAATTCAAATATTGCTTTCTCTCTGTTGTGTCCTTGACTCTCTACCATCATCCTCTACTCCCACTACAGGGATAAATACTAGTTTGCTCATAGTTGCACACAAACAAGAGTTTGTTCCTTTAACATAGTATTCATTATGATATATTGCAGTCAGTGATTTACGTGTATGACTCACTAGTTTGGGTACTTCTCAAGAGCAGAATTTGGGTCTAACTTGTCTTTGTTTCCTCAGTAGCTTGCATGGGGTTGGCCCATAAGAAGTGCTCAATAAATGTTTATTAAATGAAAAAAATACCGTATGTGCACCTTTCAAATTAAAGTTTACTCTAAAGTGGTTTAGTTTGGGGTTTTAACATTATTAGGTTGAACAGTCCTTTCTAAAATCTCACCTGAGAGGCCAGGAGCATAAACTTTGTTTGAATTTTTTAAATATTAAAATAAAAAAAACACACAGACAAATGTTACACCCAATTCTCCTGCTGCTATGCTCTGAAATGGGAATGGGATTCTCAGAGTCATTTCTATCTTTTTGTAATTGATTGTAAGACTAGCCTCAAAGTATTTGGCCATGGATTGAGGGACCCAGTATTCTACTCAGTTAGATAAAAAGGTTGAAATTCTTTAGCCATTGGGTAGAGTCCCAAAGGGAAAATAATATGAAGAACCAAAAGGAAGAAGGCCATGTATATATATTTTATATACATTGTATATATGTGCATAAAAATATATATGTATACATATATACAATGTATATAATATATATACACATATATATTTTGTGTATATATACATATGTCATTGAATTTGGCCACTCTTTTCTAGTATATATGTATAGTAGTGGCCAAATTCAGTGACATATGTTCACTTCCAATTATAAAATCCTCTGAATGCATGTGTGAGTATGTGTGTTTGTATGTATGAGGGGGAACTGGGATGTGGGAGGACAAAAGAAGAGGAGGCCTCGAAGAGAAGCCACAGATAGTAGCCAAACCCTGGTACATGGAAGCTGCACTGTAAATACTATTGATTGTTTGAATTTATGAATGAGTGAATAAATGAGTGTGTGAATGATCTGTCTGTGAGTTCAACAGAGAAATCTACTTTTTGTGATGGAGGATAAAAGAATTCTAGCGTTAGAAGAGAAATTAGAGAAGAGAAAAAAGTGAAATAAAAGCATAAGAGGTGGCAAAAAAAAAAAAACAAAAAAAACAAAAACTAAGAAAGAGAAGGACAGAAGGGTGTATTCAGTGGTTGGAGGGAAACTTTTAAATGTGTGTTTACCAAAGTAGGTTCATTGACGTGATATAATGTATTGGAAAATCCATCTAACTTTACCTACTAAAAATTAAAGAGTTTAATAAATAGCTGTCTATGAAATACAGAGTTAGGAAAAAGTTTAATTCATACAGTGACAAGTTTATAAGTTAGACATCTATTACTGCACAAATAAGGTAATGTGTCTCCAGTACACTCAGTTGGCTGCTATTTATGCAGGATCAGCTGCTATAGCAGTTTTATCCAAGATACCATTGGGCACAGAACTAGAAAAATTGAGTTGATTATTCCTTCAGAAAGAATTCCTGTTAAGGAAATATTCAGAGTTTAAACATTACATCCACCAAGTTGCTTAGCCTTCCTGACTTGATTCGTTGAATCGATCAATTTGTCAGAAAGTAGCTCTGATGTGTCGAGGTGCTCTGTGAAGTAAACATGAACTATCCCTGAAAGTATGCTACTCCATACACTTATGTACAAAGTCATAACATTTTGAAAATCTTTTTACCAATTAACTAAATTTATGCTATTTTTCAAGTAAATGTTATGCAACATCCTGTTTGAAACTTTTAAAGAGCCTGGTGTCTGATTTTCAGTTGAAAATAAATGTATATGCAGTAAAATCTTAATAAAGTGGATCCTATTTAACTATAACAACAAATTAAATTTAGGTAAAAAAGACAAATGAGAAGAAAAAAACCAAGATCAACGGATTTACTTACGAAAATAATTCTTAAAAATTTATTTCTTGTAGAAAGTCAGATTAGACAAGAAAATGTTTTGTAATATTTAAAATTAAGTCAACAAAAGCAAATCAAGGTCTTTCAGGTAATCATGGTTCTTTACACTGAACTAAAAACATACTATTATAGTTTCTCACCCACGCCACAGTTTTGTAAAAGTGTTTTGAGTGATCAACACTTACTTTTTAAAACTTGGTGATTTGTCTATTTCCTCTTTTTCTGTCTTTCACACTCATCTCTAGGGTCCCTGAAAGCCTTCTGCCCTGCCACACCACTCCCAGCTCCATTTCGTACCTGCTAGAACCAATTTTGCACCTAGAGTACATTTTTAAAGCCCAGTGTGCAAATTCTGCTTTCCCTGTGTACTTGGCTTTGACACCTGGCCTCTTGCCTAATTGCCATCTCCTTTTGCTCAAGTTCTGAATCTAAGGTCCCTGTCTTGGTTCTTGAAAAGAAATCTTGATCAACTGCCCTTGTAGTCAGAACTCAAGCCCCTCCTTGCTTTCTATAGTCCTATTGAAGCCTGATCCCTTAATCTTACCTTATCGTTGGACCTAGACACTGAATGCTTCTTGCCTGCCTTGTCTTCCTATTAACTGACAGAGTCCCACAATGTTTCCTGTACTCATTTAGCCAAATGTCTTCCTGCTGCCTGCTGCTGAGTATTTATAGGTACTCTAAGCACCAATAAGTTATATGAGAAAGAGGAATCTGTACGTCAGTTTTTGGAGGCAATTATTTTAGATGTTATTCTTAACTAAAGTTATGCATTAGAATCATCTGGGGAGCTTTTGGAAACACAAACTGGCCTCGGCCCATGTTTAAGTTTAAATGTTTTTTAAGATGATTCTCATATTACCTATAGATAGAATTATGGAAGGCTATGAACTCCTTTAGGAACTCATTCTTTGTCATTTATTCATTTGCCTGCCTGCCTGCCTGCCTGCCTTCCTGCCTTCCTGCCTGCCTGCCTTCCTGCCTTCCTGCCTTCCTGCCTGCCTTCCTTCCTGCCTGCCTGCCTTTCTTCTTTCCTTCTCTTCCTCTTTTCTTCTTTGCTTTCTTCAATTGCTATATGTACAATGCCTGACATGTAACAGGCACTTA
This sequence comes from Sapajus apella, assembly GCF_009761245.1. Lineage (NCBI taxonomy): Eukaryota > Metazoa > Chordata > Mammalia > Primates > Cebidae > Sapajus > Sapajus apella. Next base: position 2,927,693 of record NW_022437043.1, read on the forward strand.
GAAACTGGCTGCTCACTGATTGATCATCAGGGAGATGGCAGCAGAGTAGATGGATCAAGAATTCTGAATTTACAAAAATGTGGCCCATCTTGATGTAAATGTGATTCCATTTTTTATAACAGCAGTTCTCAAGCTATTTGGTATTAGGACCTCTTTATATTGATAAAAATTGGGCTTCAAAGAGCTTTCGTTTATGTGAACTATATCTATTGATATTCATCATTTTAGAAATTAAAATTGAGAAAATCTTAAAACACAAGAATACACAGAAATGCATTCCACTAGCCATCAGAGTGATGATGTTATCACTCATCATGTAGCTTCCAGAAAATGCCATTGTACACGTATGAGAAAATAAGAGTAAAAGGAACACAACATCTTAGTTATGAAAATAGTTTTTACCTCATCAGTCCCCTAAAAGAGTCTCAGGGACCTCTGGGATTCCCAGATTACCCTCTGTGAAGTGCTGCTCTATAAAGACAAAAACTGATTGGAGGAATAATTCTTAGAAGAAGGGTGGAAAGTAAAAGGAATGGGTATGTGTTCCAAAAGTAGGCAGCTGGGATAAGGTCAAAGCCAAAGCATAGAAATCACATCTAGGAGTAACCCCAAAGACAGCCTGTGGGTAATATAAGATGGTATGAGAGTGTAGGCAGAAATTTAAAGTAATTCTGTTTGATAGCAAATATTTCTAAATCATACCCAAGCATTTGTCTTTGCCTTGTGTATCACTTGTGTTTAAGTTGAAATTCATGTTGATATAACAGGTGATGTTTTAAATAAAAATAATGTTATGAAGAAAGCATAGAGAGTTGAGTATGCCTCCAAAACCCTTCTCTCCTCTGTGATGCGTAAAAAATAGCTTAATCAGGTATAGGCAGAGTCTCTGGACCCATGCCTATCAGTGATTCTCAAACTTGAGTGAGCATGAGAATTACCAGGAACACATTCAAATCAGAGGTTATGATTCAGAAGATCTGCAGTGGGGCCCTCTATTCTACATGTTTCTAAGCATATGGAAGACATTTTGAGAAATGGTGCCTTGTACTAGACAAACACAAATGTTATCTGGGGGTGTTACCTGGATGGCTGCAGGGAGAGATGATTTGCCCTCATGGACTTTTGCCTTGCCCACCACTACTTAATTTAGGAAGAGAATAATCATATTCTGTAACCACAGAGTTTGGTTTGTGGTTTGAGAATACTGGTTTCATAAGTAAAATGAAATTCTTTCTTTGGGACATCCTTTATGTTGAGTACTTCCAGCCAGTATTGAGCTGACATGAGGGAACCAAAACATCAGGACATTTGGTTTTCCTTGTCGAGGTGGGAACAGACAGTGTATAACAAATAGCACATGCTGTTTATTCCTCCAGAGAAAGGAGGGAGGAGGGGCCGTTTATTGGTACCAATAACTGAGTGCCGAAGAAGGCTAGCATTTGTGTTAGAAGGGTTGAGACCACTTTAAACATTGCAATTATATTTGAGTCCAGTTCACCTTATTGTGAAAGAAGGCAGTGAACCTAACTCATTGCCTTTTACTCACACCTCCAGAACAAATACCCCCAGATTTTACTGCCCACCAAAACAGGCAGAAGAGGCGACTATGTAGTTCTGGTGGGTGAAGAGTTGCCTAGTAGTTTGTTCTTTACTGATGAGGAGGGAGGCTTTCTTGCTAATCACCTTGGGGTGTAGCAGACTTCCTCTGTTGACACCCACAGGCTAGGAACATTTTCATGAAAAAGAACATCATTTTGCATCTGATTCTCTTGAAGGAAGATTAGCAGATAGAAGGATTTTTTTTTTAATTGCTAGTTTTTCAAGTTGGAGCTCAGCAGGCCAGGGTGGCTGAGGTCTCATCTGTGACACTAGCCATTGTTTATTAATGACAGTGGGATGTTTTATGTGAAGGCAGCAGGAGTTAACACAAAAGCAGCCTTGGGGGCTGGGGAGCAGTGGAAAGGACAGATAGAAGAAGCAGAGAGGTATCAGGGAGAGGAGGGAAGAGGAGGAGAAAGCAGGGGAGGGAGCCCAAGGACATCTTGTTCTCACTATGGTGCTCATAACACTCAGAAAGTATTGTCCAGCATATTGTAAATTTCAAAAGGACAGAGCATTTTTATCTACAATCTCTTTGAATAAGAGCGAATTACCTATTGAAAAGCAGAAAAAAACAATGTTCGCTCTTTTGATAATGAAGATTGCAGGTCATACCCCACAGAGAGACTGTAGAGCACAGCTTGTGCCTTCTGTTTATTGCTCTATCAAGGCTTAGCTGGCATAATTTTTCTCAAAACCCCCTTCGCAACCCATTCTGTGAACATGCCACATGGTGGTGACCAGAGTCTCTATTTCTTCCTCAATTATAAATGATAACAGCAAAAGTTTTCTTTGTTGGATATTTTTTTCTAGAAATGCCAAGAACCAGTTTATGGGTAGCATTAGAATGGGTCTGCTGGGATGTTCCTCTGTTGTTGTAGAAATGGGAGGATGACATGGTGATATGGTTTGTGCTTGCACCCAAATCTCATCTTGAATTGTAGTTCCCATAATCCCCACATGTTGTGGGAGGGACCTCATGGCAGGTGATTAGATTATGAGGGCAGATCCCCCATGCTGTTCTCATGATAGTGAGTTTTCATGAGATACGATGGTTTTATAAGGGGCTTTTCTCCATTTCACTCGGCACTCATTCTCTCTCCTGCTGCCCTGTGAAGAGGTGCCTTCCACCATGATTGTAAGGTTCCTAAGGCCTCCCTAGCCATGCAGAACTGTGAGTCAATTTAACCTCTTTCCTTTATAAGTTACCCAGTCTCGGGTATGTCTTCACAGCAGCGTGAGAACAGACTAATACAGTAAATTAGTACTGCAGAGAGTAGGGTGTTGCTATAAGGATATCTGAATATGTGGAAGCGACTTTGGAACTGGGTAACAGGCAGAGCCTGGAACAGTTTGGAGGGCTCAGAAGAAGACAGGAAAATGTGGGAAAGTTTGAAACTTCCTGGAGACTTGTTAAATGGCTTTGACCAAAATGCGGATAGTGAATGAATAAAGTTCATGCTGAGGTGGTCTCGATGGAGATGAGGAACTTGTTGGGAACTAGAGTAAAGGTCACTCTTGCTATGCAAAAAGACTGGCAGCATTTTGCCCCTACTCTAGAGATCTGTGGAACTTTGAACTTGAGAGAGATGATTTAAGGTATCTGGCAGAAGAAATTTCTAAGCAGCAAAGTGTTCAAGAGGAAGCAGAATATCAAAGTTGGGAAATTTTGCAGCCTGATGATGCAGTAGAAAAGAAAAACCCATTTTCTGAGGGAAAATTCAAGCAAGCTGCAGAAATTTGCCTAAGTAATGAGGAGCCAAATATTAATCACCAAGACAATGGAGAAAATGTCAGAGACCTTCATGGCAGCCCCTCCCATCACAGACCTGAGGCTTAGGAGGGAAAAATGCTTTCATGGGTTGGGCCCAGGATCCCCCTGCTCTATGCAGCCTCAGGACATGCTACCCTGCATCCCAGTTGCTTCAGCTCCAGCCATGGCTAAAAGGGGCCAAGGTACAGCTCAGGCCATTCTTCAGGGGGTGCAAGCCCCAAGTGTTGGCAGCTTATGTGTGGTGTTGAGCCTGTGGGTGCACAGAAGCCAAGAACTGAGGTTTGGAAACCTCCACCTAGATTTCAGAGGATATATAGGAACACCTTGATGTCCAGGCAGAACTTTGCTGCAGTTTATACATTTTAGCGTAGATTCATTCACTTTATTTAATTTAGTTTCCCAAATTTATTTAAATATGAAACCTTTTCTTAGAGGAACACTTAAAAATATTATCGCTCCAAACAAAGATTACAGTTTACCTAAATATCTCTATTGGAGAGAAGAATTTAGAAATCAAGGAGTAGCCCTGGAAATTTATTTGGCACAATTTTGATGGAATGAGAAGTGCCGAGGAGGCAATAGTGAGAAAATAACTGTCAATTGAATTTGCAGATGGTCCTAAAAGAGAAATGCTTTCAAATGCCAATGAATAGTCATTCTTCTAAAGCAAAATATGATAGTTTTGTTAAGATTTTTAAATCAACAATTTATTAATCAGACAAGAAGCATTTGCAAAGTGAGCACGTTTGACATAGTTCTAGATAGCCTATGTGCTGCCTATCCCCATGGGCCTCCAGACCCACCCTATACCTTTCTGTGCTCTGATCACTGTCTCAAGAGATTGACCTGTGTATACCATATCAGTGCTCTTCCTCATGTTCTGATTTCGAGTTGGATTTGTCCAGTGGAAAACACCAACAGGAGATTAGAATGGTGGCTTCTATTAGCTACTCTCCCAGCTCAGGCTTATTAAGGCTGGGCGTGTTCCCCTACTGAAGGTCACAGGCCTCTCCACATAACTTTTTTTCTGAGTCCAAGTTCTGATAAGCACACCATCCCTTCACCCCCTCAGGCTTAGGAGCGATAATAACACCTGTCTGTAACCTGCCCTTGGTCATGTAGTAAACCTTGTGTGAGATCCCTTAACAATGACCTCATCTTCGTTAAAAAAAAAAAAAAAAAAAAAAAGTCCCTTTCCTTAACTTACCTCAATTTGAGTATTTCATCAATTTTCTGCCAGAGTTCTAACAAATATACTCTGGGAAATTAAATAAACTTTTAAAAAAACAGTGTAACAGACATTGTCCCCACCTTTAGGGAACTTACGACCTCATTGAAGAAGGTCATTTTGTAAAATGATCACAGGAGGAATAAATATTAGCATATAGGACACCCACTATACCAGAAGAGAGATACTACAGAGCATTGGGTTTTACTTTTCTTTTTTATTTTTTGACAGCTTTATTGAGTTATAATTTAAAATGTACAATTTGATAAGTTCCAACATAGGTGTATACCAGTGACACCATCAAAAACATCAAGATAATGAACGTATCTATCACCTCCAAAAGTTTTCTTTTCTTTTTTTTTTTTTTTTTGCTGTCCATAAGTTTATTGTCTTTATCTGAAAAATCCTGATAGAAAATTGTTTGGTTTAGCTCTCAGCAGCCTGCTCCTGAGCCCTGAGGAAGCTTGCCTTCTTTTGAGCTACCCGATCTTTCTTCTGAGCAAGGGACATTTTGGGGTGGTTCCACCTCTTCTTCATAACTTCTTTCTTGGGCTTCTTTTCATAGACTGGATTCTCTCGTATAGCAGCATGAGCTTTCTTATACATCTCCTCCATATCTGGAGTTACGCTGTTCTTTATGTATTGAGAGAACTGTTTCTTGTAAGCATCTTCATCTTCTTCCATTAAGTAGCGCATGTAATCTACAACATTCTGGCCCATGATGTGCTTCTGGTGTACTTCTGCATTAAATTCCTTGCTTTCAGAATCAGAACCAGGGAATTGCTTGGTACTATGAGGGATAGACAAGCCTCCATCCACAGCTCCCTTCAAGGCACCAAAAACTTTATTGCCAGTGGTAGCTCTGGCAAGGCTTGCATCCAAAAAGCAGGTAAAGGCACCTGGCTGATCATCAATGCTTTCCACATTGTATTCATCACCAGTCACCTCCACTTGGCCTTCATAGATCTTGTCCATGCCAAACCTGTTGAAAAACCTGCGGGCCAGCAGCAGGCCAGTACAATACGCTGCAGCGTAATTTGTCAGGCCAACCTTCACACCATATTTTGGCAGTTCGTGTGCATATGCTGCGCAGACTATCATATCCCCCTCTATATGGGCATAAGCAATCTGACAAATGATATCTCTGTTTGTTACACGAACTATCATCCTGTACTTGGGTGTGTTGTATTTATTTTTATCCTGTATCACCAAGCATTTCCGAGCATAGTAATCAGTTTTGCCCTCTCGTCATCTTCTAAATTTCACTTGGTATCTCTTAAAGTAGGCCTTATTCTTAACAACTTTAACAAACCCCATCCTGCGGAACAGAGACCCATGTCCGCGGCTCAACAAAGACCTCAAGTTTTCTTTTTTTAATTTTTATTTTTAATTATTTTCCATTTAATTTTTATTTTAGATTCAAGAGGTACAGGTACAGGTTTTTTAAATGAGTATATTGTATGATGCTGAGGTTTGGGCTTCCACTGATTCTGTCACCAAGACAGTGACCATACTAACCAATAGAAAGTTTTACAGACCTTGTGCCCCTACCTCTCCACCTCCTTTTGATATCCCTTGTGTCTGTTGTTCTTCTCTGTATGTCTATGTGTACTGGAAATTTAGCCCCCACTTATAAGTGAGAACATAATATTTGGTTTTCTGGTTTTGCATTAATTTATTTAGTATGATGGCCTCCAGATGTATCCATGTTGCTGCAAAGAACATGATTTTATTTTTTATGGCTGTATAGTATTCCATGGTGTGTATATAGCATGTTTCCTTTATCCAATCCACCATTGGTGGGCATCTAAGTTGATTCTATGCCTTTGTTCTTAATAGTGTTGTGATAAATATATGAGTGCATGTGTCTTTTTGGTAGAATTATTTATTTTCCTTTGAGTATGTACCCATTAATAGAATCGCTGGGTTGAATGGTAGTTTTCTTTTCTTTTCTTTGCGAAATCCCCAAACTGCTTTCCATAGTGGCTGAATTAATTTAAATTCCCACCAACGGTGTATAAGTGTTCTCTTTCCTCTGCAGCCTCACCAATGTCTGGTTTATTTTTTTGACTTTTTAATTATACCCATTCTAACTGGTGTGCAGTGGTATCTCATTGTAGTTTTGATTTGCATTTCTCTGATGATACATGATGTTGAGCATTCTTTCATATATTCATTGGCTGCTTGTATGTCTTCTTTTGAGAGGTGTCTGTTCATGTCCTTTGCCCACTTTTTAATCAGGTTATTTGTTTTCTGATTGTTGAATTACATTCCTTATAGATTCTGGATATTAGTTTTTGTTGGATGCATTGTTTGCAAATATTTTCTCCCATTCTGTAGGTTGTCTGTTTACTCTCTTGATAGCTTCATTTACTGTGCAGAAACTCTTTCATTTAATTAGTACCACTTGCCAATTTTTGTTTTTGTTGCAATTGCTTTTGAGGAATTATGACTTACTCATAAATTATTTGCCAAAGATGATGTCCAGAAGGCTATTTCCTAGGTTTTCTTCTATAATTTTTATAGTTTGAGGTCTGAAATTTAAGTCTTTAATCCATCTTGTTGATTTTTGTATATGGTGATAGGTAAGTGTTCAGTTCCATTCTTCTGCATATGGTTAGCCAGTTTACCCAGCACTATTTTTTGAATAGGGAATCTTTTTCCATTGCTTATTTTTGTAGACTTTGTTAAAGATCAGTTGGTGGTTGTTCCATTGGTCTATGTATCTATTTTTGTACCAGTACCAGGCTGTTTTGGTTACTGAAGCATTGTAGTATAGTTTGAAGTCAGGCACTGTGATGCCTCTGGATTTGTTCTTTTTTGCTTAGGATTGCTTTGACTATTCAGGCTCCTTTTTGGTACCAAATGAATTTTAGATTAGTTTTTTTTCTAATTCTGTGAAAAATCACATTGGTAGTTTATAGGAATAGCATTGAATGTGTGGATTGCTTTGGACAGTATGGCTATTTTAAAGCCATGAGTGTAGGATGTTTTTCCATTTATTTGTGTCATCTGTGATTTCTTTCATCAGTGTTTCATAGTTCTCCTTGTAGAGATCTTTCACCTCATTGGTTAGATGTACTCCTAGGTATTTTATTTTTTGTGGCTATTGTAAATAGGATTACATTATTGATTTGGCTCTCAGCTTGAATGTTATTGGTGTATAGAAATGGTGCTGCTTTTTGTACATTGATTTTGTATCTTGAAACTTTGCTAAAGTAATTTACCAGTTCCAGGATCCTTTTGATGGCATCTGTAGGGTTTTCTAAGCATAGAATCATATCATCAGCAAAGAGGGATAAATTGACTTTCTCTTCTTGTATTTGGATGCCTTTTATTTCTTTCTCTTGCCTTACTGCTCTGGTTAGGACTTTCAGTACTATATTGAATAGCAGTGGTGAGACCAGGCATCCTTGTCTTGTTTCAGTTCTTCATGAAGATACTTTGAGCTTTTGTCCTTTAAGTAAGATGTTGGCTGTGGGTTTGTCATAGATGGCTCTTATTGTTTAGAGGTATGTTCCTTTCATGGCTACTTTGTTGAGGGTTTTTATTATGAAGTAATGTTGTATTTTATCAAAAGCTTTTTATGCATCTATTGAGAAGATCATATGGTTTCTTCGAAATTCTGTTTATATGGTGAATTATGTTTATTGATTTCATATGTTGAACCATCCTTGCATCCCAGGAATGAAGCCTACTTGGCTGTGGTGAATTATCTTTTTGATGTGCTACTGGATTTGGATAGCTAGTATTTTATCAAAGATTTTTGTGTCTATGTTCATCAGGAATATTGGCCTGTCATTTTCTTTTTTCACTGTGTCTTTGACAGATTTTGGTATGAGGATGATACTGGTTTTATAGAATGAGTTAGGGAGAAATTCCTCCTTCATTTTTTGGAATAGTTTCAGGAGTATTCGTACCAGCTTTTCTTTGAACACCTGATTGAATTCTGCTGTGAATCCATCTAGTTCAGGGCTTCCTTTGATTAGTAGATTTTTTTTATTAATGATTCAATCTTGGAACTCATTATTGGTCTGTTCAGGATTCCAATTTCTTCCTGCTTCAGTCTGGTTGTGTATTTCCAGGAATTTATCCATTTTATCTAGATTTTCTCATTTGTGTATGTAGAGGTATTCATATTGGTCTCTGAATATCTTTTGTATTTCCATGAGATTGATTGTAATGTCACCTTTGTCACTTCTGATTGTGCTTATTTGGATCTTCTCTTTTTTCTTTGTAAGTCTATCTATTGTGTTTATTCTTTCAAATAATCAACTTTTATTTATTATTTGTATGGTTTTTTGGGTCTCAATTTTGTTGAGTTCTGCTCTGATTTTAGTTATTTCTTTTCTTTTGCTAGCTTTGAGATAGTTCTTGTTTTTCTAGTACCTTTAGATGCAATGTTACATTGTTGATTTGAGATCTATCTTCTTGATTTAGGCATTTAGCACTATAAACTTTCCTATTGACATTGCTTTTGCTTCCTCCCAGAGATTTTGGTATGTTGTGTCTCCATTTTTACTGATTTCAAAGAATATTCTGATTTCTGCCCTAATTGCTTTTTTACCCAAAAGTCATTTGGGACAAGGTTGCTTAGTTTACATGTAATTTTGTGGTTTTGAAGGTGGTATTGATTTTTTATTCTACTGTGATCTGAGAATATGCTTCATAGGAGTTTGATTTTTTGAAATTTATTGACACTTGCTTTATGGCCAAGCATGTGGTCATTCTTAAAGTATGTTATATATGCAGATGACAAAAATGTATATTCTGTGATTATTGGGTATTCTGTAGATATTTTTTAGGTGCAATTGGTCCAGTGTTAAATTTAAGTCCAGAATTTCTGTTAGTTTTCTACTTCAGTGATCTGTCTAATGCTGTCAGTGGGGGTGTTGTAGTCCCCACTATTATTGTGTGACAGTCTAAGTCTTTTCCTAAGTTTAAAGTACTTGTTTTATGAATCAAGGTTCTCCAATGTTGGATGCACATATATATTTAGAATAGTTAAGTCTCCTTCTGATTCTCTGCTTGGTCGCTGTTGGTGAATAGAAGAGCTACTGATTTGTGTACATTAATCTTGATCCGAACGCTTGGCTGAATTCTTTTATCAGTTCTAGGAGCTTTCTGAGAAGTCATTAGGGTTATCAAGACAAACAGTTTGACTTCTTTACTAATTTGAATGCCTTTTATTTCTTTCTCTTGTCTGATTGCTCTGGCTAGGATTTCTAGTACTATGTTGAAGAGGAGTGGTGAAAGTGAGCGTCCTTGTCTTGTTCCAGTTCTCAGAGGGAATGCTTTCAACTTCTTCCCATTCAGTATTATGTTGGTTGTGAATTTGTCATAAATAGCTTTTATTACATTAAGGTATGTCTCTTGTATGTGGATTTTGCTGAGAGTTTTAATCATAAAGGGATGCTGGATTTTGTCCAATGCTTTTTCTGCATCTATTTAATGATCATGTGATTTTTGTTTTAATTCTGATTATGTGGTGTATCACATTTATTGACTTGCATATGTTAAACCATCCCTGCATCCCTGGTATGAAACCCACTTGATCATGGTGGATTATCTTTTTGATACATTGTTGGATTTGGTTGGCTAGTATTTTGTTAAGGATTTTGGCATCTTATGTTCATCAAGGATATTGGTCTGTAGTTTTTCTTTTTTGGTTATATCCTTTCCTGGTTTTGGTGTTAGGGTGATATTGACTTCATAAAACGAATTAGGGAGGGTTCCTTCTTTCTCTATCTTGTGGAATAGTGTCAAAAAGATGCATACCAATTCTTCTTTGCATATCTGGTAGAATTCTGCTGCCAATCCATCTGGTCCTGGGCTTTTATTTGTTGCTAATTTTCTAATTACCATTTCAATCTTGCTGCTTGTTATTGGTCTGTTCAGGGTGTCTAATTGTTCCTGATTTAAGCTAGGAGGGTTTTATTTTTCCAGGAATTTATCCATCTCTTCTCGGTTTTCTAGTTTATGTGCATAAAGATCTTCATAGTAGCCTTGAATGATCTTTTGTATTTCAGTGCTGTCAGTTGTAGTATCTCCTGTTTTGTTTCTTAGTGAGGTTATTTGGATAGTCTCTCCTCTTTTCTTGGTTAAGCTTGCCAGGTCTATCAATTATATTTATATTTTCAAAGAACCAGCTTTTTGTTTCATTTATCTTTTGTATTTTTGTTTGTTTGTTTCTATATCATTTACTTATGCTCCAATCTTGGTTATTTCATTTCTTCTGCTGGATTTAGGTTTGGTTTGTTCTTGTTTCTCTGGTTCCTTGAGATGTGACCTTAGAGCATCAGTTTGTGCTCTTTCAGTGTTTTCAACATAGGTGTTTAGGGCTATGAACTTTCCTCTTAGAACCACCTTTGCTGTATCTGAGAGGTTTTGAGAGTTTGTCATTATTGTCATTCAGTTTGCAGAGTTTTTTAATTTCCATCTTGATTTTGTTTTTGACCCAGGCTCATTCAAGAGCAAGTTATTTAATTTCCATGTATTTGCATGGTTTTGAAGATTCCTTTTGGAGTTGATTTCCAGTTTTATTCCACTGTGGTCTGAGAGAGTGCTTGATATAATTTCAGTTTTCTTAAATTTATTGAGGTTTGTTTTATGGCCTACCGTATGTTCTATCTTGGAGAAAGTTCCATGTGTTGTTGAATAGAATGTGTATTCTGTGGTTGTTGGCTGAAATGTTCTGTATATATCTGTTAAGTCTATTTGTTCCAAAGTATAGTTTAAATCTGTTGTTTCTTTGTTGGCTTTATGTCTTGACCTGTCTAGTGCTGTCAGTGGAGTATTGAAGTCCTCCACTTTTATTGTGTTGCTGTCCATCTCATTTCTTAGGTCTATTAGTAATTAGTAAATTTGGGAGCTCTAGTGTTAGGTGCACATGTGTTTAGGATTGTGATATTTTCCTGTTGGACAAAGCCTTTTACCATTATATAATGTTCCTCTTTGTTTCTTTTAACTGCTGTTTGTTTTGTCTGATATAAGAATAGCTATCCCTGCTCACTTTTGGTGTCCATTTGCATGAAATGCCTGTTCTACCCCTTTACTTTAAGTTTATGTGAGTCCTTATGTGTTAGGTGAGTCTCCTGAAGGCAGCAGTTGGTTGGTGAGTTCTTATCTGTTCTGCAGTTCTATATCTTTTAAGTGGAGCATTTAGGCCATTTACATTCAATGTTAGTATTGAAATGTGAGGTACCATTGCATTCATCATGGTCTTTGTTACCTGTGTACTTTGGTTTTGTTGTATTTTTGTTTTTACTTTTTAACTTGTATTTTTGTTTTATAGGTCCTGTGTGATTTATGTTTTAAAGAAGTTCTGTTTTGATGTGTTTCCAGGATTTGTTTCAAGATTTAGAGTTCCTTTTAGCAGTTCTTGTAGTTGTAGCTTGGTAATGGCGAATTCTCTCAGCATTTGTTTGTCTGAAAAAGACTGTATCTTTTCTTCATATATGATGGCTACTTTTGATGGATACAGAATTCTTGGCTGATAATTGTTTTGTTTGAGGAAGCTGAAGATAAGGGCCCAATCCCTTATGGTTTGTAGGGTTTCTGCTGAGAAATCTGTTGTGAATCTGATAGGTTTTCCTTTATAGGTTACCTCATGCTTCTGTCTCCCAGCTACTAAGATTCTTTCCTTTGTCTTAACTTTGAATAACCTGATGACAATGTGCCTAGGCGAAGATCTTTTTGCAGTGAATTTTCCAGGTGTTCTTTGTGCTTGTTGTATTTGGTTTTCTGGGTCTCTAGCAAGGCCAGGGAGGTTTTCCTTGATTATTCCCTCAAATATATTTTCTAAGCTTTTGGAATTCTCTTCGTCCTCAGGAACACCAATTAGTCTTAGGCTTGGTTGTTTAACATAATCCCAGACTTCTTGGAGGCTTTGTTTATATTTTCTTATTCTTTTTTCTTTGTCTTTGTTGGATTGGGTTAATTCAATGACCTTGTTTTCTAGCTCTGAGTTTGTTTCTTCTACTGGTTCAATTCTATTGCTGAGACTTTCCAGAGCATTTCACATTTCTAAAAGTATGTCCAAAGTTTCCTGAATTTTTGTTTGTTTTTTTCTTTAAGCTATCTGTTTCCTTGAATATTTCTCCCTTCACTTCTTGTATCATTTTTTGGATTTCCTTGCGTTAGGCTTCACCTTTCTCTGGTCCCTGCCTGATTAGCTTAATAACTAACGTCCTGAATTCTTTTTCAGGTAAATCAGAGATTTTTTTTCTTGGTTTGGATCCATTGCTGGTGAACTAGTGTGATTTTTTGGGGGTGTTGATGAGCCTTGTTTTGTCATATGACCAGGGTTGGTTTTCTGGTTTCTTCTCATTTGAGAAGTTGATTTTCTGTTTTTTTCTCATTCCCTCTGTCAGAAGGAAGGTCTAGGGCTGAAGGTTGTTGTTCAGATTCTTTTGTCCCATGGGCTGTTCCCTTGATGTAGTACTTGCCCCTTTTTCTATGGATGTGGCTTCCTGTGAGCTGAACTGCAGTGATTGTTGTCTTTCTTCTGGGTCTAGCCACTCAGCAAGTGTACTCAGCTCTGGGCTTATACTGGGAATTGTCTGCACAGAGTCCTGTGATGTGAATTGTCTATGGGTCTCTCAGCTGTGGATACAGTGCCTGTTTCAGTAGAGGTGGTAGTGTAGGGGAGGCACAATGGACTTGGTGAGAGTTCTTAGCTTTGGTGGTTTAATGGTCTATTTTTGTGCTGATTGGCCTGACAGGAGGTGGCGCTCTCCAGAGAGCCTCAACTGTGGTAGTATGGGGAGGAACCGGCAGTGGCCAGGGCCCTAGAACTCCCAAGATTATATGCCCTTTGTCTTCTGCTTCCAGGGTGGGTAGGGTAGGACCATCAGGTGGGGATGGGCCTAGCCATGTCTGAGCTCAGATTCTTCTTGGGCAGGTCTTACTGTGGCTTCTGTTGGGTGTGGAAGTGAGGTTCCCAGGTCACTGGGGTTGTGTACTTAGAAGGATTATGGCTGCCTCTGCTGAGTTATGCAGGTTGTCAGTGAAGTGGGGGAAAGCTGGCAATCACAGGCCTCACCCAGCTCCCACACAAACCAAAGGGCCAGTCACTCTCACTGTGCCCCACCAACAGCCCCCAATCTGTTTCCAGGTAGAGAGTTATATGGACTTGATAACCTTCCCCAGGCTACCCGCTTTCCAGCTGCAAAAGAAAAGGGCTTGGTTCTTCCCTGACTTGTAAAGTCTGCATACCAGGTTTGTGCCCTCCTCTGAGTTCTGGCCAAGAGGCTTCTCACCCCATTCAAATTATTACAAAGTTCAGCTAAAGATTTTCTTCTCCCTGTGGAGTTTTGCCCTTGACTCCTCTCCTATTGGTTCCCTGTGGTGCCAGGCAGGAATGGCCTGCTAGGGGACCCAGTGAGCTCCCAGAGCCTCTCTGCTGCTGCTTCTAGCCCTGTATTTCACTTGGTTCTCCAAATTGACTCAGCTCCAAGTAAAGTCAGAAACTTCTCCCACAAAGAGACTTGTACCTTCTCCAGTGTATGGGGTGTGTTTGGGAGAGGAGGGTCTTCCTTTTCCACTTCAGCAGTTGGGGCACTCACAGTATTGGTTGGGGGGGGGTCTCCCAGGTCCTACAGGAGCAGTCCACTTCCTTCAGAGGGTCTGTGGGTCCTCTTGGGATTGCTGGTTTGTTCTTGCAGTCGATCTGGAGCTAAAATTCATAGTGTGAGCCCCTGCATGCTTCTCTCTCTGGAGCTGCAATGTAGTCCTGCCTCCCGCCTGCCATGATGATCCTCTTCCCTGGAATAGTGTATATCTGCTCTGTTCCACTCTTATTAACATAAGAAAACCAAGCTCATAAGGTAGGAACTGTGGCAAAACAAAGACAAGCCAACATCTTGGTTAAGGAGAAGAGGCTACCCTTCAGAACTATTTCTTGATTAAATATTTAGTTGAATTCACCAGTGAAGCTATCTGGCCCGAGAGTCTCCTGTGCGGGAAGGTTGATAAATACGAATTCAATTTTTAAAATAAATATAGGACAATTACCATTATCTATGTCTTCTTGAGTAAACTTTCATACTTTGTGTCTTTCAATAAATTTTTCAATTATAGTTGAAATTTTGAAAATATTTTATATTTTAATGTTTCAAGTTGTTGAATAAATGGAATAAAATTATTTATAAATTTCTTTATTATCCTTTTAATATCTATAGACCCTCTAGTGATACCACTATTTTATTCCACATATTGGTAATTTATGTCTTTGATCCCAGATCAGTATGGCTAGAGTTTTGTCAATATTGTTGATCTACTCAAAGAACTAGGTTTTGGCTTCATTGATTTTCCTGCATTATTTTAGTTTTATTGATTTTATCTCTGATATTTATTGTTTACTTTATTCTGCTTAATTTAGGTTTAATTTACTCTTTCTTTTTAGTTGTTTAAGGTGAAAGCTATGGTCATTGATTTAAAGCCTTTTTTCTTTCCTAATATTGGTGCTAGTGCTGTAAATTTCCACCTAATTATTGCCACAAATTTTGATATGTTGTGGTATTACCTTTATTCAGTTTAAAATACTTTTTACTTTCTCTTTTGATTTCTTCTTTGACCCATGCCTTAACCAGATGTGTGTTATTCAGTTTCTAAAATTTTAGGGATTTTCCAGAGATCCTTTTAGCATTGACTTTAAAGGAAATACCACTGTGGTCAGAAAACATACTTTTTATGACTTGCATCCTTTAAAATTTGTTGAGGCTTGCTTTATGGCCCAGGATATGATCTCTCTTCATAAATATTCCATGTGTTCATTTTGCTATTGTTTGGTGGAGTGTTCCATAAATGCCAATTAGGTCAATGACTAAAGGTGATGTTCAAATCTGTGTCCTTGCTAATTTTCTGTCTACTTGTTCTGGCATTTATGGGTGAAGTATTTAAATCTCCAAATATGATTATGAATTTGCCTCTTTTTTTGTAATACTATTATGCAATGTTATAGTAAAAACGTCACAGGTTTTATTTCATGCATTTTAAAGTTCATTATTAGTGTATAAATGTTTAAGATGGTCAAGTCCTCTTGATAAATTGACTTCTTAATCATTATTAAATGGCCTTCTTTATGTCTGGCAATATGTTTTGTTTGGAAATCTACTTTGTTTAGTAGTAATATGGCTACTCGATCTTGCTTTTTAAAAAATTTGTATAGATTTAGGGGTTACAAGTGCCATTTTGTTACATGGATACATTGCAAAGTGATGAAGTCTGAGCTTTTAGTGTAGGCATCACCCAAATAGTGTACATTGTATGCATTAATTTATTTGTCTTCCCTCACCCATGTCCCACCCTCTCACCCCTCTGAGTCTCCCATGTCTATTAGTCCACTCTATGTGCATGTGTACACATTATTTAGCTCCTACTTACAAGTGAGAGCATGTAGTATTTTACTATCTGCTTATGAATTATTTCGCTTAAGATAATGACCTCTAGTTCCATCCATGTTGCTGCAAAATATATGATTTCATTATTTTTTATGGCTGAGTAGTAGTCCATGGTATAATATATAGATAAGTAGTCCATGGTATAATATATAATAATAAGATAATGACCTCTAGTTCCATCCATGTTGCTGCAAAAGATATGATTTCATTATTTTTTATGGCTGAGTAGTAGTCCATGGTATAATATATACATAGAATATTTTCTTTATCCAATCACTTGTTGATGGACACCGGTTGATTCCATATTTGCTATTGCAAATAATGCTGAAATAAACATATGGTTGCAGGTATCTTTTTGATATAATGATTTACTTTCTTTTGGGCATATACCCAGTAGTGGGATTGCTGAATCAAATAGATCTATTTTTAGTTGTTTGAGAAATCTCCATACTATTTTCCATAGAGGTCGTCCTAATTTACATTCCTGCCAACAATGTATAAGCGTTCATTTTTCTCCACATCATCACCAACTTCTGTAATTTTTTGACTTTTTAATAACAGCCATTCTGGCTTGTGGAAGATGGTATCTCATTGTTATTTTAATTTGCATTTTCTACTTCAGCTGTCTTTGATAAGTGTTAGTGTAGGATATCTTTTTTCATGGTTTTACTTTTAACCTACTTGCATCTTTATAGGAAGCATACAGTTGGATATTGCTTTTTTATTTAATCTGACAATCTCAGCCTTTTATTAGGGTATTCACACCTTTTATCTTTACATGTCATCTAATTATTAACATGGTTAGATTTTAATCTACCATCTTACTATTTGTTTTCTATTTGTCTCATCTGTGCTTTTTTATTTTCTTTCTATTTCCTTTCTTTTTAATTATTTTATTTTTAAAAATGATTCCATTTTATTTCCATTGTTGGCTCATTACCTATTAGTAGTTTCTTGGGTTTATAGTATATATCTTTAACTTATTGCAGTCTGCCTTCAAGTGATATACTACTTCATATATATTATAAGAGTCTTACAGTAATATACTTCTGTGTCTTCCCTCCTGGCCTTGTGCTATTGTTTTCATACATTTTATTTATAAGCTCCATGACACTTTATTATTTGTGTTTAAATAGTCCATTATCTTTTATAGAAATTTAAATAGCGTTATGTATGCACTGATATAGTTACCATTTCATGTGCTCTTTATTCTATTTTGTAGATCAGTATTTCCATCTAGTATTATTTCTTCCTTTTGCCTTAAGGACTTCCTTCAGCATTTCTTGTAGAGGAGGTCTCCTGGTAGATTATTTCAGCTTTTCTATGTCTAAAAATGTCTTTATTTCACATTTGTTTTTAAAAGATATTTTCAATAGTTATAGAAACCCAAGTTGAAGTTCTGTTCTTTCTTTCAGTACTTTAAAAATATTGCATTACTATTGCCTTGCTTATTGCTTCCAAATAAGCTGTCTTATTGCTTCTAAAAAGAAATTTGTTGTCATCTTTATCTTTGTTCCCTTGTATGCAATATATCTTTTTTTCTCTGGTAGATTTAAAGATTTTCCCTTTACACTGGTTTTGAGAAAGCTTATTTTAATGTTACTTGGTATAGTTTTCTGCACATTGATGGTGTTGAGTTTCCTTGAAATTCCTGAATTTGCAAGTTTGTAATTTTCATGAAATTTGTAAAAATATTTGGCTATTGTTTCTTTAAACATTTTTTTTCTGCATTCCTTCCTCTGCAAAACTTCAACTGCAAATATATTAAGCTACCTTAGGTTGTTTCACTTACCATTGATTCTGAGTTCATTTTCCCCTTGTTTGTCTGTTTCATTTAGATAGATTCTATTGCTATATCAAGCTCAGCCTCACCAATCTTTTCTCGTGTGAGATCTACTTTGCTATTATTTTCATTCAGCATATTTTTTTTTACCTCAGAAAATGTAGTTTTCATATCTAGAGGATTGAACATTTTCCTTGTTTCTACTTTATTTTTTGAACATATGAAATATTGTTATAACTTTTTAAATGTCCATGTGTAATTCTAACTTCTGTGTCAACTATAGATTGGTTTCAATTTGTTGATTTTACCCTTTATTATAAGTTGTATTTTCCTTCTTCTTTGTTTGCTTTGTAAGATTTTTCACAGCTTTATTGAAATATAACTAACATACCATTGGATTTACCCATATAAAGTGTACACATTAACAATGCTTTTTTAGACTGCTAATTTTGATCAGATACCAGCGTTGTGAATTTTACCTTGGATGTTGAATATATTTTATTCCTTTAAATATGACTGAGATATTTTTTTCTAGTATCCATTTAAATTAATTGAAAATGCTTTGATCTTTTGAGGTCTTGCTTTTAAGACTTTTTAGGCAGGACCAAAGTTGTATTCAGTCTAAGGCTGGCTATCCTCCACTATTGAGGCCAGTCACTTCTGTGCGCTATTTTCAATGCCCTGTCAATTGTGAGGTTTGCTAGTCTGGCTGTTGGGAGCAGGAAAAATTCCCAACCCTTTAGAGAACTAAGTATTGTTCCTTTTTCTCCTCTTCTTATTTATTTTTTATTCACAAATTAAAATTACATATCCTTAAGGTGTACCACAGAAATTTTTGAAATATGTATATATTGCAAAATAACTTAAGCTAATTAACATATGTATTACCTCATATATTTATCATTTATTTGTGATGAGACCTGTAATCCTTTTAGATAATTCCTTTCCCAGATTTAGTTGGTTTCTTTATATGCGTACAGTGATCAATGCATACTTAGCTGAATACTTGAGTAGGCCCTTCTGTAAATCTCCAGGTTTCTCTTTGTGTGTAGCACTCTTCTCTCGGGTACTCTGTCCTGTGAACTATGGGTGTTTTGATCTCCCAGGAGACAGATTCTGAGCTCTGTCTCCGTAACTCAGGTAGTCTGCCAGCCTCTGCTTGGGTTCCCGTTCCTGTGGCCTGGAATAGCTTAAGGCACTTAGCTGGGGCCAATCAAGGAACTCACCTTGATTGTTTTCTTTCTTTTAGGGATCACTGTCTGTTATGGTTAATTTTATGTGTCAACTTGACTGGGCTAAGGGATGCCCAAACAGTTGGTAAAACATTATTTCTGAGTGTGTCTGTGAAGGTGTTTCTAGAAAAATTAGATTTGAAGCAGTAGACTGAGTAAAGAAGATTACACTCACCATTGTAGGCAAGCATTGTCCAATCCATTGGGGGTCGGGGTAGAACAAAAGGTAGAAGAAGGGCAAATTTGGTCTGTCTTGTTTGAGCTGGAACATCATCCATCTTCTCCTGTTCTCAGACATCAATGCTCTGGGATCTCAAGCTTTCAGACACCATCTGTGACTTACACCATCCCTACCCTCCCACTGTTCCCCCCTGGCCGCAATGCCAGTCCTCAGGCCTTTTAGACTTAGTCTGAATTTCACCCCCAACACTTTCTTGGTTCTTAAGCTCGTAGACAGCATATTATGGAACTTCTTGACCTCCACAATTATGTAAGCCAATTCTCATCTTTTTATGACCCCTGTTGGTTCTGTTTATCTGGAGAACCCTAATTAATACACAGTCTCTCATTCCCTGATGTTCATTGTATTGAAAATAATTGATTCATGTATTTTCTCCACTATTTGGTCATTTCAGGTGAGAAATTAAGCCAGCCCTTTTATTACATTTTGGCTGGAAGCAAAAGCGTTAAATACTGGTTTTTCTTTTTTAAGAAAAAACGAAAAACAAACTTTTTTTTTTTTTAATTCCAAGGAAGTTCACATGTATCTTTTAAAAGAAATTATAGTCTTAAAAAACAAGTTGAGTTTGTGTCTACCGCTAAACCTCTAAACCCTGATTCATTGTAGCACTGGGTTGAAAAATAAACTCAAGAAACCTGAAAACACAATTTTATTTTTTTATTTAATCAGCCAATCTACAATGGTATTTTAGAGTACAAATGATTTCTTCCAGTCTTGTCATCAGGAACTGCTTTTCTCTTAACATTTTTTATTCTACTACAGCCGGGGTCTTTGGATCAGCCTTATTAGGTTTTGCTTTTATCCTTGTAATGAAAATATATAAAACATGGAATGAGGTAAGGGTTTGGTATTCCTTGTATTCTTAAAGTTGCCTTCTGGGTCTCTTTCCTGGATACTGGTACCTATTATTCAGATCCCTTCTCTAGTCTGGACCTATTTCAATCTCTGATCATTCTTCCTGGCACGTTTCTACCTAGCTTTAGATTTACTTGGAATCTATCAGTAATCTGAACATTTTTCTATCTTTTGTTTCTGGTCTTGTTTCAGCTCCCCTGAGGTCACCTCTCCTGATCCATTCTTACATCCTCTCACCTTGGGCCCTAATGGGATAGGGATAGTTACAATGCTTAGTCTTATAACAAGTCTGTGGCTCTTCAAAGGAACAGTGCTACAAGAATTTTGTTACATCAATAATGGAGAGAGAAGAGACAAATCATTATTGCAGTCCAACCAAGTGATAGTATCAAGTCTCTATACTTTATGTAAAGATTGGGTGTCATTTATTTGCCTTTTGCCTTGTTAATGTGGGGATTTTCTTCTTGTGAATGCATCCCTTGATTTAAAACTTTGACACTTCTTCCCTTTAGATTCATGGATCTCTCATAGTGCAGTGAGGGTATTAAGATGCCTTCAAAATGGT
Source organism: Sapajus apella (assembly GCF_009761245.1). Classification (NCBI taxonomy): domain Eukaryota; kingdom Metazoa; phylum Chordata; class Mammalia; order Primates; family Cebidae; genus Sapajus; species Sapajus apella. The sequence goes on from NW_022437043.1 coordinate 2,948,372, forward strand.
ATTTCCTATTCTTAAGCTTCACTGGTAACTGCTTGGTGAATTATAAATCTCTGTTAATGAGTTCTGCTATTTTCTCTTTTAATTCAATCGTCACCATGGGGAATAGGAGGACTTTACCTCAATTTTGATATGAAGTGGTCTCTACAAATACATTAAATTTAGTTTGTGTCAGTTGGAATCCTGGCAAGTAGCAGGATTCAACAAGATGAATCCAATAAAATACATTAATGAAGGGACTAATTACAAGGGTGTGGGCTTGATTAAGAAAACCAACAAAGGATGTTGAGGCACTCAGAGACTGTTCTCAGTGGAAAACCATCATCACTCCCAATAGGAGAAGACCTGGAGCTGTGGAGGGGGGCAGAGGAGCTATAGTCATGCAGAAACACAGCCATGCCTGAAATGTTGCCCTGGTGTATAGAAAAAGCAGGTACAGAAATACCCCAACCTCTTTTCTACTACTCTTTAATCCCTCATGAATATCTCTATAAGCATAGCACAACCAGAAGTCATATGGAAAAGGAATCTTGGGTAATGCAGTCCATAGGGCCCCCTGGAACACATAGCAGAGCAAAGAGGGGCATGAAATATACATAATTGGGGAGCAAATGGGGAAAAAATACAGTCAAAACTCTTTGCATCTTTCTGGATTCTAGCTGCTATATTAGATAATTACTTAAGTATTGTAAGTTACCAACTACAGTAAGAATAATAATTGAGCTAAGCTATCATTATACTATTTTTTATTTATTATTCACAGATTTTTAAAATGTAAGCACCAACTAAATTATTTGAGCATAAGGTTTAAAAAGCCATGTAAGACTTTCAAAATTTTAATGGGTTCTAGCATAAAAGATTTTTCCAATGCAGGATATTTTAAAAGGGCTAATGAGCTGGTATGGTATGAGTCTACACTCAGTAACCACTGCAATTTTAACTTATTTTAATGCTCAAAAATAAACAGCAAGATCCCTGAGTGCTCTTGTTGGCTGGGCTGTGTTTTTTAAAACACTTCCTCAGAACACCGCAGTTATTTGAAGGATGTGTCATACAGTCTGCTGCTGGCTTAAGAAAACATGAGATGGAGGACATTCAGTTGCCTTTTTAAACTTATTTATTTAATTTTAGAAACAAATATGTCACAAAAGGAGTTTTGATTCTATAAGCTGAGAGTCTGTATACAAATTGCGAACTTTTGAGGTTTAAGTCTCCTCTTTGACTATAGACTGAATGGTTGTCCAGGCTGACCCCAACCAAGGCAAGCAGCCTCAGTAGTATGTATAATACTTCAGCCCACTTGGTCCTCAGCTCCAAATGCAAGAGTTTCTGAGCAAGTTAATTTTTTCCTTGTACTATTGCAGTTCAGGTGCATTCAACATGAATTGATTAAACAACCATAATATGTCAGGCCTTGTGTTTAATGTTGGGAGATCAAAGATAAGATATAGAACCAACGTAAGAGAAATGGACACATAAACACACTCTCTGGTATCATGTGGTATATGTGGATATAGATGTAGGCATGAGGCATTTTGCTTACCTGAGACATAGAAAAGCTTCCTGGCGACTATTAGATTGTTGAAGATTTCAAAATTTCACCTCCATCGTGGAAATGAAGGTGGGGAAATGAAGGTGGTCTAGGCAGGGAAAACATTACAACTAAAAGTACAGAGGCATGAATCAGCATGATGAGTGCTAGAAACTATACCAAGTATGAATAGCAAAGAAGGGTGTGGTAAGGGAGTAGGCTGGGGAAAATCAACAGAACAGTTGAAATGAAGGGGAATAGACTTGCTCAAAAGCTTGGACAGTATCTGTATGTTACAAGAATTTTTCAAAGGGGCTGTCAGCAAACATAGGACGAGACGTTAAGCCTAGGGAAGGGCCAACACTGAAGCTCAGTGGTGTAGGGAGAATGAGTAAGAGGCCAGCTGTATGATGTTTCAGATTTCCAGGCACCCATGAGGATCAGGGATCAGATATCAGGAAGAATATGATCCATGTAGCTGTCAGAACATTCATGAAGAGGTCTTGCCCAGAAATCTGACCCATGTGATCTACGTAGCTGTCAGAAAATTCATGAAGAGTTCTTGCCCAGAAATCTGATTGGCAGTGGGAAAAATCCAAAGTCCTATATAAATTAAAAGTTAATTCTCTATGTCTTTGCAATACTGAAATGAGAAAAAGACAAAAACAGTTTACTTACATCCGTATAACCCAAGAAGATCAGAGCATTTTGTACCCAAAGGATTGTCAGCACCTTTCTCCTCAGAGGGTCATTTGCCCAGCAAATACTCATTTCTCTAGGGGTAGACATAATTATTTTCAGTTTTGGGGAGATTTAGGGGTACAACCATCAACAGAAGTTCATTCATAACTACTCAGGTAGTTTATGCCATTGAGTATGGTAAAAATTAAAATTTCAAGATTACTTCTCTGTTCTCCTTCCAGATTGGAGGGCTCCTTACCAGTTCTAGGTAACAGGGGCTTTCTGGTGGAGTTTAGCCATAACTCCTTGGTTTCAGGTTGAAATATACCATAAGAAATAATTTTTAATCCCAAGCCGAGAGTCTTATTCTCCTCTCCAATGCAGCATAATTAAATTTTCATTTTGGTAGGCAAAAGATACTCTTTTTTTTTTTTTTTTTTTTTTTTTTTTT
>NW_022437043.1:2951131-3218523 GCF_009761245.1 Sapajus apella
TTTTTTTTTTTTTTTTTTTTTTTTTTTGAGACGGAGTTTCACTCATGTTACCCAGGCTGGAGTGCAATGGCGCAATCTCGGCTCACCGCAACCTCCGCCTCCCGGGTTCAGGCAATTCTCCTGCCTCAGCCTCCTGAGTAGCTGGGATTACAGGCACGTGCCACCATGCCCAGCTAATGTTTTGTATTTTTAGTAGAGACAGGGTTTCACTATGTTGACCAGGATGGTCTCGATCTCTTGACCTCGTGATCCACCCGCCTCGGCCTCCCAAAGTGCTGGGATTACAGGCTTGAGCCACCGCGCCCGGCCTTTTTTTTTTTTTTTGGCAAAAGATATTCTTATCAATAAATAGTTTTGGGTCAATTGGAAAATCACATGGAAAGAAAAATGAATCTTAACCTCTAGTTTATACGATAACCAAAAATTAATTTCAGATAAATTGTGGACCTCGGTGTAAAAGATAAAACAATAAAACTTCTAGAAGATAGTGTAGGAGAAAAGCTTCATTACCTTGGAAAAGATTTCTAAATAAGACACTAAAAGTGCCAACCACAAAGGAGAAGATCAATAAATTGGACCATATTGATCAATAAATTGGTCTATTTTAAGAATTTATGTTCATAAAGAACCCCAATAAGAGAGTGAATCGGTAAGCCACAAGACTCAGATCTAGAATATTATAAGGAAAATTCAGGTACCACAATGGAAAATGAGCAAAATATTTGAATAGGAATCCCACAGAAGAGTATAATCAAATGGCCATTAATTATCTAAAATAGTATTAACCTTATTTTTCATTGAGGAAATGACAATAAGATACCATTATATACCCATCAAAATGGCCAAATTTTAAAAGACTGACAATACTAAGTGCTGGTAAGAGTATGAAGCAACTGGGACTCTCATACTCTGCTGGTGGAAGTGTAAAATTCTACCACCACATTGGAAAACTACTTGAAAGTATCTACTAACACCAAACACGCACATAACCTATGACCCAGCAATTTCACTTCAAAGTATATACTCAACAGAGATGCATACTTATGAATCCCAAAATACTTATACAAGTATGTTCATAACGGCCTCAACCCAGAACTGGACTATTACATCAACAGCAGTCGTATCAACTGTAGAATGGATAAATTATATTAAATCAAAAAATGAAATACAACAACAAAAATTAATGATCTGCTCCTACACACAATAACTGGATGAATCTCCCAAACATAATATCAAATGGAAAAATCCAGATACAAAAGGGTACTCCTTCTATGACCCCCTTTGCATACACTTCAGAACTAGATGAAACCAATATACGTTGGTAGAAAGGATATTGAGAGAAGAGGTAGTGCTAAATGAAAAGGAACATAAGGTGGGGGTGCTCCTGGGATGTTGGTACTGTTTTATTTCCTAATCTGGGTGGTGTTTTCATGGGCATATTCACTTTGTAGAAATTCACAAAACCAGATGCTAAGAATGTATACACTTTTATGTAAGTTTTAATTTAATAAAAATTTTTTTTTTCATTTTGAAAGGATTACTCTGACTGTTAGGTGAAGAATGAATAGGGGAACAGGTAGGAGCAGATGCAGATGACTAGTTAATAGACTATTGGATATTTCAGGCAAGAAATAATGGTGACTTGGGCTTGGATGGTGGTAGAAAAACAAAGGCCTGGACAGGCATATGTAGGAGAAGAGATTGGTAGGAATTGATGGCAGACTAAAAAGAGAGTAGGAATAAGATCTGTCAAAGAAGGTTACTGGCTTATATAAATGGATGAATCATTCTGGCATTCACTAGAATAAGGAATTTGGGAATATGGGCATAGGTTTTTTGTTTTTTTTTTTTTTTGAGGCGGAGTCTCACACTGTCACTGTCACCCAGGCTGGAGTGCAGTGGCGTGATCTTGGCTCACTGCAACCTCTGCCTCCCGGGTTCAAGGGATTCCCCTGCCTCAGCCTCTCGAGTAGCTGGGATTACAGGCCATGACTGGCTAATTTTTTTATTTTTATTTTTTATTTTTAGTAGAGATGGGGTTTCACCATGTTAGGCAGGATGGTCTCGATCTTCTGACCTTGTGATCTGCCCGCCTTGGCCTCCCAAAGTGCTAGGAATACAGACATGAGCCACTGCACTTGGCTGGGCATAGGTTTTTTAATGGTGTCTTTATTAAGACATAATTTGCATACCATAAAATTTACCCTTTAAAGTATACAGTTCAATATTTCACTTGTTTTAGCATATTTATAGACATTGAACACCATCACCGCTATCTTATTTGATAACATTTTCATCACCTGAAAAGGAAACCCCATGTCCATTAGCAATCACTCAACATTGTGCTTTCCTCCTCAGCCTCTGGCAAAAACTAATCTACTTTCTATCTAATGATTTGCCTATTCTGGCATTTCATATGACTGGAATCATACAATATGTCAGTGGTCCACACCATTTTTGGCACCAGGAACCAGTTTCATGAAAGCCAGTTTTTCCGTGAACCACGAGGGAGGGAATGGTTTCAGGATGATTCAAGTGCATATTGTATACTTTATTTCTACTATTATTACATTGTAATATATAATGAAATAATTATACAACTCACTATAATGTGAATCAGTGGGCCCTCGCTTGTTTTCCTGCAACTAAACGGTCCCATCTGGGGATGATGGAAGGCAGTGACAGATCATCAGGCATTAGATTCTCATAAGGAGTGTACAACCTAGTGTGCATGCACAGTTCACAGTAGGATTCATGCCCCTATGAAAATATAATGCCACTGCTGATCTGACAGGAGGTGGAGCTCAGGTGGTTATGCAAGTGATGGGGAGCAGCTGTAAATACAGATGAAGCTTTGCTTGCTTGCCCACCACTCACCTCCTGCTGTGTAGCCTGGTTCCTCACAGGCCACAAACTGGTACTGGTCTGTGGCCCAGGGGTTGGGGACCCCTGCAATATGTGATCTTTTGTGACTGGCTTATTTATCATAATTTTTTCAATATTCACCCATGCTATACCATGTATCAATACTCTGTTCTTTTTTATAGCTGAATAATATTCTGTAGAATTAATATACCATGTTTTGTTTATCCATCAGTTGATGGACATTTGGATTATTTCCATGTTTTGTCCATTATGAATAATCCTGCTGGGAGGATTCATGTGCAAATTTTTGTGTGGAAGTATGTTTTCATTTCTCTTGGGTATATACCTAGGAGTGGAATTGCTGAGCTGTATGGTAACTCTGTGTTTAACATTTTGAGAAACTATTTAACTGTTTTCCAAATTGGCTGTACCATTTTACAATCCCACCAGCAATGAATGAGGGTTCCAGTTTCTCTACATCAATACTTGTGTTGTCTGACTTTTTAATTACAGCCATTATTGTGGATATGAAGTGGTATCTCACTGTATTTTTAATTTGCAATTCCCTAATGACCAATGATATTGAACATCTTTTCATGGGTTTATTAGACATTTGTATATCTTCTCTGGAGGAATGTCTATTCAAATACTTTGCTCATCATTTAAAATTGGGTTGTCTTTTTATTGTTTAGTTGTAGAAGTTCTTTATTCTAGATACAAATCACTTAACAGATTTATGTATCTGTGGATTGTCCTTTTACTTTGTTGATGGTGTCCTTTGAAGAACAAATCTTTTTAATTTTTATGAAGTCCAATTTACCTATTTTTTTTCCATGACTGCTTATGCTTTTAATGTTAGAGCCAAGACTCCATTGCCAAATCTAAGGTCTAAGAGTTTTATAGTGTTAAGTCTTATATTTAGGTCTATGATGCATTTTGAGTTAATGTTTGTATATAGTATGAGAAAGAGGTCCAAACTTATTATTTTGCATGTGTATATCCAGTTTTCCAGCACCAATCTTGCATCCCTGAAATCAATTTCACTTGGTTGTGGTATGTAAACTTTTAAATATATTGTCAGTTTCAACTTGCTTGTAATTTGTTAGGGATGTTTACATCAATGACCACAAAAGATATTGATCTGTAGCTTTATGTTCTTATGAATTTTTTGATTAGCTTTGCTAGCAGATTAATACTGGCTTCATATAATGAGTTTAAAAATGTTCTCTTCTATTTTTTGAAAAAGTTTGTGTACAATTTCTGTTAAGTCTTTTTTAAATGTCTGGTAGAATCCAGCAGTGAAGCCATCTGGGCCTAAGCTTTGCTTTGTAAGAATTTTTTTAATTATCAGTTTAATCTTTTTTCCTTTTATAAGTCCATTAAAATTTTACATTTCTTCTTGAGTCAGGATCAGCGGTTTGTGTATTTCTAGGAATGCATCTATTTCATCTGTGCTATGTAATTTTATTACAGTTTTTCATAGTATTAACTTTTAATTCTTTTTCATTTGTATAAGATTGGTATAATATTCCCTTTCTTTCCTGATTTTAGTAATCTGAGTATTTTCTAGCTAAAGGTTTGTCCATTTTGTTGACTTTTGAAAGAACCAACTTTAGCTTTATTGATATTCTTACCATTTTTCTATTCTCTATTTCATTTATTTCTGATCTAATCTTTATCATTTCCTTTATTCTTCCTGCTTTGGGTTAACTCTTTTTCTAGTTTAATACAGTAAAAGTTTAGGTTACTCACTTGAGGTCTTTGTTATTTTTTTTTTTTTTTTTTTGAGACAGAGTCTTTCTCTGTCACCCAGGCCGGAGTGCAGTGTCACGATCTTGCTCACTGCAACCTCTGTCTCCCAGGTTCAAGCAATCCTCGTGCCTCAGCCTCCTGAGTAGCTGGGATTTCAGGCGTGTGCCACCACGCCCAACTAATTTTTGTATTTTTAGTAGAGATAGGGTTTCGCCATGTTGGCCAGGCTGATCTTGAAATCCTGGCCTCAAGTGACCAGCCCACCTCGGCCTCCCAAAGTGCTGGGATTATAGGCATGAGCCACCCACCTGGCATCTTTCTTCTTTTTTAATATAGGTGTTTACAACCAGAAATTTCTTTCTAAGCATGGCTTAACAACATAACTAAACTGTTATATGTTGTATTTTTGTTTTTCATTCATTTCAAAGTATTTTTCAGTTTTCCTCAGAGTTCCTTTTGTGACCCACTGGTTGTTTGGAAACATGTTGTTTAATTGCCGCATATTTGTAAATTTCCCAAATTTCCTTCTGTTATTCATTTTAAATTTCATAACACTGAGGTTGTAGAACATACTTTGAATCATTTTATTCCTTCTAAATATATTGAGGCTTGTTTGATGGTTTAACAGTGGGCTCTCCTGGAGAATGTGTCATTGATTTTGAAAAAAAATTCATATTCTTCTGTTGTCAGGCAGTATTATATGGTCTGAAGCTTTGTGTTTCCTCAAATGCTTATGTTGAAACTTAATACCCAATGTGATAGTATTAAGAGGTAGAACCTTTGGGAGGTGATTAGGTCACAAGAGCAGAACCTTCATGAATGGCATTAGTGGCCTTATAAAAGAAACTTGTTGGTGGGAGTGTAAATTAGTTCAAACATTGTGGAAGACAGTGTAGCAATTCCTCAAAGATCTAGAACCAGAAATACCATTTCACCTAGCAATCTCATTACTGGGTATATACCTAAATGATTATGAATCATTCTACTATAAAGATACCTGCACGCACATATTTATTGTGACTCTATTCACAATAGCAAAGACTTGGAACCAACCCAAATGCCCATCAATGATAGACCGGATAAAGAAAATGTGGCACATATATACCATGGAATACTATGCAACCATAAAAAAGGATGAGTTCATGTCCTTTGCAGGGACATGGATGAAACTGGAAACCATCATTCTCAGCAAACTAACACAAGAACAGAAAACCAAACCCTGCATGTTCTCACTCATAAGTGGGAGTTGAAAAAGGAGAATACATGGACACAGGGAGGAGAACATCACACACCAGGGCCTGCTGGTGGGTAAGGGGTTAGGGGAGAGAAAGCATTAGGAGAAGTACCTAATGTAGATGATGGGTTGATGGGGTGCAGCAAACCACCGTGGCACGTGTATACCTATGTAACAAACCTGCATGTTCTGCACATGTACCCCAGAGCTTAAAGTATAATAACAAAAAAAAAAAAAGAAACTTGAGAGAGCTTATTTGCCTCTTGCTCCATGTGAGGACATGAGTAATGAGCGCTTACCAGATAACAGATCTGCCAGCACCTTGATCTTGCACTTCTAAGCCTCCAGAACTGTGAATGATAAATTTTTCTTGTTTCTAAATTACCCAGTCTGAAATACCCAAGGTATTTTGTTTTAGCAATCTTAATGGACTAAGAAATTGATATTGAGATAGGGTGCTGCTGTAACAAATACCTAAAAATGTGGTAGTGGCTTTGAAACTGGGTAATGAGTAGAGGCTGGACAAGATTGGCGGTACATGCTAAAAAAAAAAAAAAAAAGAAAAAAGCCTTCTATTGCCATGAATGGACCATAAAGGGTAATTCCGGTGGGGGCTCAAAAGAAATAGAGAGCTGTAGAGAGAGCCTCAGTCTTCTTAGAGATTACCTAAGAGGTCATGAACAGAATGTTAGTAGAAATATGAACAGTAAGTGCTATTCTGATGAATGCTTAGACAGAAATGAGCAACATGTTATTGAAACTGAAGGAAAGGCAATTATATTGTTATAAAGTGGCAAATAACTTGGCTGAATTATGTCTGTGTCCTAGTGTTTTGTGGAAGGAAGAACTTCTGAGTGATGAAATAGGATATTTGGTGGAAGAAATATCTAAGCAAAGTGCTGAGGGTACAGCATGGCTTCTCTTGACTACTTCTAGTAAAATATGAGAAAAGAGATTAAAGACAGAACTTATAATCAAAAAGGAAGCAGAACTTAAAGATTTGGAAAATTCTCAGCTTGGCCAAGTTGTAAAGAATAAAAAAGCATGTTCAGGAGAGACCACCAAGAGTGTGGTCAAGCAACCATTTGATAGGGAGATTGGTATGGATAGAAAAAAGCCATATGCTATTTATCAAGACAGTGGAAGAGTATTTCTGAAGGCATTTCAGAGAACTTCAGGGCTGCTCCACCCACCACAGACCCAGAATGCTAGGATCTTGGGGGCAGAATTATTTCCAGGCTTTGCTCCCCCAATTCTGGCGTAGTGCTCCTCAGCTACCCCTGCTGTGGTGCAAGTGTGCCCAGGTGAAGCTCAAGGCACTCCTCTGGAAGGCACAGGCAAAAAACCATGGTAGCACCTATGCAGTGTCATTGCCAGGGATGTACAGAGTACGTGAGCTATGGAGGCATGCCTACCTCCACCTAGATTTGAAAGGATGCCCCAGAGAGCCTCAGGGCCCAGACAGAAAACTGCCATAGTAGCAGGGCCACACAGCATCTTTGCTAGGGCAATGCCCAGCAGAACTGTGGAGTCAGAGTCACCACAAAGAGCTCCCATTAGGCAATGTCCAGTGGACCCATGGGGGAGGGACTGCCACTGAGACTCCAGAACTATAAAGCTACCAGTGTGCAACTCCAGTCTGAGAGAGCTGCAGGCAACCAATTTCAATCTATAAGAGCTTCTCTGAGGGCTGTGCCCAGCAAAGCGAGGGGGGTGGGGCCAACTGGAGCCTTGGAGGCCCAACCTCACCTCACTGTGTCTGGAAAGCAGGACATGGAGTCAAAGAAAACTATTCACAAGCCTTAAGATTTAATGCATTTTTCCTGTTGTGTTTTAGACTTATTTGGGATCTGTTACTCTTTTCTTCTTTTCTATTTCTCTCTCTTAGAGTAGGAATATTTATCCTGTGCCTGTCCCATCATTATATTTTGGAAACACGTAACTTGTTTGATTTCACAGGCTCAAACGTGGAGGGGAATTTGCCTCAGGAATATGTCCCACCTTAAGTCTCATTCATTTCAGATTTAGATCATATTTAGATGAGACTTTGGACTTCAAGCTTTTGAGTTGATTCTGGAAAGATGTCATCTCATCCCAGTTAGAATGACGACTATCAAAAAACAAAAAATAACAAATGCTGGTGAAGATGTGGACTTTGGGGCTAATGAAATGAATGTATTTTGCATATGAGAAGTACAAAAATTGTGGGGTACCAGGAGCAGAATGCTATGGTCTAAAGCTTTGTGTTCTCCCAAAATTACTATGTTAAAACTTAATACCCAATGTGATAGTATTAAGATGTAGGACCTTTGGGAGGCTATTTGATCATGAAGGCAGAGCTCTTATGAATGGGATTAGTGCCCTTATAAAAGGAGCTTGAGGTAGCCCGTTTACCACTTCGACTATGTGAGGATGCATCTAGAAGGCACCATGTAGGGGTAACAGGCCCTCCCCTAACACGAAATATGCCAGCACCTTGATCTTTGACTTTTAAGCTTCCAAAATTGTGAGCAATAAATTTTTACTGTTTCTAAATTACCGGAAGTATTGAAGTATTTTCTTATAGTAGTCCAAACAGGCTAAGACAAGAAGGACATTCTATAAATGTCTGTCAGGTCTGGTTGGTTTATGGTGTTCTTCAAGTTTTCTATTTCCTTGTTGATCTTCTGACTAGTTATTCTATCCACTGTGGAAAGTGTGGTATTGGAGTCTCAACTATTACTTTTAAATTGTCTGTTTCTGGCCAGGAACAGTGGCTCTTGCCTATAATCCCAGAACTTTGGGAGGCCAATGCAGGTGGATCACTTGAGTTCAGGAGTTAGAGACCAGCCTGGCCAACGTGGTAAAACCCTGTCTCTACTAAACTTGGGAGGCGAAGGTTGCAGTGAGCCAAGATTGTGCCACTGCACTCCAGCCTGAGTGACAGAGTGAGATTTCATCTAAAAAAAAAAATTATCTATTTCTCCCTCCAATTATGTTAATTTTTGCTTAGTGTATTTTGAGCTCTGTTGTTAGTTCCATGCATGTTTATGATTGTTATGTCTTTCTGATATACTTACACTTTTATCTTTATAAAATGTCCTTCTTTATACAAATGGCCAACAGGTATATGAACAAATGCTCACCACCACTAATCATCAGGGAAATACAAATCAAAACCAAAATGAGATATCATCTCATTCCAGTTAGAATGGCTGTTATAAAAAAGGCAAAAAAATAACAAATGCTGGTGAAGATGTGGAGAAGGGGGAATGCTTATACACTGTTAATGAGAGTGAAAATTAGTGCAGTCATATAGAAATCAGTATGGAAGTCCATAAAAAAACTGAAAATAAAATCACCCTACAATCCAGCAATGCCACTTTTGGGTATATATCCAAGGGAAGGGAAATTAGTATGTCAAAAATATATCTACACTCCCATGTTTATTGTAATACTATTAATAGTAGCCAAGATATGGAACAACCTATGTGTCCATCAGCAGATAAATGGATGAAGACAAATGTGGTATATATACCCAATAAAATATTTAGCCATATAAAAGAACAAAATTCTGCAATTTGTGGCAACATGCATGAGCTTACAGGACATTATGTTAAGTAAAATAAGCCAGGAACAGAAAGATAAATATCACATGTTCTCACTCATACGTGGAAGCTAAAAATGTTGATTTCATAAAAGTAGAGAGTACTGTAGTGGTTACTAGAGGCAGGAAAATGTGGTGGATCAGGGAAGGGATAGCCAAAGGTTGGTCAATGGATACAGAATTTGAACTAGATAAGAGGAATAAGTTCTAGGGTGCTATAGCCATATAGGGTGACTATAATGAACAATTTGTTGTATATTTTCAAACAGCTACAATAGTGGATTTTAATGTTCCCAACACAAAGAAATAATAGGTGTTTGAGGTGATGGATATGCTAGTTACTCTGATTTGATTATTTCATATTGTATACATGTATTAAAATGTCATACTTTACCCCATAAATATGTACTATTATTATGTGTTAATTAACAATAGTTATAAAAGCAAAAATAGATTTGTTTATAAAGATGTCCTACACTTGCAATGAATCACATAAATAATGACTAAATTTGTCTTCTTTTTTTTGATTGGTCAATAGTAACATTGTTTGAGGTCATTTTAAGCTTGTATATTTTCTCTGAACAATGCTTTCTAATTCAAATGAAGTTACTGAGAGTGCTCTAAAATTGTCCTCCTTTGTCACTGGAAAAATTTTTGTCTTAAAGTCTACTTTGTTGGATATGGATATGGCCACTTCAGACCTCCTTTAGCTACCATTTTCTTATATATATTATTATATATATAGTTATATATGTAATTATATATATGTTATATATTAATAATATATATAACATATATAATATATATATTATTAATATATGTTATATATAATATATATTAATATATAATGTATATTATGTAATATACAAATATATATTATATAATGAGAGTGGAAATTAGTGCAGTCATATAGAAATCAGTTGTATTTTGTATACTAGACAATATATATTGATATTTAATATATGTTATATATTCTATGTTAATATATATTGTCTATTATGTAATATATAATGCATATTAATTTATATATATAATATAATAATGGAAGCAATTTCATATATATATATACATACACTGTAGAATTTCTGTTTGGTTCTTTTGTTATGATTTCTTTCCCTTTTATTCATATCCTCTATTTTATTAAATATAATTTTCATGCATTCTCATGTATTCCTGCTTTTTTTGTATGTCTCATGATTTTTCATTGAAAGCTGAACATTTTAAATATTATAATATTGAATGTCTTGCAATCAGATCCTTCTCTCCTCAAAGTGTGTTGTTGTTTTCACTGTTGGCTTAATGACTCTCCTGGATCAATTCTATAAAGTCTGTATTCTTTGTTGTGTACTGTGACTAAGGTTTCTGCTTATTTAACTTAGGAGTCAGCTAACGTTTGGATGGAGATTTCCTTAAATACTTTGAATCACAAATCTTCTACACTTTGCCAAAGGGCTCTGAGTGAGTGTTGGGGCATACTTTCAATGCCTCAGCAGTTTGCAACTTTACCTGAGCCTTAACTTCCTACTCTCAGAGAGTATTAGTTTTAGCCAGAGGTGACAAATTAGGGCCTTCAAGTATTTCCTGGGCATGCCCCCTCCAGTTGCTGCTAGATTCTGGTTTTCACAGCTACTATGATTTTGAGGGTGCTCGTTTTCAAAGACTATTGCAGAACTGGAACAATGGGGATGAAAATAAAGTAAGTTCCAATAACACAGAGCTTACCATTCTTACTGGGATTCAGCCAATTTTTCTTTTTAAAAAATTTTTAGTTTTAATTTTTATGGGTACATACTAGGTATGTATACTTATTGGGTACATGAGATGTTTTGATACCGTCATACAATGTGAAATAATCACATCATGAAGAATGGGGTATCCATCCCCTCAAGTATTTATCCTTTGTGTTACAGACAATCCAATTATATCCTTTTAGTTATTTTAAAATGTATCATCAAGTTATTATCGACTATAGTCACCCTGTTGTGCTATCAAATACTTGGTCTTATTCATTCTATTTTTGTTGTAGCCATTAACCATCACATCTTCCACCCACCAACCACACTGTCCTTCCTAGCCTCTGGTAAACCATCCTTCTGTTCTCTGTGTCCGTAAGTTCAATTGTTTTAATTTTTAGATCTCAGAAATAGGTGAAAATGTGTGACGTTTTTCATTCTGTGCCTGGCTTATTTCACTTAATATAGTGATCTCCAGTTTCATCCATGTTGTTGCTAATGACAAGATCTCATTCTTTTCTTTGAAATGGAGTCTTGCTCTGTTGCCCAGGCTGGAGTGCAGTGGTGCAATCTCGGCTCACTGCAACCTCCACCTCCCAGGTTCAAGTGATTTTCCTGCCTCAGCCTCCCAAGTAGCTGGGATTACAGGCACGTGCCACCACACCCGGCTAACTTTTGTGTTTTTAGTAGAGATGGGGTTTCACTAGATTGGCCAGGCTGGTCTCAAATTCCTGACCTCAGGCGATCTACCCATCTTGGCCTCCCAAAGTGCTGAGATTACAGATATGAGCCACTGCACCTGGCCAGATCTCATTTTTTTTTTTTTTTTATGGCTGACTACTACTCCATTGTGTATATGTACCACATTTTTTTTCTATCCATTCGTCTGTTGATGGACCCTTAGGTTGCTTCCAAATCTTGGCTATTGTGAACAGTGCTGCAACAAACATGGGAGTGCAGATTATTTCTTCAGTATACAGATTTCCTTTCTTTTGGGTATATACCCAGGAGTGGGATAACTGGATCATATGTTAGCTCTGTTTCTAGTTTCTGAGGAATCTTCAAACTGTTCTCTATACTGGTTGTACAATTTACATTCCCACCGACAGTGTACTAGGGTTCCCGTTTGTCTATTTTCTCATCAGCGTTTGTTTTTGCCTGTCTTTTGGATATCAGCCATTTTAACTGGTGTATTGTATTAGTCTGTTCTCAAGCTACTAATAAAGACATACCCAAGACTGAGTAATTTATAAAGGAAAGAGGTTTAATTGACTCACGGTTCAGCATGGCTAGGGAGGCTTCACAATCATGGCAGAAGGCAAAGGTGGAGCAAAGGCACATCTTACATGGTGGCAGGCAAGAGAGCATGTGCAAGGAAACTGCCCTTTATAAAACCATCAGATTTCATGAGACTTACTATCACAAGAACAACATTGGAGAAACCTGCCCCCATGATTCAATTATCTCCCACTGGGTCCTTCCCATGACACATGGGGATTATGGGAGCTACAATTCAAGGTGAGATTTGGGTGGAGACATAGCCAAACCATATCGTTCTGCCCCTGGCCCCTCCCAAATCTCATGTCCTCACGTTTCAAAACCAATCATGTCTTCCCAACAGTCCCCCAAACATCTTAACTCATTCCAGCATTAACTCAAAAGTCCAACTCCAAAGTCTCATCTGAGACAAGGTAAGTCCTTTCTGCCTATGAGCCTGTACAATTTAAATCAAGTTAGTTACTTCCTAGATAACATGGGGGTACAGGCATTGGATAAATGCTCCCATCCCAAATGGGAGAAATTGGCCAAAAAAAGAGACAACAGGCTCCATGCAAGTCTGAAATCTTATAGAGCAGTCATTAAACCTTAAAGTTCCAAAATAACCTCTGATGCCATGTCTCACTTCCAGGGCATGCTGATGCAAGAGGTGGGATACCATGGCGTTGGGCAGCTCCTCCCCTGTGGGTTTGCAGAGTATAGTGCCCTCCTGGCTGCTTTCACAGGCTGGCATTAAGTGTCAGCAGCTTTTCCAGCTGCATGGTGTGCAAGCCATTGGTGTATTTACCATTCTGGTGTCCACCAAACTTTTCCAGCCTCTGCCTGTTACCCAGTTCCAAAGTCACTTTTACTTTCTCAGGTGTCTTTATAGCAGCACTTCACTGTTGGTAGCGATGTACTGTATTATTAGTCTGTTCTCACGCTGCTAATAAAGACTTACCCAAGACTGGGTAACTTAAAAGGAAAGAGATTTAATTGATTCGCAGTTCAACATGGATGGGGAGGCCTCACAATCATGGCAGAAGACAGAGGAGGAACAAAGGCACATCTTGCATGGCAATAGGCCAGAGAGCATGTGCAGGGGAACTGCCCTTCATAAAACCATCAGATCTTGTGAGACTTATTCACTATCATGAGAACAGTACAGGAAAAACTACCCCCATCATTCAATTACCTCCCACCAGGTCTCTCCCACAACACATGTGGATTATGGGAGCTACAATTCAAGATAAGATTTGGGTGAAGACACAGCCAAACCCCATATCAA
This sequence comes from Sapajus apella, assembly GCF_009761245.1. Taxonomy (NCBI): domain Eukaryota; kingdom Metazoa; phylum Chordata; class Mammalia; order Primates; family Cebidae; genus Sapajus; species Sapajus apella. Next base: position 2,964,847 of record NW_022437043.1, read on the forward strand.
CCAAGGTGAGATGATAGCTCATCGTAGTTTTGATTTGCATTTCTCTGATTATCAGTGATGCTGAGCACCTTTGTATATGCCTGCTTGCCATTTGTATGTCTTCTTTCAATAAATGTCTATAAAAATCTTTTGCCCATTTTTTGATCAGATTGTTTGATTTTTTTTTCCTGCAGATTTGTTTGAGCTCCTTATGTATTCTGATTAGTAATCCCTAGTCAGATGGGTAGTTTGCAAATATTTTCTCCCATTCTTTACTTTGTTGATCATGTCCTTTGCTTTGGAGAGCTTTTGAACATGATGTAATCTCATTTGTCGATTTTGCTTTGGTTTCCTGTACTTGTTGAGTATTGCTTAAGTAATTTTAGCCCAGATCAATATCCTGGAGATATTCCCAACGTTTTCTTGTAGGAGTTTTAGTTTGAGGTCTTAGATTTATTAACCCATTTTGATTTGATTTTTATATGTGGTGAGAGATAGGGGTCTAGTTACATTCTTGTGCATATGGATATCCAGGTTTCTCAGCACCATTTATAGAGAAGACTGCCTTTTCCCTATGTATGCTCTTGACATCTTTGTCAAAAATGAGTTCACTCTAACTGTGTGGATCTGTTTCTGGGTTCTCTATTCTGTTCTATAGGTCTATGCGTCTGTTTTTATGCCATTATGCTTTAGGGATCACCCCAGCCCCATAACACTATGGTTCTTGCAGTCTCGTAGAGGTACCACCTTGATAGTCTTGGACAGGATCTGGGAGAATTCTCTGGATTACCAGGCAGAAGTTCTTGCTCTCTTTCATTATGTTCTCCCCGCAAAATAGAGTCTTTCTGTTCTGACCCACCTAGAACTAGAGGTGTTGTGATATGAGTACCCCTGTGGCCACCACCATTATGACTGTGCTGGGTCAAATCAAAAACAAGCAGAGCACTGGATCTGTAACCACTTTCTGACTATTTCCTATGTTTTCTCAGGGCTCTGGGGCTCTATAATCAGCAGGTGGCAAAGCCAGCCAGGCCTGTGTCCTTCCCTTCAAGTTGCCAAGTTCTCCCTAGCCCTGGGTGGGTCCAGAAGTGCTGCCACAGAGTCAGGGAGTAGAATCAAAAATCTTAAAATTCAGTCTGGTGTTCTGTAATACTGTGGCTGAGCTGGCACTAAAATCACAAGACACAGTTCTTGCTACTCTTCCTTCCCCTTTTCAAAGGCAGAGTAGCCTCACCCTGTAGCCACAGCCACTGTAAACCATGGGGAATTCTGCAAGACTACTGCCGATTTTCCCTTAAGACTCAAGGGCTCTTAAGTCTGATTGTGGTAAATGCTGCCTGGCCTGAAACTCACCATTCAGGGCAGTGGGCACTCTTCTGGCCCATGGCAGGGCCAAAGATGCCATCCAAGGGTCAAGTCGTGGAATCAAAGACTCCAAGAGCTCACTTGGTGCTCTAACCAACTGTGGCCAAGCTGGTAACTAAAGTGAAAGACAAAGTCCCCTTTACTTAGTACTTAGGGAGTACTAAGAGCTCTCTGTACCACCCTGCTGCTGCTGGGGATAGGTGGGGTTGGTGAGGTAGGGGCTGTATTGGCAATCCATAGTTAAAACCAGGTACTATGAGGGCTCACCTGATTTTTAGTTCTTAAGAGGGTGTTTTCTCTGTGTAAATAGGTTTTTTTTTTTTTTTTTTTTTTGCTAACAATGCTTTGGGGTTTGATTTTGATTTTAATTGATACTAATTGTTCACATTTATGGGGTACTGTGTGATTTTTAAATTTTTTTAAAGTTCTGGGGTACATGTGCAGGTTTGTTGTTGTCCAGATTATTTCATCACCCAAGTATTAAGCCTAGTATCCATTAGTTATTTTTCCTGATCCTCTCCCTCCTCCTGCTCTCCACTCTCCAGTCAATTCCAGTGTGTGTTGTTCCTCTCTGTATTCCCATGTGTTCTCATCATTTAGCTCCTACATAAAAGTTGAGAACATGTAGTATTTGATTTTCTGATCCTGTGTTAGTTTGCTAAGGATGATTGCCTCCAGCTTTATCCATGTCCCTGCAAAGGACATCATCTCATTCTTTTATATGGCTGATAGTATTCCATAGCGTATATCTACCACATTTTCTTCATCCAGTCTATCACTGATGGCCATTTGGGTTGATTCCATGTCTTTGCTATTGTGAATAGTGCTGCAGTGAACATATGTACGCATGTCTTTATAATAGAATGCTTTATGTTCCTTTAGGTATATACCCACTAGTGGGATTGCTGGGTTGAATAGTATTCCTGTCTCTAGGTCTTGGAGGAATTGCCACACTGTCTTCCACAATGGTTGAACTAATTTATACTCCCACTAACAGTGTATAAGCATTCTTTTTTCTCCGCAACCTCACCAGCATCTGTTATTTTTTGACTTTTTAACAATATCCATTCTGACTGGTGTTAGATGGTATCTCGTTGTGGTTTTGATTTGCATTTCTCTAATGACCAGTAATGTTGAGCTTTTTCTCATGTGATTATTGGCTGCATGTATGTCTTCTTTTGAAAAGTGTCTGTTCATGTCATTTGTCTACTTTTTAATGGGGCTGTTTGTTTTTTCTTGTAAATTTGTTAAGTTCCTTATAGATGCTACATATTAGACCTTTGTTCAGATGCATAGTTTGCAAAAATTTTCTCCCATTCTGTGGGTTGTCTGTTTACTCCGTTGATGGTTCCTTTTGCTGTGCAAAAGCTCTTTAGTTTAATTAGATACCACTTGTCAATTTTAACTTTTGTTGCAGTTGCTTTTGGTGTCTTCATCATGAAATCTTTGCCTGTACCTACGTCCTGAGTGGTATTGCCTAGGTTGTCTTCCAGGGTTTTGATAGTTTTGGGTTTTACATTTAAGTGTTTAATCCATCTTGAGTTAATTTTTGTATGTGATATTAAAAAGGTATCCAGTTTCAGTCTTGCACATATGCCTAGCCAGTTATCCAAGCACCATTTATTGAATAGAGAATCATTTCCCCATTGCTTATTTGTGTCAGGTTTGTTGGAGCTCATGTAGTTTTAGGAGTACAGTCTTATTTCTGGGTTCTCTATTTTGTTCCATTGATCTATGTGTCTGTTCTTGTACCAGTGCCATACTGTTTTGGTAACTGTAGCCCTGTAGTATAGCTTGAAGTTGGGTAGTGTGATGCCTCCAGCTTTTTTTTTTTTTTTTAAGACAATTGTTAAATTGGTATCCTTACAGGGGGGATGATCAGTGGAACCTTGCACTCCACCATCTTGCTCCTAAACACTTTTCTTAAATCAACAATTCTCAAGTCGTTGAAAACCTTGGGTTAATTTCCAGAGTTCTAAAAGAATTGTTTTTGACGTTTTTTGCCAGTTTTCTCATTCCTTTTCTGGAGGAGCAGATTTTTAAAGTCTTTACCATTCCAGAAGTGCTTCTTTAGGTACAGACTTGAGGGGAGATACATTGGGGTAAATTTTGGACTAATTAAATAAATCTTGTCTTTGAGACACCCAAGAGGAGATATCCAGTATACATTTAAATATATGTATTTGTGACAGATGCAATGGTTAACATTTCTTTTAGGACTTCAGATAAAGAGCCGAGTTCATCATATTTCTCAGCTCATTGCATATTAATGTCATTGGTTTGTGCAAAGCCCCTCTCTGGTAATTATTCAAGTATGTATGTATATATAATTACTCATATGACATTTCCATTCTTCCCTTCCATATGCAATCATTCCAATATGTTTAATATATATCTTTTGGCTCAGTAAGTGTTCTCCCAAGATTTGTGTTGTTTTATGTTCAAGTTTTGTGTGTGGTCAACAAAATATTGTATCATGTGTGTTCACACACAAACACACCTACAACACACACACATCTGAAGGGTTGTCAGACTTCACTGCACATTGGAATCCCCTGGATAGTTTTAATCTAATGTCTCACTTGTGGCTCATACCAAAATCAGACTCTATGATGGGACCCAGGCATTATAGTTCTTAAATTATCCCAGGTGATCTCAATGCACAGCCAAAGTTTGAGAACCAGTGAGATATATCATTCTGTTTTTTTACTTTTTAAAAAACTCAGCACTATTTTAAAGATCTGTTCATGTTTCTTCTTGTGTATCTAGTCCAGAGATTAGCAAACATTTTTTGTAAGGGATCACATAGTAAACATTTTTGGCTTTGCAGGTCATGTGGTCTCTGTTGCAACCCAACTCTGCTGTTGTAGTATGAAAACAGCCATAGATGCCTGGGCGTGGTGGCTCATGCCTGTAATCCCATCACTGGGGAGGCTGAGGCAGGCGGATCACAAGGTCAAGAGATTGAGACCATCCTGGCTAACCCAGTGAAACCCCGTCTCTATTAAAAATACGAAAAATTAGCCAAGCATGGTGGTATGTGCCTGTAGTCCCAGCTAATTGAGAGGCTGACGCAGGAGAATCACTTGAACCTGGAAGGCAGATGTTGCAGTGAGCTGAGATCGTGCCACTGCACTCCAGCCTAGGCCACGGAGCAAAACTCCATCTCAAAAAATAAAAAAGGAAAACAGCCATAGACAATACATAAACAGACATAGCCACTTTCTAATAGAACTTTATTTATAAATTATTTAGAAACAAAAAGACAAAACCAAGAGGTGGGCCACAGTTTGCTGACCTCCGATGTAGTCATTTGTTTCCAGTTACTGGGGCATCTCCATGCGGTACATCTACTACATTTACCTATCCTCTCTCCTAGTTAGAGGTTAGTTTGCTTCAAATTCTTTACTACCACAAGTTATATTGCAATGAATATGAATCTGCTCATCTACTCATATCCTTATGGCCCCATACAACAAATTACTTGGGAATTGCTGGACTATAGGGCATCAATAACAGCAACTTTGACTATATACTTCTAGGTCTTTCCAGAATAGCTGAACCAGTTCACACTCCCACCAGCAGAACATAAGGATTCCTGGATCTTCACATCCATACCAACACTTGACATTATCTGGCTGTCTAAATTTTGCCAATTTAACAGTTTAATTTGCCTTTCTGATTGTAATATTTTGTTTATTTGTGTGATTATCTGGTTAATAACTGTCTCCCACAAAATTCTATACATACTCCGTGAGGGCAAACACCTTATCTGGTTTTGCTCACTCTTTTATTTCCAGTACCTGGCATAAACCTGGCACGTAGTAGGTATTTCATAAATATTCGTGGAACAAATAGATGGATATGTGAGCAAATGACTAACACCTCTGTGTTGGTCATACAAAAACACTTTTTTATTGATAGGTTTGAACTGATGACTTGAGGAAAGGGAACCTGTTTCAAGTAGCAGGATTCCTGACCCCAGGAGGACTTATACTTTGGGAAAGAGGGCAAGAGTATCCTTATATTCCACTTATTCATAAAATATTTAAGCATTTATGCTATATTCTAGGCATTATGCACAATGGTGAGCAAGACAGCAACAGTCCTACCCTCAGGGAGCCCACAGTGTGATGGAGATGTCAACTAGTTGGACAAAATATTGTCATGCAGTGAGAAGAATGGTATGATTGGGTAAGTGTCAGATACTCTGGAGGCTCTCAGCAGGTGTCCCCTAACCTAATCTAGTGGGAGTTAAAAATACAAGATGACTCCTTATGAATGCCCAGAGAATTTCCCTGGCAGTGGGATATTAAAGGAACTCAGAGAATCATAGAAAAGAACAGTAATATTCTAGCAGTGTAATACAAACAGGCTTAGATGTGTCTTCAAGATGTTCCGTAAATAGTAGAGTGATTTAAAGGAATTTAAGATAATAATACTTAAATCCCCCTTCTCCAATTGTTCTATTTTTGACTCCCAGAGAGGAATTGCTGGAGTGGTTCTGTTTCACTTTATTAGCTGAAAAATAAACATCTCCAGATTCTCTGAAATGTAAAGGCTACCATGCTTCTTTGGCCAATGGCTGATATGATCAGTAATAAATACAAAATCTTCAGTAAAGCATAGCTGATCTCTTGCCATTTTGAAAGTTTAACTGTTTGGGGAAAAGTTTTGGATTCCTGGAAAAAGCAGAGTTGAAATTCAGTGCCTTGAATTTGCTTATTGGGCACTCACTCCCTCATCCCCACCACCTACATACGTGCCCTGAAGAGTTTCACTAAGTACTATCAGGGATTTAAAAGTCCATAAAAACCTACAGTTTCCAAACAACAACAATTGCTTCAGCTCCCCTTGCTTATTCTTCTTTCTCTTTCTGCATCATTTATTTTCATCTCTCCCTCCCCATTTTTTTCCTTCCCCCCCCCCCAACAGTGTTAGGAACAAAGACTGATATTTATTTATGTATTATTTATGTTTCATTGTATGATTGGAAGAACGCTGCAGGCATCTGGTCCATACCCCACATTGTTAGAGACAGAACTTGGGTCCAGAAGGTTAACCAACCTGTCTACAGTCTTACTGCCTGTGTTTATTCTCAGTGGTGGTGGGAGGTGGAGGAATCAGGATAAATATTAAAGAACAGTTCTAGATAAGGTAACAAGAGTTAAGAAAACTACTAGCACAGAAAATTAAAAGCAACAACAAAGAGCACACAGATGGCAGTATTCCATCAACCCTCTATATTTTCTTGCTTATCTTTAAGGACTGCCATAAAATAAATAGTTCCTGAGTCCTACTACCCTCAGGACAATGTTGTGAGCATGGCTGAGCACCGATGTCTTCCCTGGTCTGAGGGTTATTCTCTGTTACCACTCTTCTTCCTTCCTGTCCCATACCATTTTCTGCCTTTCTCTGTCCTGCTCTGTGATCTTGGAGGAGGATCTCCACGGACTGCATCACCAGACTCCCTTACCACCACGCCTTTAGTTGAGCTCAATCAGCAGAGGCACAGGCATGAGATAGGACAAAAGGAAAACAGGTAGACGTTCTTCTTCCCACCCCTGCCTTCTCAGACAATGGCTGAGATCTTCTGTGACTATAGCACCATTAGGCGGCCCCTCCCTCCTCTTTGTGGCAGCTTACCAGGGGCTCTGTTTTTTTCTGTGTTCTCCTCAGGCTTTCAGATAGTAAAAACCTCCTGCTGTGCTAGTCTCTGTGTGCCTCAACACCTCTTATTTGTTCTTATAACCCAGTTGTGGTCTCTTTATTTAACTTTCTTCATTTGAACCTTCTGAGTCGAATTCTGTTTTCTATTGGGATCCAAACTGATCTGATGATTCTCTATCTTACAGTACTTTCATCAATAGTACTAGATGTAGAACAGTACTTATAGAAATTTAGTGAATGGGCCGGGCACAGTAGCTCACGCCTGTAATCCCAGCACTTTAGGAGGCTGAGGCAGGCGGATCATGAGGTCAGAAATTCAAGACCAGACTGGCCAACATGGTGTAACCCCATTTCTACTAAAAAACACAAAAATTATCTGGGCGTGGTGGCTCGTGCTTGTAATACCAGCTACTTGGGAGGCTGAGGTAGGAGAATTGCTTGAATGGGGACCAGGGAGGTGGAGGTTGCAGTGAGCCAAGATTTCACCACTGCACTCCAGTCTGGGCTACCGAGTGAGACTCCATCTCAAAAAAAAAGAAAAGAAAAAAGAAATCTACTGAATGAAGAAGAAAAATATTGATCTAACAACATCATTGCAGAAATGGGAAAGACATACATGTACACACAGGGATGTAAGTCCCCGAACCCAATAAACAAGAGCAAAATCAACCTCATATGTACAGCGACAGGTACAAGATGCACATAAGTAGGAAATCGGGACATAAACATGCTTCTCTGAACCTCTGTTCCCACCACAGTGTGATTCACAAGCTCCTGCTTGTGCCCTGAGCTCTCCCATAGGGCAAGATCATCATAACACAATGTCACCCCAGGGGGTGCCTACATTTTAGCTTGCCTGTTGCTGTGGAAAAGACTTGCTGCTTTGTGTTTCATTTGATGAAGGTAATGCTTCCTTATCGGAAAATCATTCCATTCTAAGGTACTTTATGTTTTCCTGTTTCTCTAAAGTCTGTCATTTCCTACATGGTGTATATCTGTTTCCTTTTGTCATGGTTCAGAGGAAATACCACATTTCATGAAGATTTCATTTAGGAGAAGGAAAAATAGCAGTTTTAATACTGTAGGTATTTTGTTGTTGTTTTCTGAAGCAACATAGTGAATCTCATGCATGATGGGCAAATGCTCCTCTCTCTCTGACCTCCTGGGGCATGTGCCCATGAACTGGGTGATGAGCCTCTTTGTAGACAGATATTGTTCTTTCATTCTGTCTTTATGTAGTGGAGTGTGTATCTTCAGCCACTCGTAGCTTAGTGCATTTTCAGTCTTGTTTTAGCCACTGTGCTAAACTGAAGCACAAAGAGCTCTTCATAATATCTTCCCATTATGGATTTGGAGCCGGGGGCTCTTAAAAACACTTCTCCATGGCTATGTTGTGGATGGGCCCAGAAAAGCTCATTTCACTGGTGTCCAGGGATATGCTATTAGCAATCACTCAAGAACGTCCACAGGGCAAAGTCTCTTCTAAAGCATTAGGATTTTACCTCTCTTAAATTCTTCAGGTAATATAAATGAGAAGAAAACTCTGGGAAGCCCCAAAGGAGGGCCTCCTGTATTACTGTAATATATACAAATTTAATTTAACTGCACTTCAGAATTCATTTATTCATTTGCTTAACAAAAATATATTAGGCACTTACTGTGTGCCTGACATTAGGCAGGATATGAACAACATTTAAAGTCAAAAAGGAATGGCCTTGGTCCTCAAGAAGTTTATAGCCCTGTGGCTTATCTGTTCACTACCATTTAAAGGCAACCCCAGAAGACAAATAACCGTCCTGGACTTATTTCTTAAGCTGTTCCACTTGTTTTATCACAGGCCATAATAGGTGGTATTGTACATTGCAATTTTATCTTTTTATTTTATTTAAACACCACAACTACTCTGTGAAGTCAATCCAGTTAGTATCATATAAGTTAGGACTGAAATACTATGTAAGCCCAAAGGTTTGCCCTGCAGTCACAGTTGAGAGAAGCCAGGCCCTGAATCTCACTTGGGAAAAGCCATTGCTTTCTCCACTTTCACATTGTCTTGTACCTGGCCTCTGTTACTATTTTCTCCATGTATTAATCTTGTTCATCACCTAGAAGACCTTAAGCTCCTAAAGGCTCAGTGTCATATATTCTTTGAACTACTCAAAACATTTAACACAATGTTGAACATATTGTTAATCCATATGGATTGGGTATATTGATTTAGCAAGATTTAAGTTAAACTTTGAGATATGCTTGAAAGAACTGACAAGGTAGTTCAAGCTCACCTCTCCAGGACCTACATATTTAAAAGAGCATCGGCATTGACTTCTTCCTTTCAAAATGACATTCTTCTAGATGGGTTTAATATACTGTGGGTTACGATAATTGGGAGAGGATGAGACTACTACCTGGGAGAGTTAATGGCTGAAGATCTTACTCATATTCTTCTTTGGAAGTTAATGCATGAGTAATTCTCGAGTGGCTTAACCAGGCCCTGGATTTCACTGGGGAGATTATGATTTTAATTTAACATATCCTGCCGTACAGTGTGTGAAATATGCAGCCAGCAGCGATCGCTATGAGATGAAAGCCCAGTTGTGTTTATTTTAAGAGACTTGTGGTTCTTTGCCAAAGCCAACATTCCTGGGCAGTGAATAGACTGAGTGAATCATTCAAAGTAGGTGAAAGGTCACAACCCTGAAAAAAAGAAAGCTGAAAGCTTTTCCTGTCAAATGGCAACCTTTGAAAAGGCATTTATAAAGCCAAATCTATTATGGAAATAGGTCTTTTCAAGATGAACCTTCTGCCTGTAGATCCTAAAGTCCTCTTCTTTAGCTCCAGATAATTAGCCCTGATGTTATTCACCTTTCCTGGAAATCAGGGCAGAGAAATACTCTAGTTCCTATCTCTGGCTCTGGACAATACCCTCATTGAAGAATAGAACAGTACCCATGTTCTTGAGGGCTGTGTAGACACTTTATTTGTGAGAAGCAGGCTCAAATACTGCCCAAGACTTTGATGAGTGTCAGACGAATCTTCATTGCCAACACTGGATTCCTAACGTATAAAGCATTATGGAATATCAAAAAGGGCCAGGCATGACATTAAAGGCTCAGGATATGACAACTATTTATTAAGCACCTACTATGTAGCAGGCATCTATTTAATCCTCTCTCATCCAATAATATGGGTATTTTAAATTCCCGCTTAACAGATGAGGAAACTGAAGTTTGTAGAACTGAATTCACATAGCTGATTAATGATCAAGATAAGATTCAAAACTGAGTAGTAGGATGAAAAGAACCCCTTCTATTACCACCAACTAAAACAGTGGTATGAAAAAGAGTATGCAGTTCATTCTCTGACTATATGAAATGCAACTTCTATCTTTATATGAAAGACAAACAACAAACAAACCAAATCCTACTATTCACTATACTGTAGAATATCAGGATGGAAGATTCCTTCTGCGAGCCCAGCCTTAAGAGAAATCAAAAGGAAACAAATCACAAAAGATACCAGAGTTAGGCCTGTGCGTAAACAGGGCTAGAGATTTGAACTCCAGTGACATGCCATGCATAGCAGAAATCCATCGCAGTTGTCCCTTGAGATACCCCTTGAGATGAAATGGTGGAGTTTCCAGAGGCTCCATTGAAAATACAGGGCTTCTGGAAGGGGAACTCAATAGGCTGTATCAGATTTTCCCTAAATGGTTTTATTTGGTAATTAGTCATCTTATGGAGCGGGAAGGACCTGGCTGAGGGCCCAGTGGGATGGAGCCCAGTGGGATAGATTGGCACACCTCACTGAAACTGGGTGTGATGAAACGTTCTAGGGCAGGAACAATTCAGGGAAAGCAGTTCCAGGTGGAAGGCAGTCCTTGGGCAGCAGGAAGGCCCCTTCTGAGTGCTGGAGTACAGAGCTCTAGAAGGGAGTCCCAAGTAGAAACATGGAAGTTAAAATCACCAGAGCTCATTTGTGGGGGGCAGCAGTGAGGGTAAGCAGTTGGGGAGCATCTTTTAAATGTTCGCATCTGGGCTGTCAATTGAGTTTTGGTGGTGACAGGACGTGTATTGTGTGTTCACACACATGCAGGTAAAATTTTCTTTTAATGAATATGTTGTCAGAGCCTTCACTTTCCCTTTTATTACCTCTTTAGTGGATACGTTGGGGAACCCTATATACTGGAAGAGGTTTTTGAGAGCTGTGCTTTGCGGAAATATTCTTGGCAAGCCTTGAATGTAGACGTGGCCTCAGCTGATTATTCTCCAGGGAATCCTGGGTGTTCCCTTGGTTTTTGGGTAGGGGATTTGGAGACTTAACACAGGGCTCTATAGGAAGGATTGATGCATTTGTGTATTCAGGAGGGGGTTGGGGAAACATTTGGGAGTGATTTTCCTCTGGTCTTTTATGGCTTTGGTGGTACCTCCTGTCTTCCTTTGTTTCTCCCCATCTCCCTGACCACTGTCCCCCTACCCCCCATGCCAGACCATGGAAGCAGCGTCTTCTGTAACTTGTTTTCTTTTACCCTTTTCTAAAACCTAGCTGACTGAAGACACTGTCCCAGTCATTTCCAACTCTGCTGCCTCTTCAGCCTGTCATGGGCTCTCCTGATTCAGAGCAGAGGTGGATGCTGGCAGGGCACAGGCAGCCCCCAGATAAAGGTTGAGCTGACAGTGGCTGGTTTTACATAATTTGGAGAACAGGCTAGAGAGAGGAGGGCAGCAGTCTCTGGTACAGAGTCCTGGAGGGGACAAAGGAGCAGCAGCCACAGCACAGTCTGTGGGGAGGGAAAAGGGAGAGGGGATTGTGAAGCTGAACATCTAGATTCTAGCCAACCTATGAACTACAGAGCTGGCTGTAATCAGCTCCATAGACATTCCTTCTCCCCTTCTTCTTAGAGAACATACAAAGCAAAGGATGAATATAAGTTGACCATATATATAATTATTGATTATGTATTTCGCATTTGTTTATGTATTTAATGAACACACATAGCATTGACTGTACCCTAGGCACTATCCTAAGGGCTTTATGAATAATAAATCATTGAATTCATCACAACTATATGAAGCAGTACTAATATTATCGTCATTTTACAGATTAGGAAATGAAGGCACAGATTAGTTCACTTGCTTAAGGTCACACCCTCAGTAAGTGGCAGAGCCAGATACAAACCCCCCAGAATAATGCACCTTGCTATATTATCTCTTTTGCTAGCATGTCAGTGAGGAAATGAAGAGCCTCGCACTAAATATACCAGATAAGAATAATAATTATTGTTATTGTTATTAGCTAGTGCTCCACTCCTATTAATACTTGCAGATGGCTTAAGCACCTGTTAAGAAACAGCTTAGCACAGTTCCAGTTCTGGAAGCCTCAATTCAAACACTGATACTACTACTCATGAGCTGTGAAATATTAGACGAGTTACTTAATCTCTCTGTGCCTCAGTTTCTGAATGTATAACATGGAAATGATAGTAGTGTTTACCTCATTGGTTTGTTGTGCATATTAAATAATGTTTGTATAGCACTTATCAAAGTGCCTGACATACAGTAAGTGCTCAGTAAATACTTGTTCATGTTACTACCTGTTTCAACTGAATTAAATTGATTTTCATTTTTCAGAGCTTTTTTTCATTTAGTCAGACAGTCACTTATTTCCAGAGATTTCCTGGTGATATGGCCTTACATTTATTTGTGGAAATACCAGTAAGCTTGCAGGTGAGTTATTCCACTGAATTTTGAAGTTGATGGGGCAGATATTATCCCCTTGTAAAGGATGTGGAGACTGAGGCCAGAGAGATGAAATAACTAGATCAAGCCTACACAGCCAGCTGTGGTAGGTTTCTGACCAATATTCCAGAGCTCTTTCTCATGTGTGCATGCCCATACCTACCCACCTCCCCACACACAGACATACCCTTGGGTTCCCTAATCTGGTGTCACCTGACCTAAATTCTTGAATCTCTTTCTGTCCACATTAGTAGAGACCTATTTTCTCCATGTGCTTCTTTGGAAGATGATGAAGTAACCCTCTACAGACTCTGCTCCCTCCTTCTCCCCTTTTCCCTCCATTTCACATTTACTGCTTTAGGGGCTCACTAAAGCCTGCTTTCCAGGGCTAAGAGCCAGATCATTTCCTATGTGGGATTTTCAGAGAATGACAAAGGTAACAGGACTAGAGATTGCTTTATCATGAATGCTGTTTTTTATGTCAATTCTGAGCCCCTATCATGGACCCCACATCTAATTTTGTAGGCAGTGAGTTTGAACTAAATCCAGAGCTTGGCCTTTTACCTTCAGCACTAAATAGAAGAGATATGAGGACTGATGGATTGGAGAGGATTCATTGGAGAGTGACTGGAGGGGCTGGACTTGGCCTTGTGCTGCACAGAATTCTGCCTTGAGATCCAAACAAGGACTCTGGGAGGAAAGAGAGGTTTGGGTTTTGGGGACATGCCTGTTGCTTCTAGGAGAGCGAATTGGGGTTCCCTTGCATATGATTCCAGATCAGGTTTCAACTTTTTGGCCACAGGACATCTTTTTAAGCTCTATGGCTGGATAGTTGTTGCCTGGAGAGGAGGTGCTTGCTATAAGGGTCCCAGCAAATGGAAAGACTGCTGATTGGTGTCACCCTGTGCTCTCCAACTAGCCCTTGGTCCCTCATGCTGTCCCCATCCCCTGCTTTCTGACTAGAGTCCTCCCCAAAATACGAATCTTCTTCTATCCCCACACTTGAGTAACTGCTGTTTCTCTGGATCCAGCTGTGTGTTTTCTAACTCGGTAAGCAAGTTCTCATAGGGCTTTGTGGTATCAATAATCACGGATTTGAATGTTACCTTCCTCATGTTAGAGCTTTCTGGAAGCAAAACCTTAACCTGAAAAATTGAAGCTAATGATGGAATTTCAGGCACTCGTATAGACCCCAATGCCTTTCAAATTATTCTACCCAGAATACTTACTCTTCTGCCCACCCATGGAACCAGCTCTGAATTCCTATGTAAACAAAGACATAAGCTTTTCTGATGAAAATCCTAGAGAGATAGTAAAATGTGGTGCTTGCATGTTCTCCCTCATAAGTGGGAGTTGAACAATGAGAACACATGGACACAGGGAGGGGAACATCACACACTGGGGCCTGTTGGGGGTGTGGGGGCAAGGGGAGGGAGAGCATTAGGACAAATGCCCAATGCATGTGGGGCTTAAAACCTAGATGATGGGTAGATAGGTGCAGCAAACCACCATGGCACATGTATACCTATGTAACAAACCTGCACATTCTGCACATGTATCCCAGAACTTAAAGTACAAAAAAAAAAAAAAAAAACACCTCAGGTACTCACTAGGAAAAAAAAAAGATTAATTATTCTTATGTAAGCTGTCTTAAAGTAATAAAGCTTAATAAGTGAAATGAATCCAGGCACTACTAAAATTTTAAGGAAACTCAGAAAAAAAATGTGGTGGTTAAGATTAAGGATCAGGGAAGTGAAATGCATCCCATTCTGTCTACTGTGTGCCACTCCGTTCTCCCTGATCTCCCTGATTGCACATTCTGTTTCCTTTCAGTGTCTTCAGACTTGACCCCATGGTCAGTGACAGGGACTTGGCACATTGTATTCTGTCCTGAAGTGAGACAGAGAATAGACATACTGAATGGTCCATATTAATGTAAGCCCTTTCAGAATCACCTTCACTGTGTGGTGCTTGATGCTACAAAAGATCAGCAGTCAAAGACATCTAGAAACACACTGTATTAAGAAACTTTAGGTTTGTTGAGTTAGTTGCCAGAAAATAGACCATGTAGAAGAATCCTAAGGCCCTTGGAAAGAGGGAGCAGCCAGGGCCCCCTCAGTGGGATTAGGCTTACTCCAGGAGACGCCCAGGAGCAATTAGGAAGCAGGGACCAATTATGGATTGTACGCTTTCAAGAAGCAGGGGCAATTCACTGTTTGGGCAGCTCAATGGTTTTTATACAGAACAAATAAGACTGGGGCTGTCATAGGTAAAGGAACAGCAGTCACTCATGTTAGAGAAGGAGAACATTTAGTTATTTTTGTGATTACTGGGTGGCTTTATCTTTATCTTGTTCCAAATATGATCATGGAATGGTCTTGTCCCAGCACTGTTTATGTTAGTTGAGAACATCATGGTCTGGCTGCCAGCAGGATCATTTCTCACTTTCTCTGGTTGTCGGCAGGGATGTATTTTATTTCCTTCCTCAATGGCATACACTTTTTTCTCATCAAAGTTAAAAGAAATAGCCCTATTAGTTCTGCAGCAACAGAACAAATTTGAAGGAGCATGCTAGCCCTTGTACCACCTGGAATATGCTACAAAATATCCCATGGGAATTTCATTCAAAATTTAATACCATGAAAAAATATTTACT
Organism: Sapajus apella; assembly: GCF_009761245.1. Classification (NCBI taxonomy): domain Eukaryota; kingdom Metazoa; phylum Chordata; class Mammalia; order Primates; family Cebidae; genus Sapajus; species Sapajus apella. Next base: position 2,980,249 of record NW_022437043.1, read on the forward strand.
TAAGGAATGATCATCTTCTTCATGATACCAGGATCTAGGCAACACATCCTACTTTTTTTTTTCTTCTTTCTCTGCCTTTTAGGATGCCCAGACCCATATTTGAAGCTCCTTTGACCTTTTTGGTTTGTACATATGCATTCAATTTTCTCCCTAATATTAATTTTCTATTTGTATTTGGCTATTTTTTGTTGTTGGCTTCTTCAGATAAAATTGGCGAAGGAATGAATTAATTCTACATTGAGCCATGTTGCACAGCTTGAAGCTAACACAAAATTAGATCTCACATTAATTCCCAGTTATTTTATGAATGTAATGTGCCTCTCTTAATTTAAAGGGAGAGTGTCTATCTTTTCTTTCTTCAATTTCCTTCCTTCCCATAACATAGCACAAAGAGATGTTAAATAGATGCTTTTTGGAAACTTTGTTTTTGATGGAAGATATTTTGGGGATTCTTGCAGGCAGACAGTAGAGGTCACCATGGAGCTGTGCTTGATGATGCGGTCTCTCATGGACCTGGTGATTTAGCTGGATCGGTCTGAAATTGTATAAGGTTTAATCATTCAATTCAGATGAGTATACTGTTCGCTCTGGTCATTCAACAGACAGCACTTTGTGATGGTTGCCTTTATGTCACTTTGCTAATACAGTTGTTTGGAGTAGAGAAAGCAGCTTTTATATATTGTTTATTGAAAAATAATCCATTTGAAGCACTAAGGAACTCTGGGAAAATGGTTACAAAATGTGTTTACTTAAATATTGTGAAACGGGGATGGAAATTCGCAGTGCAGGGTATTTGTCATCTGCTCATGACTAGCAGATGGCCACCTCCTCCTCATCCTCCTTTGCGAGCCGGATGACTCACATCATACAGGGTGTGCAAAATGAAATTTCGAAACTCTTCAGAGTAGAGGTGGCAGTGCCATAACTCCATGCAGGAGGAGTGTGCCAGCCAGATTACTTTGCCAGCCAGTATGCTGCCAAAACTTCACAAAATGTCTCTCTCATTGGAGAAAAAAAAAGCGTTTGGATGTCTTTCCACACATGTTCAATCCACCATCTCTGAAAGGATAGAGGATATGTTTCAGGCTGTGGGGAATCCTGTGTTGGTGAAAGGGAGCAGGTGGTCTGCTGGCCCAGAGCTGGGTAGTAATCGCTTCTACCAAGTTGAATCACAGAAGATGGGCTCACCTGTTTTGGCTTGTCAGCCCTAGAATGGTTGCAGGTCTCCCTCCAGCCATCAACAGAGCTGTCACATGCTCTAATAAGAGATTAAATACAGTTTAAAGAGATACAAGTCATCTAAGTTCAAAGTTTTTCTTTTTCTCTTTTGTTTAATTCAAAGGAACTCTGGATCTGCTACACTTAACCAAAAAATAAAGGCTGTATTACAGGTAATTATACTTATTTTAAAAATAGAGCCCTGCCAGTCAGGTGGACTAACACAGATAACTTGATTTTTAGCTGCACATTCTACTTTCCTTTGGTAATAGCTAGTCATGAAAGATTTTTCCCTCTTCCCCACCCCCTACCAATGAACTGCACCTCCAAATATTCACACCTTTGTGTAGTATCCTCCTTTTGAGATCAAAAGAAGTCTTTGAGCTTTCACCTGGGTCTCTTGCAACACTTGCTCTGGAAGAAGCCCACTGCCATGTAGGAAGTCTGATTACCCTGAGACCTCTATGTTTTGAGGGAGCCACGTGTTACATGAAGAGATGGCATGGAGAGAGAAATTCCTGGCAAGCTCCTAGGTGCTTCAGGATGTTGAACAAAATGTGACTAAAGAAGCCGTCTTGAACATCCAGCCTAGTTGAGTCTTCTGATGACTCCAGCCACCATCTACTGCAACCACCTGAGAGAACCCAAGAACTACCTAGCTCAGCCCAGTCAACCCAGAGAACATGAGAGATAATAATACTGCTGGTACTTGACTTATGATGGTTTGACTCATGATTTTTCAACTTTAGAATGGGGCAAAATCATTCCCATTCAGTATACTCCTTGACTTATCTTGGGGCTATGTCTGCATAAACCCATCATAAGTTGAAAATATTGTAAGTCCAAAGTATGTTTTCAACTTACAGTGGGTTACTTCGGAGGCCTCCTCTGTTCCATTCCATTGGTCTATATCTCTGTTTTGGTACTGGTACCGTGCTGTTTTGATGACTGTAGCCTTGTAGTATAGTTTGAAGTTAGGTAACATGATGCTTCCAGCTTTGTTTTGTTTTTTGTTTGTTTTTTGCTTAGGATTGTGTTGGCTATGCAGGCTCTCTTTTGGTTCCATATGCAGTTTAAGGTGGTTTCTTCTAATTCTGTGAAGAAAGTCAATGGTAGCTTGATGGGGATAGCATTGAATCTGTAAATTACTTTGGGTAGCATGGCCGTTTTCATGATACTCATTCTTCCTAATCATGAGTATGGAATGCTTTTCCATCTGTTTGTGTCCTCTCTTATTTCCTTGAGCAGTGTCAATTTACAATGCGTTTATCCAGACGTAGCCCCATAGTAAGTCAAGAAGCATCTGTAAATTATTTTAAGCCATGTTTTCCCCAAAACTTAGATAACCTAAACACTGTGACACTTTACACACACACACACACAGACACACACACACACACACACACACACGAGAGAGAGAGAGAGAGAGAGAGAGAGAGAGAGATTGAGTGGCCAGACAATAATTGTTAGGCAGATTATGTTAAAACTTAGTAGTTGGGAACACTTTTGTTGTGGCTTGCACCTCAGATATTTTCTAAGGGACCTTAGACTCTATTGATATGATGAACAGAAACTTGTGGGTATATATAACACAATTAATTTTTAAAATGCTCTTTGGTGCTGCATGAGATGGGGGTATACTCTGTGAAGCTAAGGAATAGCAGAGAACCTGGAAGTAATTAAATACAGCAGTACACTTGTCAGCCGTGGGGCCTCCATTCTTTGTTTGTTATTGGGTACCTAGCCATCTGAAACATGTAGATAACGGGAAGATGAGAAAAAATGTCCTGACAAGTTATTTAGAGTAATGAAGAGAGAATGTTATCAAAAAAGATTAAAGGTTCCGTATTAGGAGAGCCTAGCTGAACAATGGTTAAGGAATGGCAGCATGTGAGAATGCATGTTAGTGCCAAAGAGAAAGGCACATATTAGTCACTTGTAGGATTGGGTTAGAGCCCATGAGAGAGGGGGAAGAAGGGGCATAGAGATCAATGGAGTCAAGAGAAATAGACCCAGGATGAATAAATAGTGGCATTTTTAGGTTAAAATCTTTCCAGTCAACCACAATCATTGCATTGAAATAAGCAAAGTTTGGTGTAGCAGAAAGGGTACCAAAGCACAAATTGGAAGGTCTTTGTTCAGCTACTAACAAAAAGTATAAACCAGGCAAGTCACTTATCCTCTCTGGGTCTCAAGAAGACATGTTATAACTTGTAAAGGATTTTACAAAGGTAAAATATTATTGTGAATTGTAAGAAAATTAGGAGTTGTACTTTATGAGATCTAAACTTCTTTTCAGCTATAAAATCTCATGAAAACAGAAGACAGTTTTAAATTTTAAAAATTAGATAACTAGGCTTATAAACTGAAGTATGTATAAAATCTGTTATTGAAATTAGGTAATACATAAGAAAAAAAAATTTAGGAAAGGGCAAGGATCTTTGTTTTATTTCCTGATATATCCCAAGCATTTTGAACAATGCCAGCACATGGCAGGCACTAATAAAAATACTTGTAGACTACACTAATGAGCTATTCCTGAAAAACCTAGAGCAAAAGTGACCTAAAAAGTAGTCATATCCACTATAAGTCTGTCCTTATCTTTTGTTTTTACAAATTTGTCTCAGTTCTGTTGTGTTGGCAGACACTGAAATCCAAATTTCTAAACAATGCTTAGTCTTGTTTCTCTTCCTCATTTTAAAGATAAATAAGGAAGCATATACTTTTCCCATTTAATGTTATTTCCTTAACTTACGATTTTTTATTTAAACTATTTAAAGAAAAAGTTCAAACACATAAAGTAAATAGAATATCTATTACCCAGATTGAGTAATTATCAACATTCTACAACTTTAGTTTCACTTATACTTCCACTACTCCTTATTCCCACTGGACTATATGTGATTATGTTTTAAAATAGACTTCCCCCATCTAATAAAACAGAAGCTATTAACTGTTTAGTATTCTACTTATCCTAGTGTACTCATTTGTGTTGTTTCAGTTTCCCAATTTTTCAATAAATTATTGAGTTGCAAAGATCCCCAGGGTGCTGTTTTTCTGACTCTGGATTAAGTAACATTGCAATAATTTTAGAAAGTCACTCTGTTAATAATTCCTTTTATCCAGGGTTTCATAGCTCTCCTGTTTAGAAATGGATTCATATCATTCAGGGTTCTTGGTTGCAAACATCCACCGTGGCTGGTTAGGCAGAAAATATATCTAACATATATTATTAGTTGTGTCAATCCCTATTGGAGGACCAGACCCAGCCTCAAAGATATATGGGAAGGCACAACACCCAAATGATGCTACAGGATGGGTCCAGAAAGAATACCACCATTGTGACCACTGGGCACAGACACCGCAAATTGTCTCATTGATCTTAGATAATGGATGTTGAACTACTACCATCATTGCCCCTGAAAGTCATTGTCTCTGCTATCATTTTCTTTAGAGAATGGTGAGACTGCACAGTGCTTAGAGACTCCACAGTGTCCGTTTCCTCATATTTGTCTCTCTCTTCTTTTTTTTTTTTTTTTTTTTTTTTTTTTTTTTGTAGTTTCAGTGTAGACAGGGTTTCACATTGTTGGCCAGGATGATCTTGATCTCTTGATCTCATGATCTGCCCACCTCGGCCTCCAAAAGTGCTGGGATTACAGGCGTGAGCCACCACACCCGGTCCATATTTGTCTTTTTTAAACTCATGTGAGTGAAACTCATTGGCTGAGTTTAATACAAAAATTTGTACTCTAGCTTCAAGGAACGCTGGGAAAGTGAGTTTGGGACTCCTATGTTGGGAAAGCAAAGCTCATAAGGTGAACCGTTCCTCAAATTCAGGTGCTCCAAAGTTCTGGATGGCTGCAAATTATGACATGTGTTTATTAACATATCTTTAAATCTAAGATGATCTTTGAAAGAATTCCTAGACTGTATGAAAGGGAAAACACGGCTGACATTTTTACCTCCATACTATGAACAATTTGTTCATTTCTTCTAAGGCTAAAAAAATTGCAATTCTTTCAGTTCTGTTGTTGTTTTTCACCTGTACTATTTTCTTTTGCCTTAATATCTTTTATCTTCTGGATCCTCTCTAAAACCTTCTAACCTCTTAATCATCTTAGAGGTCTTCCCATGTAATAGCATTCCCTCTTCTTCTCAGCCTCCCCTGCTCTACCACCTGATAGTTTTTCCTTTTCTTTTTTCTTTTTTTTTATTTTACTTTAAGTCTGGGATACATGTGCACAACATGCAGGTTTGTTACATAGGTATACATGTGCCATGGTGGTTTGCTGCATTCATCAACCCGTCATCTAAGTTTTAAGCCCCATGTGCATTAGGTATTTGTCCTAATGCTCTCCCTCCCCTTGTCCACTACCTCCCAACAGACCCTGGTGTGTGATGTTCCCCTCCCTGTGTCCATATGTTGTCATTCTTCAACTCCCACTTATGAGTGAGAACATGCGTACCACCTTATAGTTTTTCTAAAATAGTTTATATTCTAAGCCATTCTTTGATGCAATATTTTCTTTGCTCTACAATTTTTCTCTCGTTTAAAAAATATTTTTCTAAGGTATATATGCTTCCCTTGATAAAGAAGAATGCATCTCAGATGCTACAAAAAGATGAGTTAACACTAACTCACTCTGCAGTAATTTTACAATTGTAGGCATGTTGAGTTATTTACATGTTGAGCCTATTTACAGTTGAAACAGCATTTAACTAAGTAAACATAGTGAGCCAATGTTGCGGTGCTGTTTATGATAACAAAGACCTGGAACCAACCCAGATGCCCATCAACGATAGACTGGACAAAGAAAATGTGGCATATCTACACCATGGAATACTATGCGGCCATAAAAAATGAGTTTGTGTCCTTTGTAGAGACATGGATGAATCTAGAAACCATCATTCTCAGCAAACTGACACAAGAACAGAAAACCAAACACCACGTTTTCACTCATAGGTGGGTGATGAATAGTGAGAACACTTGGGCACAGGAAAAAGAGCAACACTCACTGGACTAGGTGAAGGGGTAGAGGAAAGGGGAGGGGAGGGACAGCGGTGGGGCGGGGAGGATGGGGAAGGATAACAACGGGAGAAATGCCTGATATAGGTGAAGGCGGGTGGGGGGGTGGAGATAGCAAACCACCACGGCTCGTATGTACCTATGCAACAATCCTACAGGGTGCAGGACGTGCAAATGTACCCCAGAGCCCAAAGTACAATTAAAAAAAAAAAAAGAAGAAAAGACAGTCTACAGAGATAAGACATTCACTCTTGTAGACTTATTAAAATATTGCAAAACATTTGTAATTTATATCAAACCTCTTTAGTGCGCCCTACACTATGTCTTATGTCCCTTTATACTGCTTGCTGAATAATCACACTTACTCTTTCAAATGAAATTTGGATAATAATTTTTATTTCAAATGATAGACAAAGATCACTTTACAATATGTGAAGAAATATCAAAATGTGTTTATTACACATTAACAGGAACAATAAAATAAATATACCAAAAGATCACTCTAAAAAATGATTTTGTGAATAAAATAACATGGCCGGCTTCCCCTGAGAGATATAAATCATGAAACCACCACAAAGAAGTTTCTCTCAGTTGATTTTCTTCTCTGTATCACTAAAATACCAAACTCAGCTACTTACATAATAATCAGTATAATAGTCATTTTAAATGTTTAAAATGTCTAAATTATCCTTTACTTCCCTTAAGAAATGTAATTTAATAGGCAATTCAGTGAAAATATACTATTGAAATGTTTGGGCCAAAATCAGCCATGAGCTAAAGTCTGTTTTATACTGTTTAGATTTTCTAGGGGGAGGGAGTGGGATCTTTGTTTTTCATCAGTGAATGCAAATGAAACCTTTAGGAGACAGAGGTCAAATGGAATGTCAGTGTGAAATATGAATAAGACCAACTTTATTCTGACTAGTAAGCTTCTGAACTTTATTAAAACAGTTTTGTGATAGTAAAGGATTTTAATAATTTGCAGTTTTTATTGCTAATTTGAGAAAATTATTAAAATATAATGCATTTCCATAAAAATGTTATATGGAAAAAGTTTACTCTGAAACAAACAAAAAATGAGATTTACGATCTCCAATAAACAGCGAGGGAGGGCCAGGCGTGGTAGCTCACTCCTGTAATCCAGCACTTTGGGAGGCCGAGGTGGGCAGATCACAAGGTCAAGAGATCGAGACCAGCCTGGCCAACATGGTGAAACCCTGTCTCTACTAAAAATACAAAAATTAGCTGGGCGTGGTGGTGTGCACCTATAGTCCCAGCTACTTGGGAGGCTGAGGCAGGAGAACTGCTTGAACCCGGGAGGCGGAGGTTGCAGTGAGCTGAGATCATGTTACTGCACTCCAGTCTGGGGCCTGGTGACAGAGCAAGACTCTGCCTCAAAAAAAAAAAAAAAAAAAAAAAAACAACGAGGGAGGTACAAAAAAAAAAACAGCATGAAGAATTTAAAATAAAGAGACAGTTTGTATTAGTTTTGTATTGCTGTGGAACAAATTGCCACAAATTTAGCAGCTTAGAACAATACTTATTTATTATATTACAGATTCCATAAGTCAGGATTCCAGTTGCAACTTAGCTGGATCCTCTCAGAAGGCTATGATCAAGGTGTCAGACAGATTGAGTTCTCATCAGAGGCTCGATTGGGAGAGGGTCTGCTTCCAAGTTCCCTCAGGTTGTTGGAACGATTCACTTTCTTGTGGCTGGGCTCACGGCAGCTTTCTTCCTCAAGGGCATCAGGAGAGTGGAGAGCAACTCTTCTATACAAATCATAAGGTCATTATAGGAGGGACATACCATCATCTTTGCTATATTCTTTTGGGTACAAAGGAGTCACCAGTTCCACCTGCACTCAAGGGGGGGAGATTAGACAGGGTGTGAACAAGGGGACCATCTTAGAATTCTGCCTATTTACAGTTGAAACAGCATTTTTTAAAATGCCAATGAGATCCAAGACAAGAGGTTATCAGACAGAGCACCTTTTGATTAACATACATGTTAGGCTTTACAACTGTAAGATTAGTAAGCACAAGATTTCCCAGTATTTCAAGGATTTAAAGGGAGCACGGTAAAAGATACTCTTTGCTATGCAAAATCTAACAGGGCACACAGCATTGCTGTGGCCCTGGCCAGTTTGCAGCTCTGGCCAAAGGAGGGCTGCATGAGTCCAGCCCTGTCCACACTGTTTAGGGGCACACCTGAATACATCATGCATAGCAATCCTGTTTGTGGCACCACTGATGAATTACCCCTACTCAAGTGAACAGGCATTGAGACCGTAAAGGGACCACAGTTCCTGATTCATCCACCACAAACACAGTCTGCCTTGAATATTAGCAATGAGCTGAGTCATCTCATTAGGAGACTTGAACAGAAGTGAAGTTAAACACTCTTCATGTGAGAAAAAAATAACATGGTAGGTAGTAAAATTTGTAAATAAAGGACTACAGTTGTCTGCCTTTTGAAAGCATACCTGTGCTACTTGTCTTGTAAAAAAAAAAAAACTGTACATTATTCTGTATGCAGCATCTTTTGCATGTGTTTATGTATATAAACAGGATTATGGGTTATGATGTGGGAGTTGAGGATAAACTACATTTGATATTTTTTCATATTGTGGAAAGAAGAAATAAACTATACTCCTGTGTTGGCTGGATTCTCTGAGAAGCAAGTACTGAAATTGAATTAGAAGGGCAAAAGGTATATTGGGAAGTAACACCGGTGAGGACACAGGACTTGGCAAAGCATGCTGTGTCTGCACAACTCTACGCGACCCACAAAAGTCATAGATCTGGCATTTAATTTTTTAAAACAATCAAGACGCTCTATGGCTTTATAGTATCGGGCTCTTGTTTATAATAATTAGAACTATCTCACAGAAGCTCAGGAGCTTAGGCAAATTCTCAGAGGTTGTCTATGTCAACCCTTCATTGTTTGACAGGGATGCATCACATCACCCTGAGTGTGGGGAACATTTCCACCTTTGAGATGGCCCTTTGTTCGGCTGTTTCACTAAGAGGTTGTAGACATCAGAATCTTTCTAAATCTTCCAGGTCCACTCCAGATTAAGAGTAGGATAGAATTCTCTGGCAGCTCCTTTCCTTTTGCTAGTCTCTCACACGTTGTGGTTCAACTAGTATCTTCTTCTCTTCTTTCTTGTGACTCTCCCCAAGAACTCATTCACTGACATGGCTTCAACTTATGCCTATATAGAAGTGGTTCTTAACCAGGGGCTATTTTGCCACCCAGGGGACATTTGGCAATGTCTGAAGACATTTTTGGTTGTCATGACTGGAGAATTTGTACCAGCATCTAGAGGAGAAAGCCCAGGGATGCTGCTAAATATCGTACAATGTACAAGACAGTCCCTCACAACAAAGAATCATTCAACCCATAACATCAGTAGTGCCAAGGTTGAGAAATCCTGCTGTATAGAGACAACTCCCATTTCACATCCTCTGCCAAGGTTTCACTCCCAGGCTCCACATGCCAAGATGAGGAATCTTTAATCTATATTCTAAATAGAGTTAAAAGCAAGGTCATCAGATGAAGAGGTGTTGGGAACAAGACTGGCTTATCCATTAAGCATAGTAGTCTAAGTGCCTGCCTGGGACCCAAAATATTTTCAGGGGCCCATGGAAAATGTTTTAATTTTAATTTCTTTTGCAGTCAGAAGGAAAAAATGAATATAGTAACAATGAATATATAATAGTTAATCACATTTGTATTGTGTTTGTCTTTATAACCACTCAATGATGAAACAGAATTTTTAGTATTTTTTAATAGAGAAAGGGACCCAGGAAGACAGAAGTATCCAGGGCCCACAAAAATGATAATGCAGTCCTTTTAGGGAGGAAGAGGAAGAATAGGAAATTTGAAGTGGATAGAGTGTGAAATATCCTTGTGGGCCTTGGGAAAGTAGTTTTAGGAGAGAAATGTAACAAATGCCCATTTGGGGTTGGTATTCATCAACTTATAAGCATACCAATTTGTCTGGTAGTGTAATTCCCTAGCAAAGTTTAGCTGCATGCGTATGGCACAAACTGGGTGAATGTTTGAAAATTTACAGTGCTGACCATTTGGAATAAGGGAGAGAGAAGCAAAGGAGATAACAATTTGCAAAAGAATGCATATAAATTTATATAATAATGAACTGAGGGAGCAAAGCCAGACAAGAAGTAAAGTAATAACAGAATCAATTGGATCAAAGTGGAAACGTCAACAATCAGTGAGGTTGAAAAATTGTAATCTAGGTGTTTTATGAGATTTTGGGAGGCTAGCATGTACCCAAATATGCATTCATCAAGAGCCAGAAAATATGGTAATATAGATTGAGTGACTTTGGGAAGACTGTCGATTTGTCAAGTTTCTTGTTAGAATACATGTTCTTGAAAAGGAAAAAAAAAAAAAACTATGTTCTTTTCCGTTAACACCTTAGCTTCTAGCTAGCTGTAACTGAGATCTGATAAGCAACAGGACCCTGAACATGGGCCTAGGAAGCAGACCAATTCAAACAAAGATCCATTTGCCAAAAAATCTACTCAACTTGTAGAATGGCCAGCATGATAAATTGCCAATTGCAGTATTATTGAGTCACCAAACATTGTTTCTGTTTACCAGTATAAAATTTGTAGCAATCTATGTTGAATGAGACAGTTCACCAGCCATTGAAGATTTTTCATGTTTTATTTTAGCCAGTATAGTTCTGCTTAGGTTTCCATTAAAGCTGTTACAAAACAACTTCTTATAGGAATTTAGTAGAGGCCCTCACATTTAGTAGAGGCTCTAGTAGTTAAAATCTGAGGCTCTACTGACCTGGGTTAGAGACCTGGCTTTTATGTTTTTACCTAGTCTCTCTAAGCCTCAATTTCTCCATTTTTAAAGTGGAGGTAAACATATATTTCCCGAGGATGTTGTAATGATTGCTGTCAGGGTAGGTGAGTGGTGTAAGGCATCACACCCAAGGATGTTGTAAGGATTAATTGAAATATGCATTTAAATTGCTTAGCATGATACCTGCTATGTAGAAAGTGCTTAATAACCTTAGCAATATATATTATTAAGAGATGTTCTTGGAACTTCAAAGCCATTTATCAAATATACTCACTTCCTCATTTACTTTTGTGGTTTAGTAGGTTTTTCTTTACGCATCTAGGGGTAAAAATTCTTTATGAATCTAGGGGAAGCACAAAGTGTAGTTATGAAAATATATTGAAGGACAAGAAGTGAACACGGGTGATTTTTGTAACCTGGGCAGTTAATGAATGTGCCAACGTACAGCAAGAATATTCTGCCCTGTATTTAAAATACTAACTAGCTTTTCATGTCTTCATGCTTAATCGTGATTCCTTTCCTGCACTGTGATGTTTTTATGTGACTATGTTAAAGTGGAAGTCCACCATGTTATTTTATAAAATGTTTTCTGTATGGCAATAAACTGAAAACATGGATCAACAGCAACAACAACAACAAAAGTTCTCCTTGAGCAATCAGTTAAGCCCTAACCCAAACCACCTCTGTCATGAGATTGTCACCCCTCCTGGCCACCATACGCATTCCCTAATTGCTCTAAGGCCACGTATCAGATAACCAGAGACAGCTCCTATACCCTGGAGCCCACTGAAAGGGTTCAAGTTAGTCAGTCCTAAGCCTGCTTATCCTGCTTCATCCATTCCTTCCTGCAGAAACAACAGTAAAGACACTTGTCCACAGTTCTTCCCTCTCTCTTTGCCTCATGACCAACTTTGGTGCTTCCCCTGACTGGTCCTGTGTGGCACATTGTGTTCTTCCCAGGGAACTGTCAGTATAAGAAACTGTAAAACTCTTTCTGGTTTCTCTCTGTTGATCTGCATCTGGCCTCACCATACTTCATCAAGGTAACATAACTAAAGCAGTATTGAATTATACTGAGTTGGAAGAATAACAATTTGTGTTTAATATAAATGCTTTTCCAGCCATAATATTCGAGGCACAAATAAAATAATGGATACAACTTTAAAGAATGACAATTCCTTGTAAATGTAGGGTATTATAGTTGACTCTTAAACAACACAAGTTTGAACTGTATGACTCAGCATATACATGTATTTTTCTCAGTAAATATATTTGAAAATGTTTTAGAGATTTATGGCAATTTGAAAAAACTCAAAGATGAACCTCGTAGCCTAGAAATATTTAAAATATTTTCTAAAAGTTAGATGTGTCATGAATGCATAAGGTATATGTAGACGCTAGTCCATTTTATCATTTACTACCATAAAGTGTATATGAATCTGTTCTAAAAAGTTAAAACTCATTAAAATTTACACATACAAACATTTATAGACTATACATGGTACCATTCACAGTTGAGACAACATAAACAAATGTAGCAATGCAATATTAAATCATAATTGCATAAAATTAACTGTAGTACGTACTTTACTACTGTAATCATTTCATAGCCACCTACTGTGGTTACTGTGGTGAGCTCAAGTGTTGAGTATTCACTTAAAACACCATTTTGTGCTAATCATCTCCACAGGAGCAGTTCATCTCTAGTAAATTGCATATGGCAGTAGAAAGTGATCTCTCACAGTTCTTGTGTATTTTTCATCATGTTTAGTGCATTACTGTAAACTTTGAGTAACACCATGAGACCTATATGAACTGCCACTAGTGATTCTGGAAGTGCTCCCAAGAAGCATGGAAAAGTCATGACATTATAAGAAAAAGTTTTTGATATGTACCATAGTTTGTTTGATATGTACCATAGACTGAGATCTGCAGCTGCAGTTGCCCACCATTTCAAATGAATCCACGGTAAGGACCATTATATAAAAAGAAAAGAAAATTGTGAGGCTGTCACTGGAGCTATACCAGCAGGCACAAAAAACTTTCACTTTTTGCAAAATACCATTTTATCTCATATTGAAAAATGCAGCTTTTATGTGTGTGCAGGATTGCTATAAGAAAGGCATACCTATAGACTTTGAGATTAAATTTAATTTAAGATTTGAGAAAAAGCAAAGTCATTATATGACAGTTTAAAGCAAAATGAAGGTGAAAGATCTAAAACTGGAGAATTTAATGTCAGCAAAAGATGGTTTGATAATTTTAGAAAGAGGTTTGGCTTTAAAAATGTCAAGATAATAGGAGAAGCAGCTTCTGCCAACCAAGAGGCAGCAGATAAGCTGCCAGACACCATCAGGAAAATTGTTGAAGAGAAAGGATATCTGCCTGAACAGGTTTTTAATGCAGACAAAAGTCCCATATTCATTTTTAAAAAGTGCCACAAAGGACATTTATTTTGCAAATGCAGTTGGGTTTATGATCAGAACTTTTCTTGTCTATAAAGGCACTAATTTCTGAGCCTTGAAAGGAAAGGTAAACACCAGTTGACAGTATTTTGGCTGTACAAGAGAAAACCTGGACAATGAGAACACTTTTTCTGGACTAATTCCAACTATGCTTCATCTTTGAAGTCAGCAAGTATCTTGCCATTAAGCAACTGCCTTTTAAAGTTCTTTAGATATTGGACAATGCTCCTGGCAACTCAAAACCACATGAGTTCAACACCTAAGGTGTCTAAGTGGTCTGCCTGCCTGAAAATACAATGTCTCTAATTCAGCCTCTAGATCAGAGGTTATAAGGGCCTTTAAGGCTCATAACACATGGTTCTCTATGGAAAGGACTGTCAATGCTATGGAAGAAAACATTGATAGAGGTAGCATCTTGAAAATCTGGAAGGATTACACCATTGAAGATGCCATTGTTGTTATAGAAAAAGTTGTAAAAGCCATCAAGCCCCAAACACTAAATTCCTGCTGAAGGAAACTGTTTCCAGATGTTGTGCATGACTTCACAGGATTTATGACAGAACCAATCAAGGAAATCATAAAATGGTGGGGGGGGGTGAAGAATTTCAAGATATAGATCTTATAGAAATTCAAGAGCTAATAGACACCACACCAAATGAATCAACAGAAGACAACTTGATGGAGTTGAGTGCTTCTGAACCAGTGCCAGACGTTGAAAAAGAAGATGTAGAAGAAGCAGTGCCAGAAAACAAATTGACATTGGGCAATCTGATGGAGGCATCCCAAGTTTTCAAGACTTATTTTGACTTCTTTTACAACATGTGCCCTTCTATAATATGGGCACTGAAATGAAAGCAAACAGTGGGAGAAGACTTGGTATCATATAGAAACATTTTTATAGAAATGAAAAAGTAAACAAGTCACATTGCAGTGTATTTCCACAAAGCTACACCAATTGTACCTGCCTTTTCTTGGCTTCCCTTTTACCTCTTCCACTTCTTCCACCTCTGCAACTCTGAAACAGCAAGACTAACCCCTCATCTTCTTCCTCTTCCTCAGCCTACTCAACATGAAGAAAACAAAAATGAAGACCTTCATAATGATCCACTTCCACTTAATGACTGGCAAATAGATTTCCCTATCTTATAATTTTTTAATAACATTTTCTTTTCTCTAGCTTTCTTTATTGTAAAAATAGAGCATATAGTACATATGATATATAAAATATGTCTTAACTGTTTATGTTATCAGTAAGGCTTCCAGTCAATAGTAGGCTATTAGTAGTTATGTTTTGGGGGAAGTAATAAGTTATACATGAATTTTTGACTGGGTAAGCTGTGAGTACCCCTAACCCTCACATTGTTTAAGGGTTAACAATGTGTTATGATATTACCTTTATATGTGCTATGATATTACCTTTCTAGATAAATTGCTGGTCTGTTTCAGACCTTCATTATATATTATTTAGACAACTAAAATACAATTAATTCAGTTATTGATTAACTTTACAAATGTCAATTGAGTTCTCTACTATATGCCAAACTCTTTACTAGTTACTGAAGCACTTTATTAGAATAAGACATATTTTTCTTGCCTTCAAGGAACTTATATTTGAATTTGAGTCACATATGCAAGTAATTAATTGCAATGTAATGTTATAGATGGATAATAAAAGATAATCATGAAAGCAGAGGAAGGAGACTCTCCTTCGTTATCTAGGGGAAGAAGGACTTCACAGAAGCTGATATTTTAAGTGTTTTGAAGGACAAATTGGAGACAGAAAGCAGACTGATGATCTTAAAATTCCAGATAAAATGTGACAAACATTGCTTTAAATAGATATTTGAGACCATAAGAAAGCAAAGGAATTATACAGAAATCAAAAAATAAAGATGTTCTATTTCTGGAATGGCAAGATGAGAGATTCCATGGACACATTCAACAGTGAAACTGATGAAAATTATTTTTAAATTACCATTTAAAGTCAGTGGAATTTGTCCTAAGGATATATAGCAAATGAGGAAACATTTATTCAGGAAAATATACCAAGACTTGGTAAGAACAGCAGGAGTCTGTGGCATTTGATCTATAAGCCTGTTTCCTCCCTTCCTGCTTTTGCTCAGAGTGGCAGAAACTCCTGGCAGGTGTGGCTAAGAAGATGGAGTTCCTTCTCCCTTCAACTTCAAATTCAGTGCCATGGTATGATATCTTTCCAGGAGGTATGGATGTCAGCATTTCTCATCTTGAACCCCAGCTGTCTGTTGCACAGGCTAAGTTCTGGATGGGAGCAGCAGAGAGAAGTGTCTCTCTTCTTTTGCCCAGCCAACATTCTTTAAGGGGAATAAGACATCATCAAAATAATTCAACCAGTCACTAAACAAATAAGCAAACAAGTGACAATAACATGTTCAGAGAAGCCATGCAGTATGGAGAGAGATTCTGTGCACTTGGATGGGGGAGAATACAGCAACTAGGGGAATTTACATTGAACTCAGCGTTGCCCTGTCATAATGGAGAGCAAAGCCATGCTGGGCTCAGCCAGTGCCCAGAGGTTGCAGGACCACTTGCACTAGATCTAGCCGGAGGGGAACTTGAGTTTCTTGGTCACAGGGGTGCTTGCATCACCACACCTCCAATTCCAGGTGGCTCAGCACATGGAGAGAGACTCTGTTTGTTTGGGAGTAAGTGAGAGAAAAAAAACAAGAGTCTCTGCCTGGTAATCTAGACAATTCTGCCTGATCTTTTCCAAAACCACCAAGGCAGTAACCTCTGTGAGTCTGTAGAAACCACAGCATTACTGGGCTTGGGGCCCAAGTCCCTTGGAATACCTGGAAAGCCTTCTCAATAATGACAGGAACAAACAAGCCCAAAATGTGAAGACTACAATAAATACCTAATTCTTCAATGGCCTGACACAGATGATCATCAAGAAGCATCAACAGCATCCAGGAAAACAATATTTCACCAAATAACTAAATAAGACACTAGGGACCAATGATATGTGGAGAAACAGAGATATGTGACCTTTCAGACAGAATTCCAAATAGCTATTTTGAAGAAACAAAGAAATTCAACGTAACACAGAGAAGGAATTCAGAATTCTATCCTATAAAATTAACAAAGAGGTAGAAATAATTAAAAAGAATCAAACAGAAAATCTAGAGCTGAAAAATGCAATTGACATACTGAAGAAAAGATCACAGTCGCTAAATAGTAGAATTGATCAAGCAGAAGAAAAAATTTATGAGCTTGAAGACAGCTACTTGAAAATACACCGTCAGAGGAGTCAAAAGAAAATGAATACAAAAGAATAAGGCAGAGGGTGGATCCAAGATGGCTGAATAGGAACAGCTCTGGAGTGCAGTTCCCAGCGAGAACAATGCAGAGGGTGACTGATCATTGCATTTCCAAACAAGTTATTACGGCCCACAGACCAGATTCCTGGGCTGAAAAGTGCCATGAGTTTCCAGCACGGCTGTTTAAGTCAGCACAGCAGGTCTCCTCAAAAAAACTCACACAAATCTGGGTGACCGTTTCAACTGGCACCTGGAATGCCTGGGAGACAGAGCCACCCATTCAACAGAAAAAAGGGGGGCTGAAACAGGGAGCCAGATGATCTGGGTCGGCAGGTCCCACCCCTACAAACACCAGAAATCTGAAACACTCTGGACTGAGAGTTTCACAGCTAGTGCAGCTGAACCTGGAACAGTCCAGCTCTGTGGGGGAAAGGGCATTCACCATTACCGAGGCAGTCCACCATTACCAAGGCAGTCCACCATTACTGAGGCAGTTCTAACTATACCTCCATAAACAAAACCACAAGGAAGTTCACACAGCAGCTGGGCAGAGCCCACAGCAGCTCAGCAATGTCTTTTCTGGCAGACTGTGACTAGGCTACCTCCTTGCTGGGCAGGGCAGCTCTGAAAAAAAGGCAGCAGAATGACAGGAACTTATAAATAAAGTCCCACCTTCCCGGGACAGAGCACCTGGGGAAAAAAAGGCAGTTATGAGTTCCACTGCAGCAGACATAAACATACCTGCCAAGCAGCTCTGAACGGAAACACAGAGCCCACAGCTCAGCACTTGAGCTCCTATAAGGGACAGACTGTCTCGTCAGGCAGCTCCCAGACCTCCATATATCCAAAGAGACACCTCATAAAAAGGAGAGCTCAGGCTGACATCTGGCAGGTATCCTTCTGGGACAAAGATAACAGAAGAAGAAACTGGCAGCAACCATTCCTGTTCTGCAGCCACCGCAGGTGATCCCCAGGCAAGCAGGGTCTGGAGTGGACACCTAGCAGTCCTACAGCAGAGGGGCCTGACAGTTAGAAGGAAAACTAAGAAACAGAAATAAACAACTTCATCATCAACAAAAAGGACATCCACTCAGAGACCCCATCCGAAAGCCACCAACTACAAAGACCACAGGTAGATAAATCCACAAAGATGGGAAGAAACCAGCACAGAAAGGATGGAAACACTTTCACCCTCCCAAGCCTAAAGCAGGAAAAAGTTGAAACCCTGAAGAGACCAGTAACAACAGCTGAAGTTGAGGCAGCAATTAATAGCCTACCAACCAAAAAAAAGCCCAGGTCCAGATGGGTTCACAGCTGAATTCTACCAGACATAGAAGAGCTGGTACCACTCCTTCTGAAACTATTCCAAACAATCCAAAAAGAGGGAATCCTTCCCTGATCATTTTTATGAGACCAACATCATCCTGATACTGAAACCCGGCAGAGACTCAACAAAAAATGAAAACTTCAGGCCAGTATACATGATGAACATAGATGCAAAAATCTTCAATAAAATACTGGCAAACCGATCACAACAGCACATCACAAAGCTTATCCATCATGACCAAATAGGCATCATCCCAGGGATGCAAGGCTGGTTCAACATATGCAAGTCTGTAAACATAATCCACCACATAAACAGAACCAAAGACATAAACCACATGATTATCCCAATAGATGCAGAGAAGGCCTTTGACAAAATTCGACAGCCCTTTATGCTAAAAACTCTCAAGAAACTAGGTATAGATGGAATGTAACTCAAAATAATAAAAGCTATTTCTGACAAACCCACAGCCAATATCATACTGAATGGGAAAAAACTGGAAGCATTCCCTTTGAAATCTGGCCCAAGACAAGGATGCCCTCTCTCACCACTCCTATTTAATATAGTATTGAAAGTTCTAGCCAGAGAAGTCAGGCAACAAAAATAAAGGGTATTCGGTTAGGAAAGGAGGAAGTCAAATTGTCTCTATTTGAAGATGACATGATTGTATATTTCGAAGACCCCGTCATCTCAGCCCAAAATCTCCTTAAACTGATAAGCAACTTCAGCAAAGTCTCAGGATACAAAATCAATGTGCAGAAATCACAAGCATTCCTGTAAACCAATAACAGACTTAAAGAGAGCCAAATCAAGAGCAAACTCCCATTCACAATTGTTACAAAGAGAATAAAATACCTAGGAATACAACTAACAAAGGATGTAAAGGATCTCTTCAAGGAGAACTACAAACCACTGCTCAAGAAAATAAGAGAGGACACAAACAGATGGAAAAACATTCCATGCTCATGGTTAGGAAGAATCAATATTGTGAAAATGTCCATATTGCCCAAAGTAATTTATAGATTCAATGCTATCCCCATCAAGCTACCAATGACCTTCTTCACAGAACTGGAAAAAACAACCTTAAACTTCATATGGAACCAAAAGAGAGCCCACATAGCCAAGACAATTCTAATCAAAAAGAACAAAGCTGGAGGCATCACGCTACCTGACTTCAAACTATACTACAAGGCTACAGTAATCAAAACAGCTTGGTACTGGTACCAAAACAGAGATATAGACCAATGGAACAGAACAGAGGCCTTGGAGGCAATGCCACACATCTCCAACCATCTGATCTTTGACAAACCTGACAAAAGCAAGCAATGGGGAAAGGATTCCCTGTTTAATGAATGGTGTTGGGAAAACTGGCTAGCCATGTGCAGAAAGCAGAAACTGGACCCCTTCCTGACACCTTACATTAAAATTAACTCCAGGTGGATTAAAGACTTAAACATAAAACCTAACACCATAAAAACCCTAGAAGAAAATCTAGGAAAACCATTCAGGACATAGGCATAGGCAAGGACTTCATGACCAAAACACTAAAAGCATTGGCAACAAAAGCCAAAATAGACAAATGGGATCTAATTAAACTCCAGAGCTTCTGTACAGCAAAAGAAACAGTCAGTAGAGTGAACCAGCAACCAACAGAATGGAAAAAAATTTTTGCAATCCACCCATCTGACAAAGGGCTAATATCCAGAATCTACAAAGAACTAAAACAGATTTACAAGAAAAAAACAAACCCATTCAAAAGTGGGCAAAGAACATGAACAGACACTTTTCAAAAGAAGACATATATGAGGCCAAAAACATATGAAAAAATGCTCATAATCACTGGTCATTAGAGAAATGCAAATCAGAACCACATTGAGATACCATCTCATACCAGTTAGAATGGCAATTATTAAAAAATCTGGAGACAACAGATGCTGGAGAGGATGTGGAAAAATAGGAACACTTTTACACTGTTGATGGGAGTGTAAATTAGTTCAACCATTATGGAAGACAGGGTGGCACTTCGTCAGGGACCTAGAAATAGAAATTCCATTTGACCCAGCAATCCTATTACTGGCTGTATATCCAAAGAATTGTAAATCATTGTATTATAAAGGCACATGCACGCGTATGTTCATTGTGGCACTGTTTACAATCACAAAGACCTGGAACCAACCCAAATGCCCATCGATGATAGACTGGAAAAGGAAAATGTGGCACATATACACCATGGAATACTATGCAGCAATGAAAAACGATGAGTTCATGTCCTTTGAAGGGACATGGATGAATCTGGAAACCATCATTGTTAGCAAACTGACACAAGAACAGAAAATCAAACACCACATATTCTCACTCATAGGCAGATGTTGAACAATGAGGACACATGGACATAGGGAGGTGAGTATCACACACTGGGGTCTGTTGTGGGGGACTAGGGGAAAGACAATAGGGGGTAGGGAGTTGGGGAGGAATAACATGGGGAGAAATGCCAGATATAGGTGGCAGGGATGGAGGCAGCAAACCTCATTGCCACGTATGTAACTATGCAACAATCGTGTATGTTCTGCACAGGTACCCCAGAACCTAAAGTGCAAATATATATGTATGTATGTATAAAAAAAAGACATAAAGAGAAAGAACAAAAACAAAAAGTTAAATGGGAGAGGGATGAAGTTAAGGTATAGAGTTTTTATCATTTGTTTTATTTATCCATGTTTGTGTTTTTTACTGCAATCCATGTTAAGTTGCCATTAGTTTAAAATAATGAGTTATAAGATAGTACTTGCAAGCCTCATAGTAACATCAAATCAAAAATCATACAAGGGATACACAAAAAACAAAAAGCAAGAAATTAAATCATACCACCAGAGAAAATCATCCTCAGACAGGAAGGAAAGGAAAAAAAGAAAAAGAAAATCACAGAACAGTCAGTAAAAAATAACAAAATGGCAGAAGTAATTCCCTCTTTATCAGTAACACTTAATGTGAATGGACTAAACTTTTCAATCAAAAGGCATATAGTTGGCCAGGCACAGTGGCTCATGCCTTTAATCCCAGGACTTTGAGAGGCTGAGGTGGGAGGATCACTTGAGATCAGGAGTTCAAAACTAGCCTGAGCAACAAAGTGAGACCTCCATCTCCACAAAAAATAAAAAATTAGCCAGTCATGGTGGAACATGCCTGTAGTCGCAGCTACTCATGAGTCTGAGGTTGTAGAATTACTGGAGCCTGGGACATTGAGGCTGCAGTGAGTCATGATTGTGCCACTTCACCACTGCCCAAGAAACGGAGGAAGATCCTATCTCAAAAAAAAGAGTGGCTGAATGGATGAAAAAATGACCTAGTCATTTTTTTACCTACAGAAACACACTTCACTATAAAGACAAACATACACTAAAAATAAAGAGATGGAAAATGATATTCCATGGAAATGGAAACCCAAACAGAGCAGGAGTAGCTATACTTATATTAGGCAAAATAGATTTCAAGGTTAAAAACCTTAAGAAGAGACAAAAAAGACAATTATATAATGATAAAGGGGTAAATTCAGCTGGAGGATATAATTGTTGCAAATATATATGCACACAGCACTGGAGCACCCAAATATGTAAAGCAAATATTATTAAAACTAAAGAGAGATCTCAATACAATAATAGCTGAAGATGCAAACCACCTTGCCATTTATGTACCTATACAACAATCCTGCATAATCTGCAGATGTACCCCAGAACCTAAAGTACAATAAAAAATAATTAATGAATAAATAAATAATAACTGAAGATTTCTACACCCCACTTTCAGCATTGGACAGATCTCCCAGACAGAAAACCAACAAACATCAGACTTAATCTGCACTATAGAACCAATAGACCTAATACACATTTAAAGAACTTTTTAGCCAACAGTTGCAGAATACACAGTCTTCTCCTCAGTACATGGGTCATTTCTCAAGGATAGAGCATATGTTATATACAAAATGAGTCTTAAAACATTTTAAAAAATGAAAATAATAACAAGCATCTTCTCTAACCACAATGGAATAAAACTACAAATGAATAACTAGAGGAATTTTGGAAATTATTTAAACATGTGGAAATTAAACAGTATGTTATGAAATGACTAGTAGGTCACCGAAGAAGTTAAGAAAATTGAAAAAATTATTGAGACAAATGATAATGAAAACACAACATACCAAAATAGCAACAACGAAAAAAACCAGCAAAAGCAGTACTAAGAGGGAAGTTTATAGATATACATGCTTACATCAAGGAAAAAAAAAAAAAACTTCAAATCAATAATCTAATAGTGCATTCTAAAGAAATAGAAAAGCAAGAGCACACTAATCCCAAAATTAGTAGAAGAGAAATAACAAATATCACAGCAGAAATAAATGAACTTGAACACAATATAAAAGATCAACAAAACAAAAACTTGGTTTTTGAAAAGATAAACAAAATTAATGAATTTTTACACATACTAATGAAGAAAAAAGGAAGAAGACCCAAATAAATAAAATCAGAGCTGAAAACGGACACATTAAAACTGATATCACAGAAAATAAGAGGATCTTTAGTGGTTACTATGAAAAAATATATGATAATAAATTGGAAAACCTACAGGAAATACATACATTCCTAGATACATAAAACCTACCAAGATTGAACCAGGAAGAAATCCAAAACCTGAATAGACCAACAACAAGTAATGAGATTGAAGCTATAATAAAAAGTCTCCCATTAAAGAAAAGCATGGGGCTTGATGGCTTCACTGCTGAATTGTTCCAAACATTAATTTTTCCCCCCATTTATTTATTTTATTGCATTTTAGGTTTGGGGGTACATGTGAAGAACATGCAAGATTGTTGCATAGGTACACACGTGGCGGTGTGATTTGCTGCCTTCCTCCCCATCACCTACATCTGGCATCTCTCCCCTTGCTATCTCTCCCCAGCTCCCCACCCCCCACCGTCCCTCGCCTATTTCCCCCCAACTGACCCCAGTGTGTAGTGCTCCCCTCCCTGTGTCCTTGTGTTCTCATTGTTCAACACCCACCTATGAGTGAGAACATGCAGTGTTTGATCTTCTCTTCTGTCAGTTTGCTGAGAATGATGGTTTCCAGGTTCATCCATGTCCCAACAAAGGACACAAACTCATCGTTTTTGATGGCTGCATAATATTCCATGGTGTATATGTGCCACATTTTCCCTATCCAGTCTATCGTCGATGGGCATTTGGGTTGGTTCCAGGTCTTTGCTATTGTAAACAGTGCTGCAGTGAACATTCGTGTGCACGTGTCCTAATAGTAGAGGGATTTGTAATGCTTTGGATATATACCCAGTAATGGGATTGCTCAGTCAAATGGAATTTCTATTTCTAGGTCCTTGAAGAATCACCACACTGTCTTCCACAATGGTTGAACTAATTTACACTCCCACCAACAGTGCAAAAGTGTTCCTATTTCTCCACATCCTCTCCAGCATCTGTTGTCTCCAGATTTTTTAATGATCGCCATTCTAACTGGCGTGAGATGGTATCTCAATGTGGTTTTGATTTGCATTTCTCTGATGACCAGTGATGATGAGTATTTTTTCATATGTTTGTTGGCCTCATGTGTGTCTTCTTTTGTAAAGTGTCTGTTCATATCCTTTGCCCACTTTTGAATGGGCTTGTTAGTTTTTTTCTTGTAAATCTGTTTTAGTTCTTTGTAAATTCTGGATATCAGCCCTTTGTCAGATGGGTAAACTGCAAAAATTTTTTCCCATTCTGTTGGTTGCCGATTCACTCTAATACCAATCCTACTCAAACTATTAAAAAAAAAATAGTGGAGAAGGGAATACTTTCAAACTCATTCTATGAGGCTGGTATTACCCTGATACCAAAACCAGACAAAGACACACTAAAAAAAGAAAACTGCATGCCAATATCTCTGATAAATATTGATGCAAAAATCCTCAAGAAAATACTGGTATGCCAAATTCAACACCACAATAAAAAGATCATTTGATAAGACCCAGTAGGATTTATCCCAGGTGTGCAAGGATAGTTCAACAAATGCAAATCAATCAATGTGATATATCACATTGACATAATAAAAAGCAAAAACCATATGATCATTTTTATTGATGCTGAAAAAGAATGTGATAAAATTTAACGTCTCTTCATGATAAAAATCCTAAAACACTGGGTATAGAAGGAGCATACCTCAACATAATATAATAAAAGCCATATATGGGAGACCCAGAGCTAGTAACATACTGAATGGGAAAAAACTGAAAGCCTTTCCTCTAAGATTTGGAACATGATAAGGATGCCTGCTTGTCATGTCGTGTTAGTATGTTATTCAACATAGTACTGGAAATTCTAGATAGAGTAATCAGACAAGAGAAAGATATAAAGGGCAGCCAAATTTGAAAGGAAGCACTCAAATTATCCTTGTTTGCAGATGGCATGATCTTATATTTGGAAAAACCTAGAGACTCAACCAAAAAAACCATTAGAACTGATAAACAAATTCAGTAAAGTTGCAAGCTACAAAATCAGCATACAAAAATCAGTAGTATTTCTATGTGCCAATAGTGAACAATCTGAACAAGAAATTTAAAAAATTTATTTACAATAGCCACAAATAAAATTAAATACCTAGGAATTAACCAAAGAAGTGAAAGATTTTTATAATTAAACCTATAAAACATTGATGAAAGAAATTAAAGAAGACACAAGAAAATGGAAAGATATTCCATGTTCATAGATTGAAAGAATCAATATTGTTAAAATGTCCATACTACCCAAAGCAATTTACAGATTCAGTGCAATCCCTATCAAAATAACAATGTCATTCTTCACAGAAATAGAAAAAAAAATCCTAAAATGTATATGGAACCACAGAATACTCACAATAGCCAAAGCTATTTGAGTAAAAAGAACAAAACTGGAAGAATCGCATTACCTGACTTCAAATTATACTACAGGGCGATAGCAAGCAAAACAACATGGTACTGGTGTAAAAACAAACACATAGATATATGGAACAGAACGGAGAATTCAGAAACAAATCCACACACCAACAGTGAACTCATTTTCTACAAAGGTGCCAAGAACATACACTGGGCACCTCAAATTGTGAAACTCCTACAAGAAAACACTGCAGAAAATCTCCAGGATATTGGTCTGATAAAAAAAAAAAAGTCTTGAGTAATACTGGACAAGCACAGACAATCAAAACAAAAATGGACAAATGAGAACACATCAAGTTTAAAAGCTTCTGCATAGCAAAGGAAACAATCAGCAAAATGAAGAGATAACTGACACAATGGGAGAAAATATTTGCCAACTACTCATTTGACAAGGAATTAGTAACCAGAATATATAAGGAGTTCAAACAGCTCTATAGGAAATAAGTTTAATAATTCAATTGAATAATGGGCAAAAGATTTGAACAGACATTTCTCAAAAGAAGACACACCAATGACAAACAGGCATGTGAAAAGGTGTTCAAAATCACTGATCATCAGAGAAATGCAAATCAAAGCTACAATGAGATATCATCTCGCCTCAGTTAAAATGGCTTATGTTCAAAAGACAGGCAATAACAAATGCTGGTAAGAATGTGGAGAAAAGAGAACCTTCATACACTGTTGGTAGGAATGTAAATTAGTATAGCCAGTAGGGAGAAGAGTTTGGAGGTTTCTCGAAAAGTAGAAATAGAGCTACCATATGAGCCAGAAATCCTACTGCTGGGTATATACCCAAAAGAAAGGAAATCTGTATATTGAAGAGATATCTGCACTCCCATGTTTGTTGCAGCACTGTTCACAATAGCCAAGATTTGGAAGCAACCTAAGTGTCCGTCAACAGATGAATGGATAAAGGAAATGTCATACCTATACACAATGGGGTACTATCCAGCCATAAAAAAAAAAAAAAAATGAGATCCTGGCATTTGCAACAACATGAATGGAACTGAAGGTCATTATGTTAAGTGAAATAAGTCAGGCACAGAAACACAGACATCACATGTTCTCACTTATTTGTGGGATCTAAGAATCAAAACAATTGAATTCTTGGAGATAAAGAATATAAGGATGGTTACCAGAGGCTAGGAAGGGTAGTTGAGGCAGGGTAAAGGGTAGATGGGGATGGTTAATGGGCAAAAAAAATAGAAAGACATAGAGAGTAAGGTTATGGACATAGAGAGCAGAAGGATGGTTACCAGAGGTGGGGAAGGGTAGTTGGGTGGTGGGGAATGAGGGGGAGGTGGGGACAGTTAATGGGTACCAAAAAATTAGAAAGAATAAGACCTATTATTTGATAGCTCAACAGAGTTACTATAGTCAACTATAATTTAACTGTGCATTTAAAATAACTAAAAGAATATAATTGGATTATTTGTAACACAAAGGATAAATGCTTGAGGAAACGGATACACCATTTCTATGATACGATTATTATGCATTTCCTGCCTGTATCAAAATATATGCCCCATAAATATATAAACTTAAATATATATGCTGTGTACCCACAAAAAATTAAAAATGAAAAAAGAATTGGAAAAAAAAACAAAGGTGATTGATGAAGAAGTACATAAAATTATAATTTCATGAAAATGTAAAAATTTCAGTTAAATATGTGTCTTCAATCCTGTGATGTTAGGTAATTATGTGATTAACATTTTCTCAAAGAACACAATTGCGTGTTTGTTCTGGCATCATGTGGACCCAATGAATGTTAATCTGACTCAATCATGCAGTACCCAGCATAACATTGTCTGTACATCAAGACCTTAAGACCTTCTTGACAGTGATAACACTCACCTTCTAAGAAATAAAAATAAATTCAAGTGCCAGCTGCAGGTCTCATTCAAAAGCTTTGAGTACGTTTTTTCCCTGAGCTGAACTTGATGCGCTCTTGGCCTCTTAACCAACATCTGCAAGAAACTCAATAGTGCCAAATGTATTCTAGGTTTTATGTATGATTTTATGGGCCACAGAGAAGAATCCAGTTGAAAAGCTGATTCTTTACAGCATTTCATGTGAATACTTCCAATAGAACCATCTTGCCTCTAAATCTCTTCTTTGAGCTTCCAGCCACTGGCTCTCTCTCCTTACACAAACTGTGCTTCAAACAGTGCTCAGTTATCTTCCTATACTTGGTTCTCTTTTTTTTTGTTTTTAATGGAGTAGCTTCTTTCTGGGCCTTGGAGACTCAGCCTTCTATCAAAGTATCTTCTCAACAAAGCTGGTTTCTGCCTACAAAGAAATGTTTCTTCTAGACACTTAAGTTCAATTTTCTACCTTTAGGCATTTGCAAACAAAGATCCTTTGCCTGTTGGGGGCTATATTTGATGTGGGAATCAGCTTTCTTGGCTCTAGGTCTTGATTATGTATGTACAAATCCTTGGACACTTGTCTCTTGGAATTGTGCCCTTCATTTCCCATAAAGCATTTGCAGCAGACTTTTCAGGCTACCTTCCAGGCACCAGTATCATTAACGATACCAAAGTTGTGCTGGACCCAGGCCCCTAATTTCATCAGAAGCTGATCTACTCAGAAGGCCGGCTTTCTTATTCCATACAAACTCTATGGAAAAATCTACTTAATTAGAAGGAAAAAATTGGAAAGTGGTTAACATTATGCAAGTACAATTTTCTCAGATGATTAGACACTTTTTCTTTTGAAATGAATAAATAAAAGGGAGAGAGGGGCAGAATAATAATGGTACAGGTTTTACTTTTTAAAGTTTGAATAAAATTAGCATAATTTCCCTTTATTAAGCTACAGTACATAGAAAGCACATTATAGACACTGTAGGTGGAAATGTGGGTGGACACATAGGAGGGGAAATGAGAGAGCATTGAAAATACAGCTGAAATAATGAGCATGTAAGATGAAGAATGGCAGAAAGGATCAGGCTGGAGGATGTAAGGATCCCTGCTTTGATCACAGACAAAAGGGATGGTGCACAGAAAATAAGAGGGAACCATTCAGCTGAGCTGGGAGACTGGGGCAGCCTGGGCTAATGGAGCTGGGCATAGATAGCAAGAGAACAGGGAATGCTTCATCATTGACTCGGGGTTAAAAATTATACCTTATGCTTCAAGGGGAGGAAAGCACAATAATAGCATTGATTAAAATATCTAGTTTTATCCACACTAACTCTGATGGGTTAGGGTAAGCTTGTTGGAATATGGATCATTGGGTTTGCTGTTTATTTTGTCCATCCTCCTCAAGCGTGGACAATACAGCCCTTCTACACACAACCTTCCTGTCCCAATCATTTTACACATAAGGAAGTGAAAGGTCAATGAAGTTATGCAAACAGAGTCATTTTAAAAATCTTAGGTCCTTGAGAGGCAGGCAAGTAAATCTCCATATGTGATTTCTATGGAAAGTCCTCTGTTTCTTGATATATAGCAGAGAATAAATCAAGAAATTGACAGTATTGAAGCAATTGATTTAAATTTTCAAAGGATGTTTACAGATTAGCAGATAAATCTGAATTTGAGATTTCCTAGCCTGATCTGTGCAAGGCATACTACTTAGATGGTACCATAGTTTCAGCCACAAATCTGGAAATCTCAGTGAATTATCAGTACAATATTTTCTCTCCCCAAAGCCTAGGCAGTTAGATGGCAAAGTCTCAGCTACAAAATTAGTCCTAGGATGTCATCTTTTCAGCTTGCATTCTCTGCACCTTCCAGGCATGGCTCCACTCAATAACCTCTCTCCCAGCTCGGAATCTCCTTCTCACTCTTACCCCAGATTTTCTCGTTTCCCACCCCAACCTTCTTTACCTCACCTGAAACTCCCTACTATCTTCTTTTCATCATGGGTGCCCTTGATGGCTATTGAGAGGAGCTTTGATTCATCAGTAAATATGGAACCCAAATTTTCATCAGTGGAAATTGGATCTCCCTTACTAAAGAATGCAAGGAGCATTCTTCTCCAGAAACATAATTAATTGGTAGGTCTTCCCTGGAGACTTTTCTACTGGAGAAGATAAGCTTTCTGTGTATATTAGGACCAATAGCTCTGTCTAATGCACTCAAAAAAAAGAGAAATTTTTCCTGAAAATAAAGTGAATCCCTCCATCCTGTTAAAAGGTCTACTACGCATGTTGAGTAATCTGTCCTTAGTAAACATCTATCTTAGTCTGTGTGGGCTGCTATAACAAAGTACCTTAAACTGGGGAATTTACAAACAACAGAAATTTATGCTCACAGATCTAGAGACTTGGAAATCTTAGATCAAGGCACCAGCTGATTCAGTGTCTGGTGATGGCCTGCCCCTCACAGATGGCACCCTGTATGTGTCCTTACATGACAGAATGGGCAAACAGGCTCCTTCAGACCTCTTTTATAAAAACACCAATCCTATTCACAAAGGATCTTTCCTCATGACCTAATCACCTCCCAAGCCCCACCTTCTAATACTATTTATTAGGGATTAGGTATCAGCATATAAGCTTGCGGAGATCTAAACATTCAAACTATAGCAACATCTT
This sequence comes from Sapajus apella, assembly GCF_009761245.1. NCBI lineage: Eukaryota > Metazoa > Chordata > Mammalia > Primates > Cebidae > Sapajus > Sapajus apella. Next base: position 3,009,924 of record NW_022437043.1, read on the forward strand.
AGGACTTGCTATACTAAACAGCTGCATACAGATTGCCCCCTCATCAGCCTCTCTGGAGGAGTTCTGGCTATGCTTAAAATAATTTACCTAATACTGTGCTGCTCTCAACCACCTCATCTAATGAAGCATTCCATTTATTCTGTGTATCAATACATTATTTGTTTCCTTCATAGAACTTATTTCTCTTAAAATTATTGTATTTAAGTTTCATTTTAGTCTATTTTCTTGCATTTAAGTTTCATTTTAGCTCTGTCAGGGCAGTGACTATGTTTCTTATGCTTTTTGTGTAATTCCCAATAACTAACTGATTCTGGCACAGTTAATGCATAAATACATGTTGATTGATTTGGTAAGTAACCTAGTATGAGCTAGTTGATCAGGGTTCTGCCACTCATGGATAGCTCTCCAGGAAAACAACTTATCTCTACGTGTGGCCCAGAAGCATCAAAAGCCACCTCGATTCAGGATGCTGACTGTGCCAAGAGGTTTTCTTGGCTTTGGTCAGGAAATTTGCCCCATCCCACTCAGAGTGGACTAAATCATTGATTCCAGTTCTTCACCCTTCCTATCTTCACCCTTTCTGTGGCCATTCAGATTTAGTCATGTCTTGCTTTAGCCAGTGTGGCTAGATGTAATGCTGGGTCAATTCTGAGCCTAGGACTTCAGAGGCTTTGCATATTTCTGTCAAGAGTGAGCTGTTTTTTAAAAAGCTGAGCTTCCAGGTAGTTAATTAAGACAATAAACCAAAATGAAAGTAGCAGTCAAGCATTTAATCACTCATTGTGATAGTATAAGCAAGAAACTAAACAAGAAGTGCTGGCTCCTGCAGTGTTCCATTTTTGCCTATCAAACAGGACCAGGTGAGGGTCAGATGTATCAGTGCAGATAGTAGGAATTGTCTCACTCCTAAGGGATTACCAAACAAAAGGCTCCTGCCATTTTATGGACCTGGGGTTGGAGATAGGAAGAGAAGTAAAGGTTAAGAGTGGGAAAGTACTAAATACTGAGTTGAAGTGGAGAAAAATGTCTTCAAGTCACCCTGATCAGGTGGTGTCAGCAGAAATGCTTGAGAGAAGCCTTGGCCAGGGGCCTCCAATAAAGAAGTCTCTGAATGGAGGTGCCTGGCCTAGGAATTTAGAAATGCATACAAGCATGGTGAGCTGGAGGGTCTGAGTCCTTGACTACAACTTCCTCCAGAGATTGCAGCGTACAGCTGATATGGTTTGGCTTTGTGTCCCCACCCAAATCACATCTCAAGTTGTAATCCAAAAGTGACAAGGGAGGGACCTGGTGGGAGGTGATTGGATCATGGGGGCAGTTTTCCCCATGCTATTGTCATATAGTGAGGAAGTTCTCATGAGATCTGATGGTTTTAAAGGTGGCAGTTTCCCCAGTACACTCTATCTCTCTTTTGCTGCCTTGTGAAGAAGGTACCTGCTTCTCATTCACCTTCCACCATGATGGTAACTTCCTGAGGCCTCTTCAGCCATGGAGAATTGTGAGTCAGTTAAACCTCTTTTCTTAATAAATTACCCATTCTCAAGTAGTATCTTTATAGCAGTGTGAGAACAGACTTATACAGAGAATTGGTACCAGGAGTGGGGCACTGCCATAAAGTTAACCTGAAAATGTGGAAGTGACTTTGGAACTGGGTAACAGGCAGAGATTGCAACAGTTTGGAGGGCTCACAAGAAGACAGGAAGATGTGGGAAAGTTTGGAACTTCCTAGAGACTTGCTGAATGGTTCTGACCAAAACGCTGATAATATGGGTGATAAAGTCCAGGCTGAGGTGGTCTCAGATGGAGATGAGGAACTTGATGGGAACTGGAGTAAAGGTAACTCTTGCTGTACTTTAGTAAAGAGACTTGCAGCATTTTGTTCTTGCCCTAGAGATTTGTGGAACTTTAAACTTGAGAGAGATGGTTTAGGGTATCTGGAAGAAGAAATTTATAAGCAGCAAAGCATTCAAGAGGTGACCTGGCTGATTCTGAAAGTGTCCATTCAGACATGTTCACAAAGAGATGGTTTGAAACTAGAACTTATGTTTAAAAGGGAAGTAGAGAATAGAAATTTGGAAAATTTGCAGTCCAACCATGTGCTAGAAAAGAAAAACAAGCTTGATGCACGGAGCCCTTCTGCAGCTGCCAGCACTGGCCTCTCTGGACTTTGCACACCTCTAGGAGAGGAACCCAGAAAACTGATCACTTCTGACAGTCCTAAAAATCCATGCCCCACTTTTTGGTGACTTTCAGGGTAGTGGCCATTGACTTCTCTCAGGAGGAATGGGAATGCTTGGATGCTGCTCAGAGGGACTTGTACAGAGATGTGATCTTGGAGAACTACAGCAACCTGATCTCATTGGCAATTTTGAAAAACAATGTATGGGAGATCCAACATGGCTGAATAGGAACAGCTCCAGAGTGCGGTTCCCAGCGAGAACAATGCAAACGGTGAGTGATCACTGCATTTCCAAATGAGTTACTACTGGCCACAGACGAGAAGATTCCCAGGCCGAAAAGCACCACAAGTTTCCAGCATGGCTGTTTCAGCTGGCACAGTGGGTCTCCACACAAAAACTCACACAAATATGGGTGGCCATTTCAACTGGTGCCTGGAATGCCTGGGAGAAAAAGCCACCCATTCAACTGAAAAAAAGGGGGCTGAAACAGGGAGCCTGGTGATCTGGCTTGGTGGGCCCCACCCCCACAAAGACCAGCAATCTGAGATGCTCTGGATTGAGAGTTTTGCAGCAAGCACAGCCAGACCCAGTATGGTCCAGCTCTGTTGGGGGAAGCGTGTTCGGCATTACCAAGGAAGTCCACCACTACTGAGGCACTCTGCCATTACCAAGGCAGTCGGCTATTACCTAGGTAGTCTGCCATTACAGAGGCAATCTGCCATTACTGAGGCAGACCACCATTACCAAGGCAGTTCTAACTATACTTCTATAAACAAAACCGCAAGGAAGTTCACACAGCAGGTGGACAGAGCCCATGGCAGCTTAGCAATGCCTCTGCTGGCAGACTGTGACTAGGCTACCTCCTTGCTGGGCAGGGCAGCTCTGAAAAAAGGCAGCAGCACATGAGGAATTTATAAATAAAGCCCCACCTTCCCAGGACAGAGCACCTGGGAAAAAAGGTGGTTATGAGTTCCACTGCAGCAGACATAAACATACTTGCCCAGCAGCTCTGAACAGAACAATGGAGCTCACAGCTCAGCACTTGATCTCCTATGAGGGACAGACTGTCTCGTCAAGCAGCTCCCTGACCACCATATATCCAAAGAGTCACCTCATAAAAAGGAGAGCTCAGGCTGACATCTGGCAGGTATCCTTCTGGGACAAAGATAACAGAAGAAGAAAGTGGCAGCAATCCTTGTTGTTCTACAGCCCCCAGGGGTGATTCCTAGACAAGCAGTGTCTGGAATGGACCTCCAGCAGTCCTACAGCAGAGGGGCCTGACTGTTAGAAGGAAAACTAAAAAACAGAAATAAATAATTATCAACAAAAAGGAAGTCTACTCAGAGACCCCATCTGAAAGTCACCAACTACAAAGACCACGGGTAGATAAATCCACAACGATGGGAAGAAACAAGCACAAAAGGGATGAAAATATCCAAAACCAGAATGCCTCTCCTCCTCCATGGGATCACAACTCATCACCAGCAAAGGAACAAAGCTGGATGGAGAAGGAGTCTGATGAATTGACAGAAACAGACTTCAGAAGGTCGGTAATGACAAACTTCCCTGAGATAAAAGAACATGTTCTAGCGCAATGCAAAGAAACTAAGAACCTTGAAAAAAGGTTTGATGGAATGCTAATGATAATAAATAGCTTAGAGAAGAATATAAATGACTTAATGGAGCTGAAAAACACAACATGAGAACTTCGCGAAGTGTACACAAGTTTCAATAGCCAAATCGACCAAGCAGAAGAAAGGATATCAGAGATTGAAGATCAATTCAATGAAATAAAACCAGAAGGCAAGATTAGAGAAAAAAGAGTGAAAAGAAATGAACAAAGCCTCCAAGAAATATGGGATTATGTGAAAAGACCTAATCTACATTTGATAAGTGTACCTGAATGTGATGGAGCGAATGAATCGAAGCTGGAAAACACTCTTCAGGGTATTATCCAGGAGAACTTCCCCAACCTAGCAAGGCAGGCCAATATTCAAATCCAGGAAATACAGAGACCACCACAAAGATATTCCTCAAGAAGAGCACCCCAAGGCACATAATCCTCAGATTCACCAGGGTTGAAATGAAGGAAAAAATGCTAAGGGCAGCCAGAGAGAAAGGTCGGGTTACCCACAAAGGGAAGCCCATCAGACTCACAGGCGGAAACCCTACAAGCCAGAAGAGAGTGGGGACCAATATTCAACATCCTTAAAGAAAAGAACTTTCACCGGGCGTGGTGGCTCACACCTGTAATCCCAGCACTTTGGGAGGCCGAGGCGGGTGGATCACGAGGTCAAGAGATCTAGACCATCCTGGTCAACACGGTGAAACCCCGTCTCTACTAAAAATACAAAAAATTAGCTGGGCATGGTGGTGTGTGCCTGTAATCCCAGCTACTCAGGAGGCTGAGGCAGGAGAATTGCCTGAACCCAGGAGGTGGAGGTTGCGGTGAGCCGAGATAGCGCCATTGCACTCCAGCCTGGGTAACAAGAGCGAAACTCCGTCTCAAAAAAAAAAAAAAAAAGAAAAGAACTTTCAACCCAGAATTTCATATCCAGCCAAACTAAGCTTCATAAGCGAAGGAGAAATAAAATCCTTTATGAAAAAGTAGTTGCTGAGAGATTTCATGACCACCAGGCCTGCCTTACAAGAGCTCCTGAAAGAAGCACTAAACACAGGAACAACCAGTACCAACTACTCCAAAAACTTGAACTCGGATCTGGACCAAGCAAACCTAATAGACATCTACAGAACTCTCCACCCCAAATCCACAGAATATACATTCTTCTCAGAACCACATCACACCTACTCTAAAATTGACCACATAATTGGAAGTAAATCACTCCTCAGCAAATGCAAAAGAACGGAAATCGTAATAGTCTCTCAGATCACAGCGCAACCAAATTAGAATTCAGGATTAAGAAACTCACTCAGAACCACACAACTTCATGGAAACTGAGCAACTGGCTCTTGAATGTTGACTGGATAAACAATGAAATGTAGGCAGAAATAAGGATATTCTTCAAAACCAATGAGAACGAAGACACAACATACCAGAATCTGTGGAACACTTTTACACTGTTGGTGGGAGTGTAAATTAGTTCAACCATTGTGGAAGACAGTGTGGCGATTCCTCAAGGACCTAGAAATAGAAATTTCATTTGATCCAGCAATCCCATTACTCGCTATATATCCAAAGGATTATAAATCATTCTGTTATAAAGACACATGCACAGGTATGTTCACTGCAGCACTGTTTACAATCGCAAAGACCTAGAACCAACCCAAATGCCCATCGATAATACACTGGACAAGGAAAATGTGGCACATATGCACCATGGAATACTATGCAGCCATAAAGAACGATGAGTTCATGTCCTTTGTAGGGACACGGATGAATCTGGAAACCATCATTCTCAGCAAACTGACACAAGAACAGAAAAATGAACACCGCATGTTCTCACTCATAAGTGGGTGTTGAACAATGAGAACACATGGACACAGGGAAGGGAGCATCACACACTGGGATCTGTTGGGGGGAATAGGGAAGGGACAGCAGGGAGTAGGAAGGTTGGGGAGGGATAACATGGGGAGAAATGCCATATATAGGTGATGGGGGATGGAGGCAGCAAACCACATTGCCATGTAGGTACCTATGCCACAATCCTGCATGTTTTGCATATGTACCCCAGAACCTAAAGTGCAATAAAAAAATTACATTTATATATATATATATGTATACACACACACACACACACACACACACACACACACACACATATGAAAAGAAAACCAAAAGAAAGAAAGGAAAATCCAATTTTCTGGGGAAAATTCAAGCAAAAATTTGTATAAGTAATGAGGAGCCAAATGTTAATAGCCAAGACAATGGTGAAAAAATATCCAGGGCATGTCAGAGATCTTTGCAGCAGCCCCTCCCTTCACATGCCCAGAGGCCTAGCAGGGAAAAATGGTTACATAGGCTGGGCCCAGGGCCCCACTGCTCTGTACAACCCTGGGACATGGCGCCCTGCATCTCAGCTGCTCCAGCCCTAGCTGTGTCTAAAAAGGGCCATGGTACAGCTCAGGCTGTTGCTTCAGAGGGTGCAAGAACCATGCCTTGGTGGCTTCCATGTGATACTGGGCCTGCAGGTGTATATAAAATAAGAATCGAGGCTTGCGAACCTTCACCTAGATTTTAGAGGATTTATGGAAACACCTGAATGTTGAGGCAGAAGTTTGCTGCAGGGGTGGAGTCCTCATGCAGAACCTCTGCTAGTGCAGTGCAAAGGGGAAATTTGGGGTTGGAGCCCCCACATAGAGTCCCTACTGGGGTGCTGCCTAGTGGAACTGTGAGAAGAGGGCCATCGTCCTCTAGAAAGGTAGATCCACCGACAGCTTGCACCATGTGTCTGGAAGAGCTGTAGGCACTCAGTGCCAGCCTGTGTAAGTAACCTCAGTGGCTGTTCTCTGCAGAGCCACAGGGCAGAACTGCCCAAGGCCATGGGAGCCCACCTCTTGCATCAACATGCCCTCGGTGTGAGACATGGAGTCAAAGGAGATTTTGGAGCTTTAAGACTGTGTGGCCTGATTTTGGACTTGCATGGGGCCTTTGGTCCCTTTGTTTTGGCCAATTTCTCCCATTGGGAATAGTAACATTTACCCAATGCCTGTACCCCCATTGTATCTTGGAAGTAACTAGCTTGCTTTTGATTTTACAGGCTTATAGGCAGAAGGGATTTGCCTTGTCTCAGATGAGACTTTGGACTTGGACTTTTGTGCTAATGCTGGCATGAGTTAAGACTTTGGGAGACTGTGGGGAGGGCATGATTGGTTTTGAAATGTGAAAAGGACATGAGATTTGGAATGGGGCCAGGGTAGAATGATATGATTTGGCTGTGTATCTTTACCCAAATCTCATCTTGAGTTGTAATCCCCATATGTTGAGAAAGGGACCTGGTGGGAGGTGATTGGATCATTGGGGCAGTTCCCCCAGGCTGTTCTCTTGATAGTGAGGGACTTCTCATGAGATCTGATGGTTTTAAAAGTGGAAGTTCCCCCTGCACACCCTGTCTCTCTCCTGCCACCTGTGAAGGAGGTGCCTGCTTCCCCTTCACCTTCTGTCATGATGGTAAGTTTCCTGAGGCCTCTCCAGCCATGCAGAACTGTGAGTCAATTAAACTTTTCTTGTTTATAAATTACGGAGTCTCAGGTAGTATCTTTATAGCACCATTACAATAGAATAATATAACAGCTATACACCAAGTCTGGTGTGGAGGGGGAAGCTTTCGTCAATGAGGCCTGCTAGGTAAAGTTTTTTAAATTGCCTAAATGGTCAAGCCTGAAGGATCACACATAGGCATTTGGTTGGGTGCCTGACTTTGGTTTCCATTTGTGTTCACGTACCACTCTCATTACCATAATAAAGATTTCCCTAATAGCTTTCCCTTTATCCTAGGCCCCAGAATGAACACATATATAAGAGAACCCACCTCAGTTGACTCACAGATCTACAGTTAGAAGCATAGCTGCCCCAGCCATGAGAGCATGAAACAGAACCACCAGTTGAACTTGACCTAAATCAGCAGAGCCACATTCACTGATCCACAGATTTATGAGAATAAATGCTGGCTGTTTTAGAACACTGAGTGTTTGTGATACAACATTATTGTGGCATAGTTGATACACTACCCTTTTTCTAGTCACCATGAAAATTGGTCCCTACCACAGGTCCTTACTCCAGTAAAAAATTACCAGGTGTGGCTGAGCGTGGTGGCTCATGCCTGTAATCCCAGCACTTTGGGAGGCCGAGGTGGGTGGATCACAAGGTCAAGAGATCGAGACCATCCTGGCCAACATGGTGAAACCCTGTCTCTACTAAAAATACAAAAAATTAGCCGGGCATGATGGTGCATGCCTGTAGTCCCAGCTACTCAGGAGGCTGAGGCAGGAGAATTGCTTGAAACTGGAAAACGGAAATTGCAGTGAGTCAGGATGACACCACTGCACACCAGCCTGGCGATAGAGTGAGACTCCATCTCAAAAAAAAAAAAAAAAAAATTACCAGGCATGCAAAGGAACAGAAAAATTCTCATAATGAGAAGAATGATCAATCAACCAAAAGAAGCCCAGAAATGATACAGATTAATAAACAAAGACTTTTTTTTTTAAGACTAGTCAAGTGCAGTAGTGAGAAGGGGGGAAAGAGTAGAACAAGGAGTTCGATCTGTAACTGACTGTGAACAATCAATTGAGATAACTCACTACCTTCGGACCAGCCACAAAGACATTTTAACTTGTTATGATAACTGTACTTCATATGTTCAAAAAGTTAGATGAAAAATTGAACATGTTAAGTAAAGAATGGAAGACATAATAAAGACATAAATTAAGCTTCTAGAGATAAAAAACTGTGATGTATGAGACAAAAAGACATGGCATAGAAATATGGCAGATTAGACATTTCAGAAGACAATATTGGTGAACTTGAAAAAATAGCAATAGAAAATATCCAAGAATATGAGGAAAAATGAGTAGAGATCAGTGAGTTGTGCAACAACTTCTAGAAGCCCAATATATGTATAATTGAAGTCCTCAAAAGATAATATTTATGGGGAAGGAAGAGAAAAACGTATTAAAGAAATAGTAGCAGAAAACTTTCTAAATATGATTAAAATTATAAATCTACTTATTAAAGATCAACAAATTTTTATCACAAGCAGCAAGAACAAAGCCTACATTAAAGAACATCATAATCAAATTGCTCAAAATAAGTGATTAAAAAATCTGAAAAGCAGAGAAAAAACACATTAGGTTAAAAAAAACAAGGATGACAGCAGTTTGCTTTTCAGAAACAATGCAAGCAATAAAAGAGGGACAACATATTTACATATTATTAAACAACATATTATTAAAACAATAGTCAATAAAGAATTATTTCCCAGTGAAAACATATTTGAAAAATGAATGCAAAATAAAGGCATTTTTAGACACATAAAAGCTGAATGTATTAATCACTAGCAGGCCTGCACTCTAAAAAATGTTAAAGAAATTTTTCTAAGAAGAATGAAAATGGTGCAACATGAAAATCTGGATCTGTACAAAGTAATGAAGAGCACCTAAACTGATAACTTACATAGACAATTGTTTAAAATAAACTTTTATTATTTAAATCCCTTTAAGAGGTAATTGCCTAAAGTTAGACTTGGGAAACTTTTTCTGTTAAGGGCCAGATTAAAAATATTATGATTTGTAGGTCATATGGGCTCTGTCGTTGTGTTAGGCCATTCTTGCATTTCTATAAAGAAATGCCTGAGACTGGGTAATTTATAAACAAAAGAGGTTTAATTGGCTCATGGTTCTATAGACTTTATAGGAAGCATGGTTCTGGCATCTGCTCTGCTTCTCATGAAACCTCAGTGAGCTTTTAATCATGGTGAAAGGCAAAGCAGGAGCAGGCACTTCACATGGCAAAAGCATGAGTAAACAATAGAAAGTGTAGTGGAGAGGTGCACACATTTTAAATGACCAAATCTCATGAGAACTCATACACTATCATAAGAACAGCACCAAGCTATGAAGGATATGCCCTCAGGATCCAAACACCTACCACCAGGCCCCACCTCCAGCACTGGGGATTACAATTCAACATGAGATTTGAGTGGGGACAAATATCTAAACTATTTCATTCCACCTCTGGCCCATCCCAAATCTTATGGTCTTCTCACATTGCAAAATACAGCCATGCCTTCCAAGATACAATGGAGGTATGGACATTGGGTAAACATTCCCATTTCAAAAGAGTGAAATCAGCTAAACAAAGGGGCTACAGGCTCCTTTCTGAAATGCCTTCAAGGCCTTGCTGCCCTGTGTAGCCTCAGGACACTGTTCTCCACATTCCAGCTGCTCCAGCTCCAGCCATGGTTTTTTTTTTTTTTTTTTTTTTTTTTGAGACGGGGTTTCACTCATGTTACCCAGGCTGGAGTGCAATGGCGCGATCTCGGCTCACCACAACCTCCGCCTCCTGGGTTCAGGCAATTCTCCTGCCTCAGCCTCCTGAGTAGCTGGGATTACAGGCACACACCACCATGCCCAGCTAATTTTTTGTATTTTTAGTAGAGACGGGGTTTCACCATGTTGACCAGGATGGTCTCGATCTCTTGACCTCGTGATCCACCCGCCTCAGCCTCCCAAAGTGCTGGGATTACAGGCTTGAGCCACTGCGCCCCGCCAGCCATGGTTTAAAGGGGCCCAGGTACAGTTTAGGCTGCAACTCCAGAGGATGCAAGTTCTAAGCCTTGGTGACTTACGTGTGGTGTTAAGCCTGTAGGGGTGCAAAATGTATGAATGAATTCATGGAAGCCTTTTCCTAGACTTCAGAAGATGTATGAGAAAGCCTGGGTGCCCATGCAGAATTCTGCTGCACAGGTATAGCCCTCACAGAGAACTTCTACTAGGACAGCACCGAGGAGAAATGTGGGGTTGGAACCTGTATATGGAAACCCAACAGGGAACTGCCTAGTGGAGCTATGAGAAGGTGGCCATCATCCTCCAGACCCCAGAATGACAGATCCACGAGCAGCTTGCACCTCACACCTGGAAAAGCCACAGACAGTACCAACCTGCGAGAGCAGCCCCACAAAGGATGAACTCTGCAAAGCCACAGGAACAGAGCTGCCCAAGGCCTTGAGAATCCCTTGCAGCAGTGTGCCCTAGATGTGGGACATAGAGTCAAAGTAGGTTATTTTGGAGCTTTCAGATTTGATGACTGCATGTCTGGATTTCAAACTTGCATGAAATTCAGCAGAGCAGTCATTAAAAGGGCCTGTAGCGCCTTTCGTTTAGCTGATTTCTCCCTTTTGGAATGGGAATGTTTACCCAATGTCTATACCTCCATGTGTCTTGGAAGTAACTAACTTGTTTTTGATTTTACAGGTTCATAGATGGAAAGGATTTGCCTTGTCTCAGTTGAGACTTTGGATTTTAGACTTTTGAGTTAATGCTGGAATGAGTTAAGACTTTGGGGGACTATTGGGAAGGCACGGTTTTATTTTGCAATGTGAAAAAATTATGGGATTTGGAAGGGTCCAGGGGCTATGAAACCACTCAGTCCTCCTGAGCCTCTGGGCTTGTGATGGGAGGGATTGATGTGAAGGTCTTTGAAATGTCTTCAAGACCTTTTTCTCATTATCTGAGCCATTAGCACTTGACTCCTTTTTGGTTATGCAAATACCTCTAGCAAATGAATGTTCCACAGCCTGCTTGAATTCTTCTCCCAAAGAAAGCTGTTTATTTCTTTGCCACATACTTTGGCTGCAAATTTTCCAAACTTTTATGCTTTGCTTCCTGTTTAAATATAAATTACAACATTAAATCATTTCTTTGCTCTCATATCTGAGAATGGGTTGTTAGAAGCAGCAAGGCCATATCTTGAACACTTTGCTGCTTAGAAGTGTCCTCTGCCTATTGGTGACAGGGATGGAGGTAGCAAACCACATTGCTATGTACGTACCTATGCAATACTCCTGCATATTCTGCACATGTGCCCCAGAACCTAAAGTGCAATTATACACACACACACACACACACACACACACACACACACACACATATATATATATATATATATACACACACATATATATTTAAAAGAAATGTCCTCTGCCAGATACCCTAAGGTTCTCACTCTTTGGTTCAAGCTTCCACAGATCCCTAGGACATAAACACAATGCGGCCAAGTTATTTGCTAAGACATAACATTTGTCACCTTTGTTCCAATTCCCAATAAGTTCCTCATTTCCATCTGAGTCCTCAGTAGCCTAGACTTTACTGTATATACTACTATCAGCATTTTGGTCACAACCATTTAACCAGTCTCTAAGTTCAAACTTTCCCTCACCTTCCTGTCTTCTTTTGAGCCCCTCCCCGCAAACTCTTCTAACCTCTGCCTGTTACCCAGTTCCAAAGTTGCTTCCACATTTTCAGGTATCTTTATAGCAATGGCCCACTCCCAGTAGCAATTTTCTGTGTTAGGCTGTTCATGCATTGCTAGAAAGAAATACCTGAGACTGGATAATTTATTAAGGAGAGAGGTTTCATTGGCTCACAGTTCTGCAGGCTGTACAGGAAGCATGACACTGGCTTCTGCTTAGCTTCCAGAGAGGCCCCAGGAAGCTTTTAACTCATGGTAGAAAGTGAATTAGGAACAGGTACTTCACATGGCGAAAGCAGGAAGGGGGGCAGGGGAGGTGCTACACACTTTTAAATGACCAGATCTTGTGAGAACTCATCACTACCACAAGAACAGCACCAAGCCATGAGGGATCTGACCCCATGATCTGAACACCTCCCACCAGGCCCCACCTGAAGTGTAATTAGCACTGGGGATTATAATTCAACACGGAATTTTGACAGAAATAGATATCCAAATTTTATCAATCATATTACTCAATTCTGCTGGTATTGCATGAAAGCAGCCATAAATAATATATAAATAAAAAGATATAACTGTTTTCCAATAAAATTTTGTTGTGCATTTTTACATATTCATAATATATATTGGTCTTTAGTTTGCTTGTGATGTAGTTATCTTGTTTTGGTATTTGATTACCACTAATATCCTAACAGAATGAGTTGGGAAGTATTTCTTCCTCTTCTAAGTTCCAATGGTTTCTTCTCGTAGCTTTTTAGCTCAATACATTGTTATTATTTTATAGTTTTATGTCTTTTAATAAAGCTAAGAGAAGAAATTCGATGTATATACACATGCCTTCTTGCTTATCATTTCTAGTTCTCTTCTTTTGTTCCAGATGGCAATCGAAGTTACCATCTGGAGTCATTTCCTTAGCTCAATGCAGCCTTTCTCCCATCCACCTACTTTGTGTGGTTATTGCAGATATATCACATTTCTATATCTTCAAGGCCCAGCAATCTATGAGATACATATTGCTTTACATGTAGCTTTTAAAATCAGCTTAGTGAAGAAAGATGGTTATATATTTATTTTATAATTATATAATTACTTTTACCAGTGCTTTTTGGGTTTTGTGTATGAAATCAAATTGCTGTCTGAGGTCACATGGTTCAGCCTGAAGCATTTATCTTAGTATATATGTAAGGAGGATCTGCTAGCAACAAATTCAGTTTTCATTTATCTGGGAATATCTTAATTTCACCCTCATTTTTGAAATCTAGCTTTGCTGAATATAGGAATCTTTCTTAACAGTTTCTTTCTTTGAGCACTCTCAATATGTTATCCCACTGCCTTCTGATAAGAAGTCGACTGTTAACCTTACGAGGGGTTCCCTTGAAAGTATAGTCATTTTTCTCTTGCTACTTTCAAGGTTTTCTCCCTGCCTTTCCCTTTTAGCATTTTTATTATGATGTGTCTATTTGTGGACCGCTTTGCATTTATCCTAGTTGGAGTTCATGGAGCCTGCTCGTTGTGTATATTCGTGTTTTACAATAAATTTGTGAAGTTTTTAGCCACTAATTTAAAAAATGTGTTTCTTCCTCATCTTCTTCTGGTATTCCTGTTATATGCATGTGATGAAGGTAGTGGTGACCCACGTTTCTCCTTTGTTCATTTTTCTTGATTCTTTTTCTCTCTGTTTTTCAACAGAGAGAAAGTCTCTATGAATATACAAGTTCACCAATTCTTTCTTTTTCCAATTCTAATCCATTGTTGAGTCCCTGTAGTGATTTTTTAATTTCAATTATTTTACTTTAAAATTCCCAAATTCCTATTAAAAATATTTTCTATCACTTTATTGATATTCTCTATTTGATGAAACAGTGTCATCACACCCCCCTTTACTGCGGTAATCATGTTTTTCTTTTCTTCCTTGAACATATTTCTAATGGCAACCTTGAAGTCTCGTCTGCTAAATTCAACAACTGGTAGTTCTCACAGGCAGTTTCTATTGCCTTTTTTTTCCATATGATATTTCCTGTTTCGTTGCATGTTTCATAATTTTTAATTAAAAATTGTACATTTTAGATAATATATTTTATCAACTCTGGGTTCTGGAATTTTCCTTCCAGGACTTGTTATTGTTATTTGCTTGTTTAGTTGTTTAGTGACTAACTAGACTATTTTAGCAAAGTCTATTTCCTCCATGCCTTCAACGTGAAGCCTCTGATGTTGCTTCCTCAGACGGCACAGCCCTGGTTATGCCAAGTTACCTTGGGATGAGAATGGTTTGTGTACGGTTCTCTTTAATCTTCTCTTTCCCTAACCATACCTGATGTTAAGTTCCACTAAGCCGATTGTTCCATTGTTTTCAAAAATGCCTAGGCATAAATTACTTCATAGACTAACCCAATCCAATTCAGGCTCCTTTGAAGAGATAATTCCTGAGTTCAGTGCTTAGAATTTGTTTGGACTATAACATATTTCTTAGTTCTGCCTTTCCCTTGTTTTTCTTCAGCAACCTAGTCAGCCTATAGTTCTGACTTTATTTCCAATTAATCTACCAATCTCCTCCCAATTGCCTTTCATTACAGTTTTTTCTGTTTTTGAGAGTATTACTAGGCTTGGACTTCTCCACACTCTGTGACAAATGAAGTCAGTCCTTGAGGTAGGGATTTGGAGCTCTCTGTTGTACAACCAGCTTCTCCCCTGGACAAAATCTCTAAGACACAGCTCTTATGCCTGGGACCTGGAAAATAGCACACTTCTCTGAGTGGCATCTCACTTTAGGAGCTGAATATTTGATAGATGGAGAGAAGCCAACAGCCCTAGGTCTTCTTGCCTTGCCTCTGTCAACAGGAAATCCCCTTTCCCATGAGCTACAGCAAAGCAAATTGGGCCCTAGTATTCCTGGCAATGCTGCAACCTAGTTAGAACCTCCATCCCATGATTGGGGACTGCATGGAAGAAGGGAGCCCCTACCTCTTGGCCACATTCACCTGGATCTTAACTTCAGCAAGGGGTAGCTGGAGGCAAGATGAGAAATGCGGACACCTTGCCTCTCCCAGGAAGATAGCCCTCTGACTGGGAGCTGGGGAGAAAGGGAGCTCTGTCTTCTTGTGTGTACCAGCCTGAAATACAGTTTCCATTTTGCTAAGTTGAGATGAGAAATGGAGGGCACAGATCTTGGTTCAAATGCTACCAACTCTAGCAGTTCCTACAAAGTTTAGTAGGTTTTCTTCAATAAATATTCTTCATTTTCTATATTCCCTTATAACAATTCTCAGAAACTTTAAATGGTTGCTTTAAAAATAATTTCTACCAGTTTTACTGGAAACAAATCCATGGAGTCCCTCATGCTGCCATGCCAGAAGTAGAATTCCAGCAGTTTTTTCAAAAAGTTAAATATACATACACCATATGACTTAGTCATTCCACACTTAGTTATCTATCCAAGAGAAAAGAAAGTATATATCGCTACAAAAACTTGTACACAGGTGTTCCCAGCAACCTTATTTGTAATAGCCCCAAACTGGTAATAAGTCAAATGTCCATAAACAGCTCAATAGATGAATTAACTGGATGTATCTGTGCATTAGAATACCATACAATAATAAAATAAAATGAATTATTGATACACACACAGCATGGATAAATCTCAAAATAATTACACTGGGTAAAAGAAGTGAGACAAAAAAGGATACATACTGTATAACTCCTATATAAACTTCTAGAAAATGTAAGCTAATTCATAGTGACAGAAAGCGCTGGTGATGGGTCGTGCTGGCAGGGATTAGAGGGAGTGATTACAAAGGAGCATGAGGATACTGTTCAGAGTGATGGACATTCTCATTTTCATTACAGTGATTGTTTCATGGGCTCATACATGTGTCAAAATGTATCAAATTGTACACCTTAAATATGGAAAGTTTCTTGAATATTAGTTATATCTCAATTAAGCTGTTTAAAAAAAAGTTATTCTTCACTTTCTTCCTAAGCATCTCTGGTCCTGGGGAAAAAAATACCAACTTTCCTGTGGCTCAAGGTGACTTTTCTACTTTCTCATGTCCAGGAACAGCTTTTTGTGTGTTCACAGCTTTTGCAAATGACCCAAACCACTACATTCTTCTCTCTTCCCCTCACTCGAATGCTTGGTTTCCCCTTTTCATCCTGTAATTCAGCTGTGTTTTAAATCCCTTCCATTTTATTTCTTGTTTATTTATTTATTCATTCAACAAACATTTGTTGAACACCTGCTTAATACCACATGCTATGCTAAATTTTAGAAATAAAAACGAAACATCGTTCCTGTTTTCAAGGTACTCACAGTCTAGTAAGACATATACACAAAAATGGCTAGGAGTCTTAAGTAATATGGAAGTTGGTACAATGTACATATAGTAAGGCACAAAGAAGGAAATGGTGCTGAAGGTATTTGTTCTGTTCTCTGAGTATTCAACCAGCCTAATCTCATAACAGCTTGATTTTCTTGTGGAGAATTATCCTTCTCCACTGTATGCTGTCTCAGTGCAACAAGAGACTGTGCCTTCCTTTACCAGAAGGTGTGGAACCCAAGATGAGATGCTTGAAAGTTTCTTCCATGAGTTTTCTGTCTTCAGAAACCCAAGGATGGAAAAATAGATATACAAATGGTCCCCAACTTATGATGATTCAACTTATAATTTTTTAACTTTAGTGCAAAAGTGATACACATTTAGTAAAAATTGTACTTCAAATTCTGAATTTTAATTTTTTCTTAGGCTTAGTAATATGTAGTATGATATTCTCTCATGATATTGGGCAGCAGCGAGCCATAGCTCCAGGTCAGCTTTGTGATCACGAGAGTAAACAACCAATACTCTTCAATGCATTAAATACATGTTTGACATATTCTCAACTTACAACAGGTTTATTGAGACGTAGCTCCATCATAAGTAGAGGAGCATCTAATGCATTTATTCCAGAACTACTTCCTAGACCAGATAGTCATATTGTAATCCCTGCTGCCTGAATACCTGATCCGTCTTCATTCGTCTCTATTTCTGAGTTTGGTCCTCCAAACTTTCTATTATGTATGTGATAAACTTCTAAGATATTTCATTTTTTCTTTAAATTAGTTCAAGTCACTTTCTGTTTCTTAGAAGCAGAGAACTCCAAATAATATATTTTCATGGAAGAGAAGGTGCTAAAGTGGACTATTAACATGGATATGGTTAAGACAGGCCATATAGAAAGTTGAAGTTGCAGATATGTGCAGGGGCCAGACCCTGGAGCATCTTGGGGTAAGGACAAGAGGATTTTAAACTGAAAATTAATCAATAAAGTTATGGATCACTCATTCTCAAGGTGTGGCCCTTTAGGCCAACAGGATCAGCATTACATGGGAGTTTGTTAGAAATACAAATTCTAGAGCTACATCTCAGACCTACTGAATCAGAACCTCTGAGTACAGGGCCTAGCAATCTACATTTTAACAAACCCTCCAGGTAATTCTGATGCACTCTAGATTTGAGAATCATTATCCTAGATAATTCATGCTGCTGTGTGAAGGGGGGATTCAAGGGGTTGAAATTTGAATAAAGAGAGTCCAGTTAGACACTATTGCAGTAGTGTATAACCTAAGCTGAGATACTGCAGGTAGGTGGAGTGGATGGAAAACTGCAAGAAATTCAATGGATAGAGAGCCAAATAGACTTCATCACCAGTAGGATGTTCTCAATGAAGGAAATAAGATATCTAGAATTATTTCCAGATTCCTAATTTGGATGAATGTGTGAATAGTGGTGCCATTAACTAAGCCTTAGAAGTATAGGAGAAAAAGCAGGTTTAAAAAAATGTATTAACCTGAAATTCACATAAGATTAATCATTTGAAGGTTAACAACTTAGTGACATTTAGTATATTCATAGTCTTGTGTGACCACCATCTCTATGCAGTTACAAACAATTCTATCACTCTGAAATAAAACCCCATGCCCATTCAGCATTTTTTCTCCATTCTCTCTTCCCCCACATCCAGGTCAACACCAATTTGCATTCCGTTTGTATCGATTTACCTATTTTGTATATTTCATGTAAACAGAATCATATGATAGGTGACCAATCCTGCCTGGCTTCTTTCACTTAGCATGTTTTTGAGGTTGATCCACATTGGAACATATATCAGTAAGTACTTCATTCCTTTTAATGGTTGAATAATAATCCCTTGCATGTATATACCACTATTCGTTTATTCATTCATCCATTGATAGACATCTGTTTCCACCTTCCGGCTACTGTGAATAGTGCTGCTATAAGCATGCATTTACATCTATTTGAGAACTTGTTTTCAATTCCTTTGTGTATGTATCTAGGAGCAGAATTGTGGGGTCATATGGTAATTATGTGTTTAACTTTTTAAGGAACTGCCAAACTGTTTTCCACAGTGGCTGTATAATTTTACAATCCCACCAGCAATGTATAAGGATTCCAATTTCTCCACGTCCTCTCCCACATTTGTTAATTTCCATTAATTTTTCATTGTAGCCATCCTATGGGCATGAAGTGATATCTTATTGAGGTTTTTATTTACATTTCCCTAATGACAGAGATGTTGAGCATATTTTCACGTACTTCTTGGCCATTTGTATATATTCTTTGGAGAAATGTTTATTCAAGTCCTTTACCCATTTTAAAATTGGGTTATTTGCCCTTTTGTTATTGAGGTGTAAGAGTCCCTTACATATTCTGAATACTAGACCCTTATTAGAGATGTGATTCGCAAATATTGTCTCCCATTCTGTGGGTTTTTTCAATCTCTTGATAATATCCTTTGACGAACAAAAGTTTTTAATTTTGAAGAAGTTCAATGTATCTATTTTTTCTTTTGTTGCTCATGCTTTTGATGTCATCTAAAAATCCATTTTCTGAATCCGAGGACATGATGATTTACCCCCGTGTTTTCTTCTAATCATTTTACAGTTTTAGCTCTTACATTTATTTAGATCTTTGATCTATTTTGAGCTAATTTTCATATATAATGTAAGGTAGGAGTCCAACTTCATTCTTTTGCATGTGGATATACAGTTGTTCCAGCATCATTTGTTGAAGAGTCTGTTATTTTCCCATTGAATGGTCATGGTACCCTTGTTGAAAATCAATTGCCCATAGATATATGGGTTTAGTTCTGTACTCTCTATTCCATTGTGCTGATGTTGAGCATGTTTTCATATGTTTGTTAGCCATTTGTATGTCTTCTTTTGAGAAGTTTATGTCTTTTTCCCATTTAATAATGGGGTTGTGTTTGCTTGTCAAATAGTTTGTTCAAGTTCCTTATAGACTCTAGATATTAGACCTTTGTTGGATGCATAGATTGCAAATATTTTCTCCCATTCTGTAGGTTGTCTGTTTACTCTGTTGATAGTTTCCTTTGCTGTGCAGAAGCTCTTAAGTTTAATTATGTCACACTTGTCAGTTATTATTACAATTGCTTTTGAGGACTTAGTCATAAATTCTTTGCCAAGGCATATGTCCAGAAGGGTATTTCCTAGTTTATCTTCTAGTATTCTTATAGTTTGAGGTCTTGCATTTCAATCTTTAATTCATTGTGAGTAATTTTTGTATATGGTATAAGGAAGGGATCTAGTTTCAGTCTTCCGCATATGGCTAGCCAGCTATTCCAGCACCATTTATCGAATAGGATGTCCTTTCCCAATTGCTTATTTTTGTTGACATTGTCAAAGATCAGTGTAAGTGTGCAGCTTTACTCCTGGGTTCTCAATTCTGTTCCATTGGTCTACATGTCTGTTTTTTGTACAGGTACCATGCTGTTTTGGTTACTTTGGCCATATAGTATAGTATGAGGTCGCATAATATAATGCCCCTGGCTTTATTCTTAGGATTGCTTTGGCTACTTGTGCTCTTTTTTGGTTCCAAATTAATTTTAGAATATTTTTCCAATTCTGTGAAAAATGACATTGGTAGTTTGATAGGAATAGTGTTGGATATGGTTTGGCTGTTTCCCCACCCAAAATCTCATCTTGAATTGTAACCCCATAATCCCCACGTGTCAAGGGCAGGACCAGGTGGAGGTAAACGAATCATGGGGACAGTTTCCCCCATGCTGTTCTCATGGTAGTGAGTGAGTCTCATTAGATCTGATGGTTTTATAAGTGTCTGGCATTTCCCCTGCTTGTACTAATTCTCTCTCCTGCCAACCTGTGTAGAGGTCCTTTTCGTCATGATTGTAAGTTTCCTGAGGCCTCCCCAGCCATGTGGAAGTGTGAGTCAATTAAACCTCTTTTCTTTATAAATTACCCAGTCTCAGGTTTTTTTTCATGGCAGCATGAGAATGAACTACTACAGTGTTGAATCTGCAGATTGCTTTGGACAGGATGGCCTTTTTAATGATATTGATCTTTCCATTTCATAAATGTTTTTCCATTTGTCTGTCTCATCTGTTATTTCTTTCAGCAGTGTTCTGTAGTTCTCCTTGCAAGAGATCTTTCACCCCTCTGGTTAGATGTATTCCTCAGTACTTTATTTTATTATGGCTATTGTAAATGGGATTGCATTCTTGATTTGGCTCTCAGCTTGAATGTTACTGGTGTATAGAAATGCAACTAATTTTTGTACATTGATTTTGTATCCTGAAACTTTACTGAAGTCATTTATCAGTGCCAGGAGCCTTTTGATGGAATCTTTAGGGTTTTCTGGGTATACAGTCATATCATCAGTGAAGAGAGATAGTTTGACTTCTTTTCTTACTTGAATTTCTTTCTCTTCCCTGTTTGCCCTGGCTAGCACTTCCAGTACTATGTTGAAGAGCAGTGATGAGAGTGGGCATTTTTGTCTTGTTTCAGTTCTCAAAGGAAATGGCTTTGTTGCCATAGATGGCTTTCACTATTTTGAGGTATGCTGCTTCAATGCCTAGTTCCTTGAGGGTTTTCACCATAAAGGGATATTGAATTTTATTGAAAGCTTTTTCTGCATCTATTGAGATAATCAAATCATTTTAATTCTGTTTAATGTAGTGAATCAGATTTATTGATTTGTTTATGTTGAATCAACCTCGCATCCAGGAATGAATCCCTCTCAATCATGGTGAATTACCTTTTTAATGTGCTGCTGGATTTAGTCTGCTAGTGTTTTGTTGAAAACTTTTGTGTCTTTGTCTGTCAGGGATATTGGCCTGTAGTTATTTTTGTTGTGTTTTTACCAAGTTGTGTTGTCAGAGTGATGCTGGTTTCATAAAATGAGTTAGGGAGGAGTCCCTCATCCTCAATTTTTTGAAATAGTTTCAGTAGAATTGGTACTATGTCTTATTGTACATCTGGTAGAATTTGGCTTTGAATCCATCCATTCCAGGGGTTTTTTGATTGGTAGCGTTCTTTTTTTATTACTTATTCAATTTTGAAACTCAATATTGTGTCTGTTTATGACTTCAGCTTCTTCCTGTTTCAATTTTGGGATACTGTGTGTTTCTAGGAATTTATCCATTTCTTATAGATCTTCTAGTTTGTTTGTGTACAGAACTGTTCACAATAGTCTTTGAGGATCTTTTGCATTTCAGTTGTAATATAACCTTTGTTGTTTCTAATCATGCTTTTTTGGATCTTCTCTCTCTTTTCTTTTTAAATCTATCTAGCTATCTATTGACTTTGTTTATCCTTTCAAAAAAACAACTTTTGATTTCCTTGATTCTTTATATGAATTTTCAGGTCTCAATTTCATTCAGTTCTGCTCTGATTTTGGTTATTTCTTCTGCTAGTTTTGGGGTTAGTTTGTTCTTGCTTTTCTAGTGAGGGAAGAGATTTAATACAGTGTTTTATGTTGCAGAGAGTTCATGAAATAAATCTGAAAAGCAATCAATAGACTTGGAAGTCACAAGGCCACTTGTGACCTCAGACAGGACAGTCTGCATGGATTGTAGAAGGTGAAACCTGACTAGAGTGGGTTGAAGAATGTACTGGGAGTAAGAAGAGGGCAACAGAAGTCTAGAGTATTGCTTTTTAGTATCTTGGCTACAAAAAGAAGGGAAAATATAGGGCTAGTGCAGGAAGATAATATATAGTATTATTGGAAAATTTAGAGGCTACAGAAAGGACCTTCAAGAGAAGTTAAAAATATAAAAAAGAGTGATAAATGAGTGGGATGAGTCTTTGGATATGCAGGAGATAAGGGAGGATGTGGAAGGAGTTTCCTTGAATAGAAGAAAAAAACAACTTCCAGAGCCTACTTTCTTCTTCTTTAGCATAAGTGACCAAACTTGAAGGTAAGTGCAGATAAAAATAACTTATAGATATGGGGGAAAATTGTGGAAGTTCAAAACCTGATAGCCATGATATTCTTGGTGAAATAGAAAGTAAGATCATGTGCACTGAGAGGATGACATCAATGTGATGTAGGACTTGAAGTGAGTGGAAACTTGGAGCAGCCATTGAGAGAAATGGGAGGGGATATGGGTCAGAGATAAGGTAACAAAATATATGAGGGATGCTGAGGATCCAAGAGGTGCTAAACATCATAAGTGGGTAGTGGACCTAATCCATTCAAAGATTTTATTTTCTGCAGCAACATTCAGCAGCACAAGATTTGAGCAGCAAAGGCAGATGGTAGGATTAGTCTAAAATTTCAAACTGCAGGAGAGATGTAGTGGAAAGACAGTGGGCTTGGTTTTGAGTGTAGGAGTCTGGTGGTTGAGTGCAGCAGGTGTCCAGGTTTGGATAGGGGAGGAAGTGAAGCCAACGAATGCTGATGGACTGGAAATAAAATGGCTTTGAGGTCTCTGTGTGTAAGATTAAAGAACTGAAGTAAGAGAGAGTAAAGACTGGAAGGATAGAAGGATGAAATTCAAATGGTACATTACAATACAGCCATGCACTGCATAAGGACACTTCAGTCAATCATGGACATGTATAATGGTGGTCCCATATATTATAATACTGTATTTTTACTGTACCTTTTCTATGTTTAGATATACGAATGCTTATGGTTATGTTACAATTGCCTACAGAATTCAGTAGAGTAATATGATGTACAGGTTTGTAGCCCAGGAGCTATAGGCTATACCATATAGCCTAGGTATGTAGTAGGCTCTACCATCTAGATTTGTGTACGTACACGCTCTGGTGCTTTCACATGACAAAATCACCTAACAATGTGTTTTGTAGAATGTATTTCCCTTGTTAAGCAATGCATGACTGCAGTGAGTTCAGAGGTGGAGCTCTTCTAAGTGATATTAAGGTCTAGGTTATGACAATCAGTGGGTGAAGGAGGTAGTTACAAATGAAGATGGTTGGTATTGAAGATTTTTTTTTAAAGCCAGAGTTCTGGAAGACTTCATGTGGATATAGTTGCTGCACAGCGTGAAGGCAGTACATGAGGAGAAGAAACAGTGAGTTTGTATCCAAGCCATTAATGAATACAGGGGGAAAGGTAGAAAGTTCAAAGACAAAATGAAGAGGTATAGAGGGGAGTATATATTGTTGGCACAAATCTTAATGAAAGAAGGTACTTTGTTCCAGGATGGAGGAGGAATCATCTGCCATTTGTAATGGCGAGCTAGGAGACCATGATCAGGCCACAACTCATGATACATGGGTGTAGAAGAATGAGCCTCTTCCATAGAAGTTGCAGCAGAGTTACTGTGCTCTGGAGAGAGCCTGGAGATGGAGTTCTGTGAAGTGGCTGAGGATATAAGGTAGGTTATTTACAATGGAATGGGGGTCTCTGAGGAAAGTGTTAGAGGGAAGTCAGCAGTGTGAGAAACATTCGAGTGGAATGAAAATAATGAATGATAATAATGCATGTCTAGCACCATGCCAAGGGTTTGATATACTTATTTTATTTAATCATTACAATAATTCTGCAATGTAGGTGCTATCTGTCTTTTGCATATTAATAAACTGACACTGAGGGCATTTAGAAACTCCTCTAAAGTGGTGTATCTAAAAAGTGACTGAGTTGGTTTTAGATCTGACTTCAAGACCTGGTCTCTTAACCAATAACTCAGATTAGAATGAGAGGATGCAAGATGAGAAGGTGCCAGTGGAGCTACCATTTTTGAAAAGGGCCTCTGATGACAGGATGGGAGACATCATGATTCTAACCGACCGTGAGAGGCTAGACATGTGCTTATTGGATCTTCTGGGTGGAAGAAGCTCCTGATCAGAATCAGCTGCCTATCCCAAGAGTTCCAGGTGGAATGTGTTTGGAGGAACATATTCAAGGCTTCTCACAAATTGCTCTAATCCTTCTTACATTTAAGCATTCAGTTCACAAAGACTCTTCGGGAAGAATATCCAGACAAGCTCTTGTTGGTGAAGGCTCTCTATTGGGAAGTATACTTGTGAATTGCTTATCAAAGGTATTCCTTGCTCCATGTCATCAATGGGATGTTAGATGTTTCTTTTTCATCATTGCTTTTGACAAAGCCAGGAATTCAGTACTGAGTAAATAGAAATAATTACACAAGGGTCTGCTCTCCAAGCTCTGGAATGTAGCAGCAACAGGACTGAGAAGACAAGGAGTGATTCTTTGGGTTCTTTTCTCCCTTTCTCCTGCCACTAGTTGTGCCCCTCCCATAACCTTCTGCTTTCTAGGTTTTGCCAGCTGTGGTAAGAGATCTGCTGATACTAATACAGATTCCTTTGGATTGTTCTGTTTCTGCATATTTTGGTGTGCTTTTGCCTCCAATGGCCACATCCAAGACTCTTCTGATGACTGCTGTCTTCACCTGGGACAGACAACCTTTAGCCAGTGACTGATGAGTGTGGCAATATGAAAGTTCAGCTTCCTTGCCTGATATTGGGTCAACTTGAAGTCATTAACTTATATGCCAGAGTTCCCCTAAGGGATTAGGCTGAATATACCCTCTGTGAGACCTTGCCTGAAACTGTCTCCTGGTTTGGCTTCTTCCTCTTCTCTGTCCTGCTTCCCCATTCCCTTCCTAGTCTCTCCTGGAAGCACTTTTTAAATAAACCAGGGTACATGAATACTCAACTCAGGGCATGCTTCTAGACAACTCAGCCTAAGATAAGGCATCAGATAACTATTAAAGGGAAGTTCATCTACATAAAAATTTTGAGAATACATTTGAAAATGTAACTCTTTAAAACAAAAACATGTGACCAACCATTTAGGTACTAAGAGAAAATATGGATGCATTACTTCATAATATGGGAGTGGGAAAAGCATTTGTTACTATTATATAAAATCAAGAAGCGATGAAAAGAAAGGTTAATAAATTCAACTACATAAAAATGAAAATAGAGTTTGCTTGAAGTAGAATGGTGATCTGCAGGGGCTGAGGGGACGGGGAAATGGGGAGATGTTGGCCAAAGGGTACAAAGTTTCAGTTATGCATGATGGAAATCTGATGTACAGTAATGTGACTACAGCTAATAATACTGTACTGTATACCTGAATTTTAAAATCTTAAGTGTTTTCACCAAAAGAGAAAAAAATTGAACTATGTGAGATGATAGATGTACTAATTGGCTTGACAGTTGTGATTATTTCACCATCTATATGTAGATCAAAGCATCAAGTTGTACACTTTTAACATATACCATTTTTATTTGTCAATTATACCCCAATAAAGCTGGAAAAATTGCTTGAAAAAAAACACCAGAAGTAAAGTTTAAAAAGTGACAAAGTGACATGAAAAATATTTGCAACGTGTATCACAGATGAAGGGCTAATCTCCCTGATATAGAAAGACCCACGTACAAATATAATGTACCAAAAAAATTTTTAAACTGAGAGGAAAAATACCAAAGGCTTGATCAAGAAATGATAAAAAGACATAGGAAAGTAAAATGTCTCTTAAATATATGAAAATATGCTTAAAATCACTTATAATACAAATACAAATTATCACTGCTCACAGATATTTTATGCATATGAACTTGACAAAAATGACATGCTTGACAAAACACCCTTCTTGACAAAGTATTCTATTTTACACTTGTCAGATTGGTAAAAATGAAATGCTTGACAAAACATGCCGTTGGCAGGGCGGTGCAGAAACATGTGATCTCATGTATTGCCAGTGGGCAGTGCAAAACGGCACAGGCCCTTAGGAGGGAAATTTGGCAATAGCTAATGAAATTAAACATGTATTTATTCTTTTACTAAGCAGTACTGAAGATACACCTCAACACAAGTGAAACAATATATGTGTGAACATATTAGTAATGCATTATTCATAATGGCAGAAAGTTGAAAGCAGTGCAAAATCTGTTCATATGAACTGGTTGAATGAACCATCCACATAGTGGAGTACCATGCAGCAATAAAGAAAGAATAAGGGCAATCTCTATGAGTGGCTATGGAGCAATGTCTAAAATGTATTAA
Source organism: Sapajus apella (assembly GCF_009761245.1). Classification (NCBI taxonomy): domain Eukaryota; kingdom Metazoa; phylum Chordata; class Mammalia; order Primates; family Cebidae; genus Sapajus; species Sapajus apella. Next base: position 3,036,347 of record NW_022437043.1, read on the forward strand.
GTTTTTAATAAAACCAAACACCACATGTTCTCACTCATAAGTGGGTGTTGAAAAATGAGAACACATGGATACAGGGAGGGGAACATCACACACCAGGTCCTTGGGGGAGGTGCTAGAGGAGGAATAGCAGGGGCTGGGGGGATTGGGGAGGGATAGCATTAGAAGAAATATCTAATGTAGATGATGGGGCGATGGATGAAGCAAACCACCACCATGGCATGTATATACCTATGTAACAAACTTGCATGATCTGTACATGTACCCCAGAACTTAAAGTATAATAAATAAATTTTTTTAAAAAAAGTAAAGCTATAAAACAATCTATATGGTCTGCTACATTTTGTGTGTAAAGAGTTGAAAATAACTATGCATACACATGCATATATATATAAAGCAACGTACGTATGTATATATACTATACATTGTATATATTATACATAACATTTATGATATGTATAAAACAATAATTATATATACCTATATAACATACATATATATATATATATATATAAGCTTATATTTTCAAAAGAAAAAGAAACCCAAGAAAAACAATCAGACACTAATAAAAGTTGCTGCTATGGAGGTATATGGATGGGGAAAAGGGCGTCAAGATGGGACTGATACTTCTGAGTCTGTCTTTCTGGATACTTCTCATTTTTGAGATACATTAATATTTTATATATTTGAAAATAAAATTACATTAAAAATTGAAAAAAAAGAAACCCTAATATTGACCATAAGCAGAATCAGATAAATCTTGCTATATATCAGTTGGTAACATAAGTACACAGAGAATGAACATTATTTCAAGCAACTTTTGAACACAGTTCTTTGACGTTTGCATAAATATTTATTCCCAACACATGCTAGATGTCAAAGGTGGGAGGCAGGACTGAGGGTAGACACAAATTAGGCAGCAGGCACAGACGCCTGTCTACCAAAAAAAGTTAAAGGTAGTGAATGAAGGGAAGAGAGCTGAGGGGGTAGGTTAAGATATTGGACTGTGGGGACGGAAAGGGAAAGGGTGAAGCAAAGTGGGAAGAGGTGTCAAGTTATAGGTGGAATACAGACATAGCCATCTTCAATTTTCAAAATTGGATTCCAGTTTTAATGACCACTTAGAAATCCCAATTTGTTGAAACTTTGATAAGGAACAGGCCGTTTACATAGTTTCAAAATATCTCTTCACAAGTTACATACTCAAAGGGAAAAATAGTGACCTCAAAGTTGACAAACCTGGAAGACACTAGCTTAACCGAATGATTAAAATACCATTACCAAAATTGGGACAAATATTATCATGAGCTTCCTAATGTATATGATATGCTAAAAACGGGACATCACTTAAGTAGTATTCCTGCCAAAAATCCTAACTTGAATTGGTCTGATGAGGAAACATCAGTCTACAAAACAAATTGAAGGACAATCTAAAAAACTACTGGACCATACACTGCAATGTGGCATGGTGGTAAACAACAAGAAATGTGGTTTAGAGGTTCCTCAAAAAGACTAAAAATAGAGCTACCATATGATCCAGCAATCCAACTGCAGCTACATACCCTAAAGAAAGGAAATCACTGTATCACAGAGATGTCTGCACTTCTGTGTTTATTGCAACACTAATCACAATAGCCAAGATTTTGAAACAACCTAAGTGTCCATCAACAGATGAATGGATAAAGAAAATGAGGTACAGATACACAATGAAGTACTATTCAGCCGTACAAAAGAATGAGATCCTGTCATTTGCAACAACATGGACGTGACTAGAGGTCACTATGTTACTTGAAATAAGCCAGGCACAGAATGACAAACATCACATGCTCTCACTTATTTATGAGAACTGAGAATTAAAACAACTGAACCCATGGAAATAGAGAGTAGAAGGATGATGACCAGAGGCTTTGAAGGGTAGTGTGGTGGGGGGATGGTTAATGGGTACAAAAAATAATTCGAAAGAATGAATGAGATCTAGTATTTGATAGCACAACAGAGTGACTATCGTCAATAATAATTTCATTGTAGATTTAAAAATAACTAAAAGAGTATAATTGATTGTAACACAAAGGATAAATGCTTGAGGTAATGAATACCCCATTTACTCTGATGAGATTATTACACATTGAATGCCTATATCAAAATATTTCATATACCCCATATAAACCTGCTATGTACCCACAATAATGACAAATTTAAAAATAAACAAAAAAGAAATAAAAGCTTTAAAAAGAGAAAAGAAAAGAGACAAGAAATGCAGAGGAGCTGTTCCGATTAAAGGAGACTGGGAAAGCATGACAACCAAATGCAACGCATGATCCTGAATCAAATTCAGGATTAGGGAAAACAAAATAACGGTGAACGTCAGTACTGGAACAATAATAAGGCTTGAATAAGCGTTGTGGATTAAAGAACAGCATCGTAGCAATGTTAGTTTCCCCAGTTTGATTATTGTGATGTGATTATTTAAGAGAATGTCCTTGTTCTTACGAAATATACACTCAAATGTGTTGTAAAGAGGTTTGAGATTGTCAACTTATTTTCACTTGAGAGTATTTAGCTCAGAAAAAATTATATAGATGCAGAGAGAAAGAGAGACAGAGAGAAAACAAAACAGATGAGACAAAATGTGAGTAATTGGTCAATCTGGGAAAAGAGTACAGGAAAGATCCCTACACTATTGCTAGACTTTGAAATTATCCCACCTTCTCAGCTTGTGCAACATTTGAGGAGCAAACCAAATGGAAGGTGCTCAAATATTATTCTGGGCGTAGAGTGCAAGACAATTAATTGGAAGACAAAAAGGGGCCCCATCTCAAATAACCAAATTAATCCTGAGAATATATTGTTCACAAAATCAAAATGTCTCTAGTTTTTTCCATTAAATATCACAAGTACTTGAAGTGTACATAACAAACGGATGGCGTTTTAGATGTGGAATAATAAATACTAAGACCAAATAAGAAGCCACAGCCTAGCTTAGGTTTACTGGTCTCTGGAGTGGGAGGGAGACTGGTCCCTATGCCAGGCTGTGGAGGCAGATCCCCTGTGCATAGAGAGGTCAGACCCTGAATGAGAAAGAAAGGAGAGAGTGCCAGTGAGGCAGGAGGCAGGGGTATTCCTTCTCCTGAATAAAATGGAGCAAGGGCATAGGAGGCCACAGCCCACTCACTTGGGCCAGCAGCATCAGGCTTTTGGAGCCACTTCATTAACACATCATTAAGAAGAGCAGTATATTCTACGTAAGTGAGTGTTTCCCAGAAAAGTGGATTATTTCTGTCCCCTTCAAATTCATGAATACTGCCCAGAAGGCCCCAGGTTTCCTGTAATATCTATTAAAAATTCCAGATATTCCAGCAACAATGTCCAATCACCACTATTTCCACTAAGAGAAATAAAATAGTAACACTAAATTATACTGGCTCTTTCTTTGATGATGTACCCAGTGGAGAGGTGTAATATTGGATTCAATCTGCAATCTCTCAGGATCATTACTAAAATACCTGATAGAGTCTTAAAAAATTGTAATATGTCTCTTTCTCTTAAAAGTAAAATGTAGGAAAACCATTTCAATTATTAGAGTTTGGGGTTTTTTTCTTTTAAAAATATTAAAACTAAAAGAGTTTATTGTAATAGGGAATATGAGATGAGGTTGGCTTTGATTCTTGAACTGTTCTTTAAGGCCATAAAGCTACGTTTATTTCAGAGTATCTTGTGTTTCACAGGAAGGAAGGAAACTGGTATTTCTTGGATGCCTACTATGTGCTAGGTATTGTGCCATTTCATTTAATCCAGAATTCAGCACATTCCAAACTGTGGCAAACAACAGAAAGAAAACACTAAAAGATTTTTATTAGAAAGGAATCGTGTTGGTGCCATTATTTTTCCTGTGAATACAAATTCCGGACTTAAATACTCGAATATGTTTTCATGCATATTCGCAGGCATCTAAGTATTCGTGCTGCCCTTGGTTATTTTGATCAATAAGAAGTTCGTATTGCAGCTATTTTCCCTATCTTTCATTTCATCATGGTTGCTTCTTTTTGCAGAATAGAATACTTACAATATTATATCAATGAGGCTGATTGTGTCATATTTTCTCCTTTTCATTTAAAGACACAATAAAAGACTTGCAGAAAATTTGGCAAAATGATGGGGGAAGAAAACACGTAAAACCTCACCATCTTCCAACAGAAATTACTTCAAAGTCTGTGTACTGCCTTTCAGTGTTTGTTCCTTGTCATACATTTTCACATCATTGCAATAAAAGTGTATGTGCAGTTGAGGACCTTTTACTTACCTTCTAAATATTTTATCATAAGGATATAAATTTTTTCAATATTATAACTCTCAAAAGCTGACAGCAATTCATTAAGTCGGTATGCCATAATTCTTTTAAGGGTGACCCTACTGTTGAATAGCTAGACTGTTTTCTATTTTTCAACATTAGGCAAACTGTGTCAAAACTATTTTTACAAGTGTAGCGTTTACTTTCTTTGTGGATTGCTCCCTTAGGATGCATTCCTATTAGTACTTTTACGTTCGATATGCGTACTTTTATGGCAAGTGACTCCTCTTGTCAAATTGCTTTTTAAAAGTACTGTATCCAAATGGCATCCCACCAGCACTGAACATGTTCCAGAGCTGCCACAATATCCTCAGCTCTCTTCCAGTACTTAATTATTTCAATCATAATACTCTTTGGCTCATTTAATAGATAAAACATGGTATCAGTTAGTAACCTATGGTATCTCGTACTTGATTTTTATTTGCGTAGCTTCAATTTCAGTCAAGGTTGAACATTTCATCTTACGTGTATTTATTAAAGGAGTAAATTTTTGTGTCAACTTTCTCTCTTTTCCCCATTTACCTATTGATCACCATTGTTTCTATAACTGCTAAGGCCATTCTACCTTTAAAAGTGCAGACCCAACATCAATACCAGTGTCTCTTTCTTTAAATATCTAGCCTCTGCTTCTGTCTCTTTTGTGAAGCACATTGCTTCTTCCCATCTTTGGGAATACATTGAAAGCTGTAGACTGAAAGAATGAATAAAAGTCCCTTTTTCTCTTCCAAGTTTTAGGCAAAGAACTCAAGTAGACCCTTCTACTGTGAAACACGCTTCTGGCCAAACCACTGGAGGAATGACCCTGGGACCCAGAATAATATCCCTATCAATTGCATCTTGGTATATCTTAGGACAAAGGGGTCCCAATGCATAAAATTAAAAGCTGAACTTAGCTCCCAGGTTTAAATTCACCTCCTCTTTTTTGCCTTCCATAAACATTTGTTGAACATACACTATGTGACAGGCACTGCATCAAGTGCTGGGGATAGAGGGACAAATAAGACAGTCCCTGCCACACAGCCATAGTTTCAATTTCTGTTTTAGGCTATCCCTTATAATGAAAAACAAAAACCAAGGTATGTTTTGGGGAAGTGTATGTGTTTCTGAAGAAAGTCCTTCATTCCAAGACAGGATTCTGCTTTTTTCCCAGAACTTTGAGGAAGAGTCTGAAACTTAAGACAAGAGTCTTTGTCACCATGATGCCACGCTCAGTTAGCAGGCTATCCTTGTTTGCCCAATCAGATAGAAGCCAAACAGTAGAACACCAGCCTCCCCAAAAAGGATGGGGGAGAGCATCCAAAGTGAGAGAACAGTATTGGAGACACATAGCAAAAGAATATTACAGATAAATGACATCAATTTTAGCAATCCCTTATGTATGGGAGGAGTCCTATCCTGAGGTTCTAATTTAAGAAGTCTGATTACAGGCCCATTACACTGACCCAAAGTATGGTTAATAGAGTTAAAGGTGTCATAGAGTCCTATCTTACAAGTCAATATGCAACTGGAAAGTGAATTGTGAAGCCATCATGTGAGCCATCTTGAAAAGAATTGTGTCCTATCTTGTGAGAAGAAAATCTAGACCTGTACAGAGCTGGGGACTGGCCTGATGACAATTCAGTAAAGATTCTCACATGAGGTCACAGGGGCCCCCAATTAAGAATGGATTAGAGAACCAGAACCATGTAGAGTTGCTGAGATTTAAAATATTAGGAGGGGTAGTCAGAGAAAGATACTGGTATTGATGTTGGGCTTGCACTTTTAAAGGTTGAATAGCTTTAGCAGTCATAAAATCAATAACGATGGGTGATAAGTTTACTTGTGCCTCATATCCCTTCAAAATCAGAACCTAATGAAATTATAGAATTAATATTCCCACCACTTTTCTTTGAAAGCAACATCACATTACTCAGACACATCACTCAGAAATTGTAATTCAAGGAGTAAAGATTCAGGAGTGGGGCCAGGCGTGGTGGCTCACACCTGTAGTCTCAGCACTTTGGGAGGCCGTGGTGGGAGGATTACTAGGTCAGGAGTTCGAGACCAGCCTAACCAACATGGTGAAACCCCGTCTCTACTAAAAATACAAAAATTAGCTGGGTGTGGTGGTGCACACCTATAATCCCAGCTACACAGGTGGCTGAGGCAGAATTGCTCGAACCCAGGAGGCAGAGGTTGCAGTGAGCTGAGATTGCACCACTCCACTCCAGCCTGGGCAACAGAGCTAGACTCTATCTCAAAAAAAAAAAAAAAGATTCAGGAATGAATTTGGTGTCAATTCACATCAACTTTCTACTGTGAGAACTTTCTGTTTTATAGTCTCTCCAATCTGGAAAAGACTTCTTGTCTTTTCTTTCTCATTGCTCCCCATTTTAAAATTAATCTTTTGCTCCTTGTCTGTACTCTGTAATTTCTCTTGTCCTATATTCTGTTTACCATTTTAAAGCTGTGTGGCTTGATGGAGTCTATTTGAAAGGTGTTAAGATAGTTTTATTGCTAAAGCGGCACATTCTTCATCACGATTCTTCATCACGAAGCAACCCATGCTGGCTACCCAACAAATTGTCGAACATTCTCAGTGCTTCGTTCAGGACTCCTAGGAACATGATCCTAAGGATTTGGCAGGGTCCTTACCCTAAGAAGAGACAGAGCCCTGAGAAAGAAGAGGCAAACAAGCCTTCATGGGTATGGGACATGCACCTATAGATGTACAAATATGCTGTAGTTTATTCTTGAGGATTCCAAGGTACTAAATAGACAGGGTGCACTAGCACAGTGCCTCTCAAACTTTAATGTGCACAAGAATCACTTGGGGATCTTGTCAAATGTAGATTTTGATTCAGCAGGTATAGGGTGAGGCCTGAGATTCTACATTTCCAACAAGCTCCCAGGTGATGCTAATAGAACCACACTTTTAGTATCAAAGTCTTTGTAAATACAATGGCTAATGAAGACTGTTTTAAATTATTTATTTATTTGCATACTCTTTGTTCCACGAAAAAAAAAAAAAAACTTGTCGACATTTTTTAAGTTACAGAAAAGAAAACAAGATAAAAAAATTAAATAAAGGAAGAAACTGAGGTTAAGGGACAAAAATAGGAAAGGAAAACAGCACAAGGCTGGGAGGGAACTGTTGACATGTAAATTATTGTGTCCTGAACAATTGGTGTAGGAGGAAAAGTGTTTCTCTCTATGCTTTCAAAAATTTATTTATTTATTTTAAATTTGCAGGAAAAACATGTATTTATCATATACAATATGATGTTTTAAGTTTATATACATTGTGGAAGGATTAAGTCTAGCTAATTAGCATGTACATTACCTCACATAGTTACCACTTTTGTGGTGGGAACACTTTACATCCACTCTCTTGGCATTCTTCAAGAATACAATACATTGTTAACTATAGTCACTTATGCTGCACAATAGATCTCTTCAACTTACTCTTTCTGTTTAGCTGAAATTATATATCTATTGACCAACATGTCTCCATCCCTTCTCCAATCACCCTAGCCCCTGGTAACCAGCATTCTATTCACTATTTCTATGAGATCAACTATTTTAGCTTTCACACATAAGTGAGATCATGCGGTATCTGTCTTTTTGTGCCTTGCTTATTTCACTTAATATGACATTGTTTAGGTTCATCCATATTGTCATAAATGACAAGAATTCCTTCGTTTTTTTTTTTTTTTTTTTTCTTTTGAGACAGAGTCTCACTCTGTTTCCAGGCTGGAGTGCAGTGGCACAATCCTGGCTCACTGCAATCCTGGGTTCAAGCGATTCTCCTGCCTCAGCCTTCCGAGTGGCTGGGACTACAGACACATGCCACCATGCCCAGCAAATTTTTGTATTTTTTAGTAGAGATGGGGTTTCACCATGTTGGCCAGGATGGTCTCGCTCTCTTGATCCACCCGCCTTGGCCTCCCAAAGTGCTGGGACTACAGGTGTGAGCCACCACGCCTGGCCAGAATTTCTTCTTTTTTGTGGTTGAATAGTATTCCATTTTGTTTATATACCACATTTTCCTTATTCATTCATTGCTGATGGACACAGATTGATTCCATATATTGGCTATTGTGAATAATGCTGCAATAAACAAAAGAGTGCAGATATTACCACCAGCAGTGTGTGAGGGTTCCCTTTTCTCCACATTCTTGCCAACACTAGTTATCTTTTGTCTTTTTGATAATAGCTATTCTAATGGGCATAAGATGACATCACATTGTAGTCTTAATTTGTATTTCCCTGATGATTACTAATGTTGAGCATGTTTTTCCATATACCTGTTGATCATTTGTATGTCTTTTAAGAAATGTCTGTGGAGGTTCTTTGCTCATTTTTTAGTGGAGTTGTTTTCTTCCTATTGAGTTGTTTGAGTTTCTTATATATTTTGAATATTAACTCCTTATCAGGGGAATAGTTTGAAAATATTTTCTCTCATTTTATAGGTTGTCTCTTCATTCTGTTAATTATTTCCTTTGCTATGTAGAAGCTTTTTAGATTAATACAGTCCCATTTGTCTATTTTTTTTTTTGCCTGTGCTTTTGAAGTCTTTGCCATAAAATTTTTGCCTAAACCCATGTCCTAAAGCATTTCCGCTATGTTTTCTTATAATAGTTTTATAATTTGGAGTCTTACATTTAGATCTTTAATCCATTTTGAGTTTATTATTGTATATGATGAGATATAGGGGCCTAGTTTCATTATTCTGCAAATAGATACACCATTTTCTCAGCACCATTTATTAAAGAGGATGTCTTTTCCCCAATGTATGTTCTTGGTACTTATATTGAAAATTAGTTGGCTATAAATACATGGATTTATTTCAGGGCACTCTATTCTGTTCCATTGGTCTGTGTATCTGCTTTTATACCAATACCATTATGTCAGTTACTACAGCTTTGTAGTATATTTTGGTATTTAAAAATTTTTTTTTTTTTTTGAGACGGAGTTTCGCTTTTGTTACCCAGGCTGGAGTGCAATGGCGCGATCTCGGCTCACCGCAACCTCCGCCTCCTGGGTTCAGGCAATTCTCCTGCCTCGGCCTCCTGAGTAGCTGGGATTACAGGCACGCGCCACCATGCCTAGCTAATTTTTTGTAGTTTTAGTAGAGACGGGGTTTCACCGTGTTGACCAGGATGGTCTCGATCTCTTGGCCTCATGATCCACCCGCCTCGGCCTCCCAAAGTGCTGGGATTACAGGCGTGAGCCACCGCGCCCGGCCTAAAAAAATTTTTTTATAGAGACAGGGGTCTCCGTATATTGCCCAGACTGGTTTGAAACACCTGGGCTCAAGCAATCCTCCCACCCTCTGCCTCCCAATGTTCTGGGATTACAGGCATGAGCCCCCACACCCAGCTTTTGTAGTATATTTTGAAGTCAGATAATGTGATGTTTCCAGCTTTTTACATTTTGCTCAGGATTGTTATGGCTATATTTCGGGGTCTTTTGTAGATTGGTTTTCCCGTTTCTGTGAAAAATGACATTGTTATTTAGATTTACTGAATCTGTAGATTGTTTTGGACAGTGTGATCATTAGCAATATTAATTCTTCTGATCCATGAGCACAAGATGTTTTTCCACTTGCTTATATTCCCTTTAATTTCTTTCATTGGTATTTTTTTGCAAATTTTTTATTATAGCGACAAGGTCTCACTCTGACACCGAAGCTGGAGTGCAGTGGCATGATAACAGCTCACTGTGGCCTCCATCTGCAAATAGCTGGGGCTACAGTCATGTGCCACCACACCCAGCTAATTTTTAATTTTTCTGATAGAGACTGGGTTTTGCTATGTTGCCCAGGCTGATCTCAAACTACTGGCCTCAAGCAGTCCTCCTGCTTTGGCCTCCCATAGTGCCAGGATTACAGACATGAGCCACCATGCCCAGCCTCATGAGTGCTTTTTATAGTTTTCATTATGGAAGTTCTTCACCTCCTTGGTTAGATTTACTCCTAGGTACCTTATTTTATTTGTAGTTATTTTAAATGAGATTGCTTTCTTGTTATTTATTTCTAGTTTTATTTTATTGTGGTCTGAGAAGATAAGAAGATATTTGATATGATTTTGATTTTGAAAGACTTGTTGAGATTTATTTTGTGTACCAACATATGGTCTATCCTGGACAATGTTCCATGTGCTGATGAGAAGAATGTGTATTCTGTAGCTATGAAATGTTCTGTAAACGTCTGTTAGGTCCATTTGGTCTTTTTCTCTTTTTATACTTTTTGGCTTGAAGTCTGTTTTATCTGATATAAATATAGCTACTCCTGCATGCTTTTGCTTTTTGTTAGTGTGGAATACTTTTTTCCATGCCTGCACTTTCAGTTTATGTATGTCTGTAAGGGTAAATTGAGTTTCTTAAGGCAGCATACAGTTGGGTCTTGTATTTTTTTTATTCATTCAACCAGTCTACATCTTGTAACTGGGGAATTTATACAAAAGTAATTGCTGTTTTTGTCATTAAATGTAATGGCAAAAACCAAAATTACTTTTGCACCAGCCTAATAGTTACATTCAAGGTTGTTATTGTTAGGTGAGAACTTATTTCCATCATTTTTAATTGTTTTCTGATTATTTTTATGCCATTTTTTCCTTTCTTCCACTTTTATTGTTTATCTTTATGATTTGGTGGGGTTTTTTAGTAATACTCTTGGACTCTTTTCTGCTTATCCTTTGCATATCTGCTCTAACCAGTAAGTTTTACACTTTCCTATGGTTTCATGATTGTATATATTATTGTTCTGCATCCAGATGTAGGACTCCCTTAAGCATGTCTTTTGGGGCCAGTCTAGTGATGATGAATTCCCTATGTTTTTCCTTATCTGGGAAAGATTTTATTTCTTTTTCTGTTTGAAGTCTTTGACTTTTGACAATTTAACTGTAATGTACCTTGGTGAAGACCTTTTTGGTTTGAATCTATTTGGGGATCTCTCAGCTTCCTGTATCAAGATGTCCATATCTCTAACAAGACTTGCGAAGCTTTCAGCTATTATTGTATGAAATAAATATCCTTTGCCCTTGCCCATCTCTTCTCCTTCTGGAACTCCCAAAATTCAAATATGTTGTTGCTTTATGCTGTCCCATTTGTCTTGTAGGGTTTATTTATTCCTTTTTTTCCCTTTTTTCCTTTATCTAACTGGGTTATTGACAAGACCTGTCTTGAAGTTCAGAAATTCTTTCTTCTGATTGATCTAGTCTATTGATTGGACCTCTTGATTGTTCTCTTATATCTCACTGAGATTTTTAAAGTATCATTATTTTATATTGTTTTTCAGGCATTTCATAGATTTCCCTTTCTTTGGAATCTGTTACTGGAGAATTATTGTGTTTCTTTGAAGGTGTCATGTTTACTTGCTTTTTTTCATGTTTCTTGAATCCTTATGTTGATATCTGCACATTTGGCGTAACAGTCACTTCTTTCCATTTTATGAATTGCCTTTTATAGGGAGATATGGTTTACATCTGTGTCCCCACCAAATCTCATGTTGAATTCTAGTCCTCAGTGCTGGAGGTGGGGCCTGGTGGGAGGTGATTGGATCGCGGGGGTGGCATTCTTATGAATGGTTTAGTACCATCCTCTTGGTACTGTTCTCACAATACTGAATGAGTTCTTGTGAGTGTTGGCCATTTAAAGTGTGTGGCACCTTCCCTCCCCTCTCTCTCTCTCTCTCACTCCTGCTTTCGCCATATGATATGCAAGCTCCCCTCTTTGCTTTTGCCATGATTGGAAGCTTTCTGAGGCTTCCCCAGGAGCAGAAGCCACTATGCTTTCTATAACCTGCAGAACTGTGAGCCAGTTAAACTTCTTTTCTTTATAAATACCCAGTCTCAGATATTTCTTTATAGGCAAAGGACCTCACCTTTGATTTTGGGTGGATACAGTAGTCTAGTTTCCATATGATTTCTTCAGCTGTAATTAGCATCAGTGGTATCTGTGAGTTTCTCAGTGGCTTGTGCTGCACTTGTTAGTGACAGCTGTGGCAAGTCTTTGCTGAGAACAGGGCCACCTCAGGCACTAGTGGTGCCAGTGGTGGGCCAGACATGCAGATCTTTAGATGCCTAGGTGGCATATGAAGGCATTGGCAATGGCAGATCTGGGTGGGCTAGACCTTGAGCCTCCAGGCGGCATGCTCAGATGGTGGTGGTGTCAACGATGGGCTGGACAGGTGCATTCTCACTCTCCTGGGCAGCATACATGACATTGGCAGTGGCTATACCAGCAACAGGCTAATTCTTGGGCTTCTGGGTGGTGCAAGTGGACACCACCAATGGCAGTGGCATGCTTGGTGGATTGGTCTTTGGATCCCCAGGAGGCATATATGTGTACCAGTGATGTGCTGGGTCAGCCCATCCTTATGCCTTTGGGTGATTCACAAGTGCACAGTTGGTGGCAGGTAGGGAAAACCTATACCCAGGTCTCCAGACAGTGCACATGGGTGATGGCAGCAGATGGGAAAGGCCCATCCTTAGGACCCTGGAAAACATGCATGGGTGCTGGAAGTGGTGGGTGGGATGGGTGTAATACCCATCTGGGCAATGCACGTCGGTGCCAGCAGTGGTGGTGGTAGACGGAGTAGGCCAGTCTTCAGTCCTCTAGATTATGTATAAAGGCACTGGTGGTGGGAGCAGACAGAATGAGCCTGTCCTTAGGCCCACTGATGGTGCATATGAGGACCGGCTGCAGTTGGTGGGGCAGATGGATCCCCACGTCCCCAGACAGCATGTTTGGGCACTGCAAGCAGTGGCAGCGTGGGGGACAGGCCTGTCTTCATGACCCTGGGAGGGAGACAGCTCTGCTGCCAATGGCAAAAGGTCTGAGTAGTTGGCTCTCAGGCTCTGGAGAGCACAGGCTTTGGCTCTTTTTGTCCTGGGGGAGCCTCTTTGGTGCACTGCACCTCTTGATCCCTGGAGTGTAGGACACTGTATATACTAGAGTGCTGGGGAATTGGCCACACTGCTGGATCCAGCTGGCATCACGATGCTGCAGGCCCCTGAGTGGATGTGGGGGATGTTAGCAGGGCTCCAGGGAGGTAGAGATGCAGAGGCATTGGACTCCAGGGAAGGATGTAGTTTTGTGGGTGCTGAGCTCTCAAAATGGTGCCTTTCTGCAGCTGCTTGGGTCTCAGGGGGATGAGGGATGGAACACAGAGAACACTCCTTCTCTGGAATATTGCTGTCATTATGTGAACTCTAGGCAGCTCCCTATCCAAGTCTTAGTGCCCAAAAGGCCGAGGAGCTCTCTCGTGGCTAGGACTGCAGGAACCTGTGGTGGGAATGTGGACCACAGGGGGTCTCTCACTTATCTTTTCCCCATGCTGGGGAGTTCCTCCAGCTCCAACCTGATCCTGGTCAGGCTGGCTACTTCACTTCACTTTCTTTTGTACCTCAGAGGTCCTCTATCATTTCCTTGCTGAATTCCAGGGTTCTCTCTTAGAAGCTCTATTAAGATGTGTGATCCTCTACTTGCTGTTTTGGTCTTTCTTTGAGGAGGAGATGAGTGTGGGGTGCCTCTGGTCAGCCATCTTGAAGCCTCCTCAATCCTTTGTAGTTCTGTGGTATCAACTGTAATGTCTGCTTTTTAGTATCTAACTTTGAGTCTTCATTTTTCCTTACTCTAGCTAGAGGATTGTCAATTTTATCTTTTTTTTTTTTTTTTTTTTTAAGATGGAGTTTCACTCTTGTTGCCCAAGCTGGAGTATAATGGCACAATCTCAGCTCACTGCAACCTCTGCCTCCCAGTTCCAAGCAATTCTCCTTCCTCAGCCTCCCGAGTCACTGTGATTACAGGCATACACCACCACACCTGGCTAATTTTTTTTAGTAGACACAGGGCTTCACCATGTTGGCCCGGCTGGTCTCAAACTCCTGACCTCAGGTGATCCACCTGCCTTGGCCTCCCAAAGTAGGAGATTACAAAATGGAATTACAGGAATGAGCCACTGTGCCCGGCCTTATTTATCTTTTTAAAAATAACTCTCAGTTTTGTTGATTTTTCTAGTGTTTTTCTCCTCTCTTTTCATTTATTTCTGCTCTGATTGTCATTATATTTTTTCTTCTACTAACTTTGGGCTTAATTTGTTTTTGCTGTTCTAGTTCCTTTAGGTGCAGCATTAGATTGTTTACTTGAGATCTTCTTTTTTGATGTAGGCATTTATTGCCATAAACTTTGCTCTTAAGGCCGGGCGCGGTGGCTCAAGCCTGTAATCCCAGCACTTTGGGAGGCCGAGGCGGGTGGATCACGAGGTCAAGAGATCGAGACCATCCTGGTCAACATGGTGAAACCCCGTCTCTACTAAAAATACAAAAAATTAGCTGGGCATGGTGGCGCGTGCCTGTAATCCCAGCTACTCAGGAGGCTGAGGCAGGAGAATTGCCTGAACCCAGGAGGCGGAGGTTGCGGTGAGCCAAGATCACGCCATTGCACTCCAGCCTGGGTAACAAGAGCGAAACTCCGTCTCAAAAAAAAAAAAAAAAACTTTGCTCTTAGTACTGCTTTTGGTATATCCTATAAGTTTTTGTATGTTGTGTTTTTATTTTCATTTGTCTTAAAATTTTTAATTTCTTCATTGACCCTTTGATTATTCTAGAGCATTTTGTTTAATTTCTGTGTTTTGTTGAATATTTTGACATTCCTCTTGCTATTGCCTTCTTTTGTATCATTGTGTTCAGAAAAGATACTTGATATTATTTAAATCTTCTTGAATTTGTTAATATTTGTTTTGTGTCCTACTGTATGATCTATGCTGGAGAATGTCCCATGTGTTGAGAAGAATGTGTATTCTGTTTCTGTTAGATGGAATGTTTTGTATATATCTGTTAGGTCAAAAATACATCTTATAATTAACCAGTCATTTTAAGCTGGTAACAGCTTAACCTCTGATCACAAAAAAACTCCTATCTTTATACTCCACTTCCCCCTCCACATTTTGAAGTTTTATGTCACCATTTACATCTTTTTATATTGCCTATCCCTTAGCAAATTATGGTAGCTATTATTATTTTAAATACTTTTGTCTTTTAACCTTCATACTAAAGATATATTATTTACACACCACTCTTACAGTATTAGAGTAATCTGAATTTGTCTGCATACTTTTACCAATACAAGTTATACTTTCAGATGTTTTTGTAGTGCTCATTAGTGTCATTTTCTTTCAACTTGAACTCTCTTTAGCATCTCTTCTAAGACAGGTATGGTGTTGATGAACTTCCTAAGCTTTTGTTTGTCTAGGACAAAGTCTATACCTCTTTTTCATTTCTGAAGGAGAGATTTTCTGGATACAACATTCTTGGTTGATATTTTTTTCCTTCAGCACTTTGCATATATCATGCCACTATCTCCTGGCCTGTGAGGTTTAAGCTGAGAAGTCTGCTGCTAGCCATATTGAACTTCCTTATATATCACATGCTTCTCTTCGCTTGTTGCTTTCAAGATCCTGCCTTTGTCTTTGATTTTTGGTAGTATGATTGTTGGGGAAAAAAAGGCTGACATATGACCTGCTTATCTGGCACAGGATGGGCGTTAATGGAAGACCATGCTCTGTGCTCAAAAGAAGGAAGACCTCTTTCAAGCACCAGAATGTGGCCAGACTTGCTGGCTCTAGCTGCAGCCTTTTCCCTATCTGTTTACTGATTGTATCTAAAGTAGAGCATGCTCTATACCTTCAAAGGAAATGCCAGACCTCCACAGCTATAGATCATCTGCTTGATGCTTCACTTCCTTTTCACTCCCACCCCCCCACATCCCTGAGCACATGCTTCTTTGTTTCAACACTCAATAAATAGTGTGGGTCTCCAATGCTCAGGGCCTTCCCATCCTCCTACTTGCATTGGCCCCCGGGAGCCCATCTTTATGCACTCTTATTCTTGTCTCTTAATGTCTTTGTCCCCGCCGACCCTTGTTACTTCCTAGGTTGTGTCTGGACTGGTTCCCCGACAATGATTATGTCTTGAGGTAGTCTTAATAGGATTTAATATGATTGAAGATCTTTGACCTTCTTGAACCTGGATATTTGCATCTTTTTCTAGGTTTCAAAAACTTTCTTCTACTAAATTCTTTAAATAAGCTTCCTACCCCTTCATCTTTCTTGTATCTTTCTTAAATTATTATGACTCAAAATTTGCTCTTCTGATGCTCTTTCATAAATCCTGTAAGCTTTCTTCATTCCTTTTCAATTGTTTTGGTCTTCTCAGACTGTATATTTTCAAACAACCTGTAATGAGTTCATGAAGTCTTTCTTCTGTTTGATCAGTTCTACTGTTGATGCTCTCTGTTGAATTTTTCATTTTTTTTCATTGTAGTTTTCAGCTCCAGAATTTGTTTTATTATTATTTCAATACCTATTAAATTTTCCTTTCTCTTCACTTATTGTTTTTCTCATTTTGTTGAATTGCATCTCTACATTTTCTTGAAGTTCACTGAACATCGTTAAAACAATTAGTTTCATTTCTTCATCAGGAAGTTCATATATCTCCATTTCTTTAGGGCTAGTCACTAACACTTAACTTTGTCCCTTTAGTGATAATATTCTGTTTCCTGGCTGTTCTTGATCATGTGGTCATGTGTTGATATCTGTGCATTTTAAGAAGTAGATAATTACTTCCATCTACAAGGACTGGCTTTGCTGGGAAAGCCCTTCAATACTCATCCCATCTAGAGATTATGAACAAACTGTCTGGCATGGTCCTGAATCCCAGATCATTGCAAGGGACACAGCATTGCGGCACACCAGAAGTGGCAGCTGTGGCCAATGTAGCACTGGAATGCATCAGAAGCCCAGGGCTGCTGCAACAACAGTTCACTATGGAAGGTCTGAAGCCCAGGGCAGCTGTGTCTGGCATGGCACTGAGGCATACTCAAAACCCAAGGGCACTGTAGCTAGTGCAGTGCTGGAGCACTCCTGGAGCCCAGAGCCACTGAGGCCTGCTTCCCACTGAAGGCTCTCCAGAGCTCAGGGCCACTGAGGTTCACCCAGCAGTCGTGTAGGCCAGAGACAGAATTCTGCCACACAAGCCTGAAGCCTGGGGTTGTGACGTCTTGTCTGGTATCAGGGCATGTCTGAAAATAGTTTGTGGGTAATGCCCTGGAATATGGGAGTATGGGCGTCTGCCTAGTGCTGGGTTTTACTGTGACTGGATTAGTGTTGGGGTCCAAGGCAAAGTGCTGTGCTTACTCCCCTCTCTTTCTCCCAAGTGGAAAATAGCTCAGTGCTGTGATTTTGGACTTAGGAGAAGGATAATGAGGGTAATGAAAAACTGTCCTTCCTACTCTCTAAAAAGTATCTTTTTATTTTTGTGCTACAACCAGGTACTGGAATCTCTCGCCTGGTTTCTGGAGCCCTTGTGAAGCTCTTTTCATGCATGGATAGTTATTTAAATTGACGTTTCTTTGCGGGGATGGTTTGTGGAAAGACCAGCTCTGCCATTTTGCTCCACTCCTCCTTCTCTCTGTGCTTTTCAATGACCAGAACTAAATGAAAAACTTGGTTTGTTACAACTCTCATAGTGTCCTTGAGATGAAACCCACTCAGTGCTCAGCAGAAGCAAGTGGCAATGAGCCATCAGGGGCATCATTTCCTGCAGGTAACCATGCAGGAAGCCCCAGGTGAAACAGTGAGCAACATCCTTCACCACGCCCTGAGAAGAAATACAGTAGTAAATTCTTACCTGTTTTTCTTTTAAATAAGGTATGCATCCATATAGGGTGATGGTATAATGCCGAAGTTTAGATTTATTGCTCGCTGAAGCATTGACTTGTTTCAAGGATAAGATTTAGTATTGCTATATGTGTGTGTGTGTGTGTGTGTGTATAAGATTAGTATTGCTAGGATGGATGCACTACATATCTTTCAGCATGGTTTGTTTATATTAATATATAGAAAAAATGAGACATATGTGTGTAGCTCAGAAAAAATTTGTGTAACAGGATAGGTGAGAGGATACGGGATGAGATAGGTCCTATTGGCCTAGAGTTTTTGTTATTGCCTCAAAGCTGAGGACAAGACCTCCACAAGGAACAGCTTCTCAAGATTTGCTAGGACATAGACTAACTGGTCTTTCAGTTAGCCATCCTATTACAATCTTCAGAATACATCCAAAAAAAACAAAAACAAAAACAAAAAACTAGAAAGTCTTTAGTGTGATCATTAAAGGGAATTTACAGAAAAGAAGAGAAATGTAGCATTTCCCTCTCCTGTGGGGAAAAATAGGGGTTTCCTCCTGACTGTTTAAATTTGGAATCTCAAGAGAAGCACTGGTGAGGTACTGCTTTCTACAAGAGGAGCCACAGACTCTCAAAAGACATGCCTCATGCTGTTTCCAGAGTGTTTTAAGCAGTGGCCTGCTAATAACTGTTTAATAACTTGCTCTCCAAAAGTTTCTGTGGGGGAGTAATTTGTAGTATTTGTTAATATCTGTGCTGTAATTATTCCCGTTATGTCCAATTTCAAGCTACAAGCCTGAAGTCATTGATTTAAAATTGGGAAGATATGTGTACAATTAGCTGTCAGCTCTAGAACACCAATAATTTTAGGTAAACCCCATGTTGTTACAGTAATGCACCCACCCCTCCAATGAATCATACTTCCCTGAATCTATGCCCTTTTCTAGGCTTCTCTCACACTGACACTGGGCTTCATTACGTGACTTGCTTTCAGACATGAGAAATCAGAAGCAAGACACAAGTAGTAGCTTAGAAAGTGTTTGTGCTTTAGGACTTTCCATCTTGAAATATTACGTCATCTGAAGAAACCTAGGATAGTCTGCTTGAAGATGAGGGATCACTTGGAGATGTGAGACCCCACCAACATCCAACACCAACTGCCAGACATGTGAGTGAGGTTTTGTGAGACCATCCAGCCTCAGTCAAGCCACCAGATGACTATAGCTATAGAGTCATAGATAAGAGCAGCAAAAAACTATGCTTCTGGGTCCATTCCAAATTGCTAACCCACAGAATTTTGAGCAAATACATAGTGGTTGTTTTAACCTTGTAAGTTTTAGGATGTTTAAACCTACTAAATTTGTACACAGCAATAGATAACTGATGCCTCACATGTGTCCCCAGAAGTTTGGGATGCACATAAGGATTAATACTATAAGGTAGATCATGATGGCATGCCATGGAAAGAAGGATCAGTATTGGGTCAAACCATACTGCCACCATTTGGGAAGCAAGGATAAGTCTTTGCCATGGAAAAGATTCCTGAAAGAACCCCACCCAAAAAGGCTACCTGCTATGGCAAAGAGACCCCATGAAAAAAGAGGGTATGAGCAGTCCCCTGGAAGCAAGAGATGAGGGTATATTGTAAAAGATGTCTGCCAGAAAGTTTACTGCCCACACTGGAATAAAGGTGTAATGTGATAGTTTTCACCAATGCATCTCATGAGTTTGGGTTCAAATGCATAACAAGAGAGAGGGTATTCAACAGTCAAGAGAAACATGAACAATATCAACTCTAAGCTCTGTTGTATGCATTCCTTTCTTAAAGGAGCCACTAGTGGGCATAGAATAAAGCCGCTTGCTTTATTTTGTGTTGTAGCAAATCCAGCTAATTCCATAAATTGATTACATTTGCATTTTAAAAATTGTGAAATAATATTGTATGCATAAAAATTAAATACTACCTTATTCATTCATGTATTCATTCATTGAACAAATATGGATAGAAGGTTACTTTCTGCAAGGCAAGTTGTAGGATTTAAGAAATCAGTGATGAATAATATAAAGCTCTACTTTCATAGATCTTTCATTCCAATGTCAGGAACAGCTAAGTTAAAATAATAAAGCAGAGTGATTGATTGTGGGAGGACTGTTTTAGATAGAGTGGCCAGGCAAGGTTTCTCTTTAGAGATGACATTTATAGAGACCTATATTGTGAGACGTTTATAATTACATTTATATGGCAAATTTCAGGTGACACAAGTTTTCACATATATTCTTACTTGACCCTTGCAACAGCCCTTTGAGGTGGGCAGGAATGCAAACCTCAGAGCTGCTTCATTTACAAATGAAGAAAATGCAGGTCTGAGTGCAACTTGCCGGGTGGAAAATGGTGAAGCCAGGATTGGCATGCAAGCTTTCCCAGCCCACTGCTCTTTAAAGCCCATGAAAGTGGAGAAGTTCTCCCACGGAACTTCTGAAAAGTGAAGAGATGATCATTGGAAATTGACAATAGGACCTAGGACCTACTTCCCTAGGCCCAGACTTTAACCTGGCATTCATCTGTGATTTAGGCACCAACACACATATTCTGCTTTGGTCACTTGAGGGAAGGCTAAGACCATGCAATTATAACCAGGAGAAACACCAACTCACCAATTAAGTGGTAGGGGAATAGGCCTGTACAATCCCTTTGAAAAATAAAGTTCCATGCTGGGACAACATTGTTTCATCTTTAGAATTTTAGATAAATCTGATTTTAACTCATTATAACAGTATGGACTCTAATTGGCCAGGAACATTACAAAAACCTTTTGACTAAGTGAAAGCCTCCTGATGATAATGAAAGGGGTATAGAAAATCCCTCTTCTGAAATTATCCCTCAATATAACAGATCTCTGGCACTGAATGGTGCCCAGTCAATGCATGGGTGGGTTCCAACAGCTCAAATAATGAACTTCACTTTGATGCTCTTCATTTCACACAGTTATTTGAGCACCTGGTAAAAGCAAACTTTTTATTTAGATTTTCTAAAATTACTGATTCTATGAGGCACTGCTGGGTGAATACTTCATTGTCTTAATCCAAATGCAATTACCAGGAACTGATATCTCAGGTTCATTCTTTTGACTGTGCTTAGGTTTTAAAGAAAAGGGATAAATGCTAAGAAAACTAATAATTAATCATTTAAACACACATATACATACATACATACACACACACACACACACACACACACACACAAACATACAAACACACTCCAACAAAGTTTCAGTAGCATGCTGGAGCAGGTTCACACCAACTCACCAGAGCTGATTATTAAAGTTTTAGGAATGTTATATACTAGTCAAAGGTCATGTTAGTAACTTGAAATTGGCCATGGTGCAAGTATTTACACTACAGAAATAGGCAAACACTACAAATCAGGGCTTATTCCTTCAAGAAAGATGGTTGTATAAATTTACCAGCACACCACTGCTTACAGTCCTAGGTTAGTACCAGACTCTGTGAAATCCTTTGTTTCTATATATTTTTTATTTCTATCATTTTGAGCAATAAAAGCCGATATATAGAATAATTTCAGGAAGATACTATAACACACACTTAAACATTAGGGAAAGATTATTTGATTTTCTGTACTTTCTAAAGCAAGACAATTCATGAAATTTTTTTTTACATTTTTACTTTGAAGTAATTGTTGATTTAAAGGAAGTTACAAAGATAACACAAAAAGATCCCATGAACCCGTCAACTAGTTTCTCCCCATGCTTATCTGACATAATTTTAGTACAACGTCAAAACCTGGAATAAAACACTAGTACAATGTGTGTATACAAATTTGGGTCATTTGCTGGATTATACGTAAGTTTATGTCTCATTACGAAACTTCCAAACTATTTTCCTGACTAGCTGTACCATTTTACACAATCTCCGGCAGTGTTTAAGAGATGTTTCTCTATATCTTTTTCAGCATTTGAACTTTTCACTGTTTTTTAATTTTAGCTCTTCTATTAGATGTGCACTGATATCTCATTGTGTTCCTAATTACATTTCCAGTGATGTTGAACATCATTTCATGTGTTTATTTGCCATCCATACATCCAATTTGGTAAAATGTCTCTTCACGTCTTTCACCCATTTTCCAATGAGACTGTTGTTGGTTTTTCATTAGTGTTAAATTTAAAGAGTTCTTTATATATTCTAGATCCCAGACCATTGTCAGATATATGTGGTAACTATTTTCTTCCAATCTGTAGCTTGTTGTTGCATCCTCTTAATGAAATCTGTCATAGAGCAAAGGTTTTTAATTTTGGATGAGATTTACAAATTTTGTTTGTCTTCATAATATTAGTGTCTAGTCTAAGAACTCTTTGCCTAGACCTACACCCTGAAGATTCTCTCCTTTCTTAACATCTAAAAAAAATTATTGCATTTTATAGATAAATCTGTAATCCACATAGAGTTAGTTTTGGTATAAGGTTCGTTTTTTTGGCAATGCATATGCAATTGCTCTAGCATCATTTGTTAAAAAGTCTATCCTTTCTCCATGAATTTGCTTTTGCAACTCACCACATTTGTGTGGGACTATTTCTGAGTTTCTATTCCTTTTTATTGATCTATGTGTCAGTCTCTCTGCCAATATTACAAAGTCTTGATTACTATAGCTGTGTAGTAAGCTTTAGTATCAAGTAGAGTGACTGTTTTCACTTTATTCTTTTCCAAAATTGTTTCAGCTATTCCAGTTATTTTACCTTTTGATAAAAATTTCAGAATAATCTTGTTTATGTCAACAAATAATTTTGCTGGGATGTCAATAGGAGTTACATTAAACTGTATATCAATTTGAAGAGAGTTAACAATTTTTACTATGCTGAGTCTTCCAAGCCATGAATATGGTATCTCTTCATTTAGTTAAACCTTTGATTTCTTTTGTCAGCATTTTGTAGTTTTCAGAATACGAGTCTGTATATGTTTTGTTAGATTTACATGTTAAGTATCTCAGGGTCTTTTTTGATTATTGCAGGTAGTATTTTCTAAAAATTTTTATTGTTAATTCTTGTGGGTACATAGTAGGTGTATATACTTATGGGTTACATGAGTTCTTTTCATATGAGCATGCAATACATGATCATATCAAGGTAAATAGGATATCCATCATCTCAAGTATTCATCACACCACCCCAATTAGTGTGATGAATGCTTGAGGTGATAAGATATTCTATTTAGTTGTTCATTTAGAAATAACTAAAATATAATTGGGTTGTTTCAAACTAAATTATTTTTACTTTTTCACAAATGATGCTGGAGCAATTGTATATCCGATTGTTTGAAACAACCCAATTGTAAAATTTTAGTTATTTCTAAATGAACAACTAAATTATTTTACCGTAGTTACCCTATTAGGTTAGCAAATACTGTCTTATTTATTCTTTCTGTTTTTTGTACCCATGAACAATCCTCCCTTTTCCCCCCATTCCCTTCAACTACCCTTCCCAGCCACTGGTAACCATCCTTCTACTTACTACTGCAATGAGTTTAATTGTTTTAATTTTCAGCTCCTACAGATAAGTGAAAACATGTGATGTTTGTCTTTCTGTACCTGGCTTATTTTACTTAACATAGTTACCTCCAGTTCCACCCATGTTGTTGCAAATGACAGGATCTCATTCTTTTTTATGGCTGAATAGTACCCCATTGTGTATCTGTACCACATTTTCCTTATTCATTTGTCTGTTGATGAATACTTACATTGCTTCCAAATCTTGGTTATTGTGAATAGTGCTGCAATAAACAAGAGAGTGCAGATATCTTTTCAATATGGTGATTTCCTCTCTTTTGGGTATACACTTAGGAGTGGAATTGCTGGATTTTATGGTAGCTCTATTTTTAGTTTTCTGAGGAACTGCCAAACTATTTTCCATGGTGGTGGTACTACTAATTTACACCCTTACCAACAGTGAATGAGGGTTCCCTTTTGGCCATATCCTTGCCAGTATTTGTTATTGCCTGTTTGGGGGATATAAGCCATTTTCACAGGGCTGAGATGACATCTCATTGTGGTTTTGATTTGCATTTCTCTGACGATCGGTGATGTCGAACATGTTTTTGTATACCTGTTTGCTGTTTGTATGTCTTCTTTTGAGAAATGTCCATTCAAATCTTTTGCCCATTTTTAAATCAGATTATTAGATTTTTTTTTCCTATAGAGTTGTTTGAGCTCCTAGTATATTCTGATTATTAATCCCTTTTCAGATGGGTAGTTTGCAAATATTTTCTCCCATCCTGTGAGTTCTCTCTTCACTTTGATGATTGTCTCCTTTGCTGTGCAGAAGCTTTTTAACTTGATGTGATCCCATTTGTTCGTTTTTGTTTTGGTTGCCTGTGCTTATGGGGTATTGCTCAAGAAGACTTTGCCTAATCCAATGTTCTGGAGATTTTACCTAACGTTTTCTTGTAGAAGTCTCATAGTTTGAGGTCTTAGATTTAAGTCTTCCATCTATTTTGATTCCATTTTTGTATATGCTGAGAGGTAGGGTTCTAGTTTCATTCTTCTACATATGGACATCCAGTTTTCCCAGTACCATTTATTGAAAAGACAGTCCTTTCTCAAATGTATGTTCTTGGAAACTTGTCTAAAATAAATTCACTGTAGATGTATGGATGTATTTCTGGGTTCTCTATTCTGTTCCATTAATCATTTGTCCGTTTTCATGGCAGTACCATGCCAGTTAGGTCTTGACTAAGGCCTGCTACAACCACTCCCTGGCTACTGCCTGTTTGCCTGAGGCCCTGAGGCTCTAAATTCAACCGATGGCAACACCAGCCAGGCCTGTGTCCTTCCCTTCAGGATGGCAAGTTACTCCAGGCCCTTGGTGGATCCAAAGGTGCCATCTGGGAACCAGGGACTAGAGTTGAAAAACCACAGAAGTATCTCTGGTATTCTATCGTACTGTGGCCGAGCTCAAATCACAAGATGCAGTCCTTTCCCCTCTTTCTTCCCCTTTCCAAAAGTGGAAGAGCCTCGTGCCATGGCCACCATCACCACAGGTCCATGGGGATGACTGCCAGGCTACCACTAATGTTCCTTTAAGCCTCAAGGACTCTTCAGTTACATTTTAGTGAATGTTTCCTGGCCTTGGACTCACGCTTGAAGGCAGTGGGCTCCCCCCTGGTCCAAGGCAGGTCCAGAAATGCCATCCAAGAGCCAAGACCTGGAATCAGGGACCCCAAAAGCCTGTTTGCTGCTCTACCCCCTGTGGCAGAGCTAGTACTTATGGTACAAGACAAAGTCCCCTTTACTTTTCCCTCCACTTTTCTCAAGCAGAAGGAATCTCTTTCCATGGCCACCACAGCTGAGAATGTGCTGAGTCTCACCTGAAGCCAATAAGTCTCAGTGTCACCCAAGGCCCCCAACATAATACCTGAGTATCGCTGTTTGTTTGTTATTGAGGATCCAAGGGCTCTTCAGTTAGCAGGTGATGTTCAGGACTGTGTGTATTCTTCCTGTCAAGGCAGCAGGTTCTCTCCTGCCTGAAGATGTGTCTAGATATATCTTCTGGGATCTAGGGCCTGGAATGAAGGCCTCTGACCAGTGCCCTATTCTACTGTGGCTGTGCTGATCCAGGATGCAAGACAAAGTCCTTCCCACTCTTCTCTCTTCTCTCCCCAAGTGGAAGGAAGAAGTCTCTTCTAGAGCTGAGATCTGTGCAGCCTGGGGTTAGGGACGGGTGGCACCAACACTCCCCTAGCAACCCTGGTTGGTGCCTTAATAGGTTATGTCCCCCCTTCCTTCCCCCCTCCCCCACCTCCAGTCCACTGGCTCTTAGCCCAGTTCAGCACTAGGACTCGCCTAGTAGTTACAGTCCTTGTAGCATAAACTGCCTTTCAAGCTTAATCAGGGCCCCAGGGCACTCTAGCCTGAGATAGTGAGCCTTGCCAGAACTCAACTTCTGACCAGGACGGGCAATTCCCCTCTGGCTAGAGCTGGCTTAAATACTCTCTTTGTGGGCGGGTGTCAGCTGAGTTTGTTCTGGTTTTTTTTTTTCCCATCATTTTACTTTCACCCTATTCATATCATTTTATTTGAAGTGTTCCTTGTAATTGGTTCATGTCTTTTTCATTTACTTTGCAAATATCTTTCTTTGAGCTGGTGTATTTAGATAATGTGATTTAATGTAATTTTTGGTGTATTAAGGCTTAAGTCTGCCATTTTGTATTTTGTTTTCTGTTGTATTCCTATTTTTATTTTTTCATTCCTGCCTTCCTGTGCTTAAGGTGAACATAGGAAATCCATTTTTATTTATCAGTAGTATTTTTGTGCTAATCTCTTTGTATAGCTTTTTTTGTGGTTACTATGGTCTTTATGTTATATATAAATAATGTATTACAGTCTACTGGTTTCAACATTTTATCAGCTTGAGAAGACTATAGAATTCTTACGTCTTTCTATGACCTTTTACTCTCCCACATTTATAATATTTCTTAAATGTTTACTCTACAGAGCCACATTAGAGATTGTTATAACTTTTATTTAGCTGTCAAATATAATTTAGAAAACTCAGGAAGGGAAAATAGTCTATTTTCTTTACCCATATTTTTGCTTTTTCCATGTTCTTCCTTCCTTCTTTATGTTCCAGTATTCCTTCTTTCACCATATTCTTCTGTTTACAGAACTTCTTTACCATTCTTTTAGGGTATGTCTGCTGTCAGCAAATTTTCCTAGTTTTCCATCATTTGAAAATATCTTAATTTTTCCATCATCTCTGAAGGATATTTTCACTAGATATAAAATTCTGGGTTGACCTTTTCTTTCAGCATTTCCTTAAAAAATGTTATGCCACTTCCTTCTGGTCTTCATGGCTTTTGATGAGAAATCTGCTGTCATTCAAGCTTGTTGTTGTTGATTTTTTTTCTTATGGGTAGTGTGTCATTTCTCTCTGGCTGCTTTCAAGATTTTTAATTTGTCTTTTTTTTCAGATGTATGACTATGATATGTGTGAGAATGGATGGTTTTGAGTTTCACCTGTTTGGTGTTTGATCAGCTTCTTAAACATTTAGGTTTATGTGTTTTTGCCAACTTTAGGAAATTTTCAGCCATTATTTCTTTCAATGCTTTTTCAGTTCAACCCTCTTTCTCTTCTTTTTTAAGGACTCTAATGACACATATTAAACCTTTTGTTATAGTTGCACATATCTCTGAGGCTGTGTTCATTTTGTTCAATCAATGTGCTCCTTATTTTAAAACCTGAGTTCTATCCTACTTCCAGGTTGGTTCGGGAAGTATCAACCTACTATCCAGTTGATTCTGATAAAACTAAATTTTAAGAACCACTGTTCTAGTTCTTGAGCTGGGTTGTTTCTAAACAGAAATTTGTTTGGAATTATTATCTAATTATATATGTACATTAAATTTACTCCTTTATATATATATTTCATGTAAAATTTTATGTAGTTGCTTTAAAGGTCTGATTCATAGTTTCTAGACATAGAAAGTTTCAGCAGTTCAAACCTCTTAACCATGACTGGGCAGTCCTCAAGACACTTTAGGTGGCAGTCTCCAATCAGAAATTAGATTGTCCAGTCTTGCTTAATAGTCAAAACCTCAAACTTGAGTTAGCATTAAACTGTATTTCTTTTCTAGTTTATGCCTCCTTCAGACAAAGACTGCCATAGAAAACGTGAAGTATGGTTGATATGGCTGATTTCTTTTTTTACCCTCTCAAATCTCCCTCTACTAGCTGCTATACTCCCATTCACCATCATCAACTGTCACAGTACTATTGGAATACTCTACTCTGGCCTGTCTTCCTTCACTTTTGCTCTCATTGCAACCTTTACTCTATGTAGCAACCTGAATAAACTTTGTTTATTTTATTTTGAACTAATTTTGGACTTACAGAAAAGATGCAGAGATAGTTCAAGAGAATTCCCTTATACTCCTCACTCAGATTTTTCTAATGTTAGCATTTTACATTACCATAGCATACTTATCAAAACTGGAAAATTCACATTGATAATACTATTAACTAAATTATAAGTCTTATTCTAATTTCAGTAGTTTTTCCACCATCCTTCTTCTGTTCTGTATCCTATCCAGGATCTCATATTGCATTTGATTATTTTTCTGCTTAGTCTCCTACAATCTATAAAAGTTATTCATTATTTCCTTATCTTTCATGGCCTTGACACATTTGAAGAGTATTAGTCAGTTACTTTGTTAAATGTCCCTCAGTTTCGGTTTTTTTAATATTTTCGCATAATTGGGATAAAGCATTGTGATATGCCCTTATTTTAAAACTTTCTATGGCTTCCAGTTCACTAAGAATAAAATCAAACATCATGTCCAAGTCTGGCATCATCCGATACTTAATTTTTGCTCAGAGTTTACCTTAAGGCACTTTGATCTAGCCACAGCAAGTGTTATAGTTTGAATTTCCCAAGAAGTAGACTCTGAGATAGCATTTAATTTGCAGGGTGTTTATTAGGAAGCGCCCTTGGGAGCAATCTCTGTGAAGGGAGAAGAAGAAAGGGGAGTGGGCATAGGGAGAAACAGAGCTGCAGGACTGGCCCAGTAATGGACTCAGCTGATCCTATACTGAGCCGTGTGGCTAGAAATAGCCTTTCAGGGTGGTCTCCCTTTGAAATGAGATGGCCAAGCCTTATACTCCCACGTGAATCCATCACTGGATATGATCCATCTTGAGAAAGAGGTAACCTTGGTAACATGGCTCTCTGCAGCTAAGGGAGCTCATGAAGGTGGTAACACTGAAGGCTGCCTGCCCTTAGCACTCCCAGCAGCTGTGACAGTAAGTCATTCAATAAACGGGTATCTAGGTGGCACATCACAGTGTTCCAATACACTTTCAGTTTAAGATTTTTTTCCCTTTAGAAAATTTTATGTACTTGTATTTCTAACTGGTATACTTTCCCTTGGCATTTGCATGGGTGACTCATCTTTGTCCTTCAGAAATCAGCTAAAATATCAGCACCATGGTGAGACCGGCCTGATTTCTTTCTCTTTACATCACGATTTATGATTACATATCTGTTTATTGATTTGCTGTCTCCCTATGAAGCTGAGAGTTCCGTAAAGGCAGGAAGCACATAAATCGATTCATCTCTTTTACTACCACTTAGCATGGGGCCCAGCCTGTGGGGAAGGATTAAAACGCCTTACTCAATTATCCAAAAATGAACAAATAACAGAATTAATGGATAAACTGAAATATAATAAATCTAAATTTGTTGGACAAAACTTCAGAGTACAGTAGTATCCCCTTATTTGTGGAGGTTACATCCCAAGACCCCCAGTGGAAGCCCCAAACCAAGGACAGTACTGAACCTGATTGTCATCAATCAGAACACAGTTCCGCTCATGTCTTCCACCCGCAAATATAATGCCTTTTTCATCTTAACTAAGCACTTATTACCCACCACGGCCACAACTTTTGCACTTTAAGGTGCAACATCAAAACAATATTTCTCTTTTTCACAATTTTATGGATAGAAGATTCATTCTTAACCATAGATCTCAGCAACCTCAGCATATGATTCTTTCCATATTAAGTCAGGAACTTTCGCCTTTTCACTTAAAGGAGGCATCTTACAGCTTCTCTTTAACATATCCGAATTACCAGCATCATTACTCTTGCACTTTGGGGCCATTATTAAGTCAAATAAGGGTTACTTGAACACAAGTACTGTGATACCCAGACAGTCCATCAGATAATGGAGGCAGCTTACTAAGGGACTGCTGGGTGCAGGGTGAAGACAGTGTAGATGGGCCTGACAAAGGGAAGATTCATATCCAGGGCTGAATGGAGCCAAACAGTGTAAGTTTTCATTACACTGCTCAGAATGGTCTGCAATTTGAAACTTATGAACTGTTTGTTTCTGGAATTTTCCATTTAATATCTTCAGACTGTGATTGACCTTAGATAACTGAAACCACAGAGAGTGAGTCTGTGGCTAAGAGGGGACTACTGAATGTAAATAGTCATAGACATTTGGAGAATAATTCAGGATGCACGGTATGCTGCAATCTCCTGAAACAAGGGGTTCAGGTAACGGAAAACACAGTAAAAGAGTCAGAAGTCCAGGAACATCAAACATGTATTTGAAAATCACGCCTGTAATCCCAGCACTCGGGAGGCTGAAGCGGGTGGATCACGAGGTAAAGAGATGGAGACCATCCTGGCCAACATGGTGAAACCCCGTCTCTAAAAATACAAAAATGAGCCGGGCGTTTGGCACGCGCCTGTAGTCCCAGCTACTCGGGAGGCTGAGGCGGAAGAATCGCTTGAACCCGGGAGGTGGAGGTTGCTGTGAGCCAAGACTGCGCCACCGTGCTCCAGCCTGGGCGACAGAGCAAGACTCCGCCTCAAAAAAAAAAAAAAAGAAAATGTGTCTTAGCCAGCTCAGGCTGTTATAACAAAATACCGTAGACTGGGTAACTGAAATAATACAGATTTATTTTCTCACAGTTCTAGAGGCTGGAGGTCTAAGATCAGAATGCCAGCTTGGTTGGGTTCTGGTAAAGGGCCCTTTTATAGATGGCTGCCATCTTGCTGTATGCTCACATGGCAGAAAGAGAGAGAGAGCAAGCGAGCTCCCTGGTGTCCACCCTCACAACTTCATCAATACCTAATCACCTCCCAAAGGCCCCATCTCCTAATTTCATCACACTGGAGGTTAAGGTTTTAACATGTGAATGTGGGGGAGACTATTCAGTCTGTAGCAAGATGCAACACATTTTTTTATTGTTTGTTTAAAAGATTAAAATATATTACCTTTATATTAACTTACATTATTTTGCATTGTTTGTCTAAAAGACAACATATTAGTTCATTATCCTTTTTTACAGTATATAGTTAGTTCTCAAGGAATAATGCCACTGCATATTAAGTTTGAAATACTAAAGACATACTCCTTAGGACAACACATGCTGTTGGTAATTGAGTATGTGGAACACGCCAACCTTTGAGCTAGCAATACTCAAATGTTTGTGTGCATTAAAAAATCACCTGGGGATTTGGTTAAAATGAAGATACCTGGGCTCCAAGGTTGGCACATCTGATCTGGTCGGTCTGGAGTGGGAATCTACCCTTTTAACCAGAGCCACAGGGTGATTCTGCTGCAGATAAGTAAGGATTGCACTTTAAAGAACACCTCACTGGGTAAGTTAGCAGTAACTTAGTCCTTCAAACTGAATTCACCTTTGTGCTGCCTCTTTCTGTGGCATGACAGGGAAGGGCACAGCAGCACTAAGAGGTCTGGTTGGTATTCTGGGCTGTGCTAGGTACTGCATCAACAGGGAGAGGGGTTTCTGACAGCCAAAAATCTACTACCTTAACTACACAAGCATACATGCACATGTGGGCACACGCACACACACACACACACATTCTGCCTCTTTTCTCCACTATAGCTGTCATCGCCTCATCAAACACCCATTCTTCCCTAAAAGGAAAAACTTTTTTTTAATACAACACTTGTGACACCAAATGCCCTGGGGGTTTGGACACCAAACGTCCAACCAACCAATTATCCAGCTCTCCAGATACTAGCAGGATGTTCTACAGTTCAAATCTGACCCCACAGGCAAAGGATTTAGTCACACAAGACTTCATCACATGCCTGTCATTAAGTCACCTGTACATCGGACCAAGTGGCTGTAAATTGGAGTTTCCCACAACTGCCTCTTCATCTTTGATAATTTGCTATAATGGCTCACAAAACTCAGAAAAGTATTTACTGGTTTATTATGAAGGATATTGCAAAGAATACAGATGAACAGCCAGACAGAAAGGTGAATAAGGTGAGATATATGGAAAGGGGGCAGAGCTTTCATGCCCTCTCTGGGTGCACCATTCTCTCAGTACTTTGATGTGCTCACCAGCTCAGAAGTTCTCTAAATCCTATTGTTTAGGGGTTTTATGGAGGCTTCATTATGTAGGCATGATTGATTAAATAATTGGCCATTGGTGGTCAACTCAATCTTCAACCCCATTCCCCTCACTAGAGGTCAGAGGATAGCACTGCAAGTGCCAACCGTCCAACCTTCAATTATACCTCATCCTGAAGCTATCTAGGGGTCCTCAGCCAACAGTCATCTCATCATACAAGAGACTCATCACTCCAGGGATGCTAGAAATTTTTGTGTCAGGAACCAGGGACTAAGACCAAATATTATAACAAAAAAATGCTCTTATCAGGAAATTACAAGGGTTTTAGGAGCTCTGTGTCTGGGACCAGAAGCAGAGACCAAATATATATTTCTTATTATGTCACATCCTCCCTCTTGGTGGAAAACTGGCAGTGAGGCCTATTGAAGCCTACAGAAGTCTTGGAAAATGCATTAATTTGAAGGGAAATGCCCTCATGGGTATGGAAATGTGGCTGTAAATAAGGGTCCTCAATTTGGTTCAAATGTTTGCAGCATTGTGCAAGGAGTCATTTGCATTTCAAAAAGAAGGACCAGCAAGGGAAGAAACGGTGTAAAAAGATTTGCCTGGGGAAGAGGGGGAGCTGGTGGGCAGCTTAGGGAGATCCAAGAGGTAGATGCAGTCCAACACTACACTGTCACTGAGAGGATAAGCATAATGACTTTAAATAAGTAAGTAAAGGAAGACAGTGAAATAAACACAATTTTTGTAATCTGATCTAGCCCAGCCCAGCACAATCCAAGCTCTTAAAATAAATAGGAGTTTAAGAATATCATTTTTATCTCCATGCTAGACTTCTATATTTAACAGGCCTCACTTCTTTTCATACCCAAGTGTATTCAGGGAATGCAAGGGTAAAGCTCAGCTAACTTGAAGATGGAATTTAATTATTATACATTTTAAAAGAACCACCACAGCCACTGTGTGCAATGTGGATGACTGGAACAAGTGAAATCCACTTTGACCTCTTTTTGATTCACACTATAGAAGGGATTCCATTTCCCGTTATTATTGTCATTCTCATAATTCAAGTGTTAATACACGTATTTTAAAAACCCACTCTAATCTGGTAATGAAGTTGACGATGGAAAGGTGAGTTATTTGTTTCATTTTACCTATCTATATTATGATTAAGACTTTATGTTATTTAACTAGGGGTTAAAATAGGAATGAATTAGCATGAATCAGCTATAAAAATGAAGGAGAAAGATTTTAAAAATAAATCAGTTTTGTATTCATCATTTAACTATTTTTCATTTCATTTTAATTAAAGAGAAGAAAAAGTTCGCTTTATTTTCCACCCTCAGCTGTGATTTCACTGAACGTTGAAAGATAATGAATAGGTAGTTTCTAAGTGTTCTTTTGTGACGAGAGAACATTTTTCAAAGCGAACAATTTTCAACAGCTTTCAAGAAGCTGTTGCTTAAAACATCTTTCTCTTGTATGAGGAACAAATAAAATAGAATCCAATGATCAGACTGTATTTGCAACAGTTGTTTGTTAAGCCTGGGTCTTTTAAAAAACAAGTATACAATTACTCATCTAATCTAAACTTTGCATTTTTCTGTTTGCAGGTCAGACTTCAAGAGTTTGAGGTCGAATTTGATGGAACACCCAGATGTCCTCAGCTGTCATGGAGAATACTTATCATATTTGCTTACATATTTTCCCTATTATACTGACAGATACTTTTAGTTGTTAACATAGAGGAACGAGGTGAATTAAAGAGGTAATCTATTAATCACTGTATCTTAGGGCCAATATCAGCTTTGATGTGACCCAAGGCTTTCGGCTTTATTATATTTTTTCAGAAAGGAGCCATTGTTTCACATGTGGCTAATAAAATAATAAGAAGAAGAAAGATGGTAACAATAGAAGAAAAAGAGCGACACCCAGTGAGCCCTACTATCCCCACTATACAATTATACACACACACACACACACCATAGCTGTCATCACCTCATCACACACCTGTTCTCTCTTCTGTTGTAAAACTAGCAAAGGTACCTGTTGAAGCCTACAGAAGTCTTGGAGATGCATTGGTTTAATGTGAAATGCCTTCACGGTGTGGAAGTGTGGCTCTAACTAAAGGTTTCTCAGCATGGTCCAAATGTTTGCAGCATTATGTAGGCAGTCTGGCAAATGGTGAAATGGTACAAAAGGATCTGCCTGGGGTTGTGTGTGTTGGGTGGGGGGGAGTCTCATTTTTAAAGACCTAACTCCTCTCCTAAACAACAAGAGCAGAAAATAGCCCCCTGAATTTAAAAAAAATATGAAAATACTACCAGGACTGGAAATCCTAGCACATAGCAACTGCCAGACTAGGGAACTCTCAGAGGTCTAGAAACTATTTGCCTCTAGCAAAAATCAGGAGAAAAAAGTTTCCTTGCCTGTTATTAATTGCCAAAACATATGTGTCAAACTTTAACTGATACGAGAGCTTCTTGGGACGTTTACACTTGAATGGAGAGAAAAAGGAGGCAATGTCTAGGGTTTTGCCCTTGATTGTCTTTTGTCATTTTCTGAAGTATAGCAAATGCTGAATTCTCCAGAGGAAGAAACTCTAAGCTTCGGAAAAGTTGGATACCAACAAGATACATCTTTTTCATCTTTGCTAGGTGCTCTAGTGTGGATGTTTGACTCCCCAAACCTCATGTGGAAATGTGATCCCCAATGTTGGAGGTGGGGGAAGGTGTAAGGGACATGGGGGCGGATCCCTCAGGAACAGCAAAATGTCCTCCAGGTCTGACTGTTAAAGAGATCCTGGCACACCTCCCATTTCTTTCTTTCTTTCTTTCTTTCTCTCTCTCTCTCTCTCTCTCTCTCTCTCTCTCTCCCCCTCCCTTTCTCTCTCTTCCTCGCTCCCTCTCCCTTTCTCTCTTTTTCTCCCTTTCTCTCTCCTTCTTCCCCCGTCTCTTACCATGTGATTTCTGCTTCCCTCTGCTTCCCACCATTAGTGGAAGCTTCCTGAGTTTCTCACCAAAACAGATATTGGTGGCATGCTTCTTGTACAGCCTGCAGAACAGTACTTAGGACAATTTATTTCCTTTTTCTTCTTTTCTTTCTTTTTTCTTCCCCTTCCTCTTTCCACCCTCACTTGCTCACTCCCTAGCTCAGTCTCTCTCTCTCTCTCTCTCTCTCTTGCTCTCTCTCTCACCTCATGTTTTATTGTAAAATGTGTATGTTGAAGGAGGTTGGCATATATAAATATGAGATAAACCTAAGAGACAACATGAAAAGTTTCCTCAAGTAAAAAGCATGGAAAGAAGAATGCTAACAGGATTTCCAAGAAGGAGTATAGGAGGGAAGGAGAAACACCAAAAGCTCCGTGAGTACCTTTCAAAATATATAATAATGATAATCAATGGCTTAGGTTGGGAAGGTAAGAGAAATGAATCCAGAGGAAGAAAATAGCTTAAGAAAGAATTTTCTTCCTTTTTTTATAAGTAGAGAAGAGGGATGTTGCTTTTGTTATTTTTTAAGCTCTTCTCATGAAAAAAATATTTTATTGGTAGAATTGTGGATGGAGCAATTAATTACTGGCTCAGAGGAATGACATGTAATATCCATATTCACAGATCAGGCAGAGCAGGATTGGACCACCATGTCTCCTAATGCCTAAACCAGAGTTCTGGTCACTGTATTATGCCAATTCTAACTAAAGAAAGCTTTTCAATCTCATACCTTACTAATTTTAAGGACATTTTAGTCTACTTGTAAACAAACTATCTATTTGACTGAAGGTGAGCTCCATCCACGTTCCTGCAGATATCTTGTTTCTGTTTATGGCTGCATAGCATTCCATGGTGTATATGTACCACATTTTCTTTTTTAATTAATTTATAAGTTCTGGGGTACATGTGCAGGATATACAGGTTTGTTACATAGGTAAACATGTGCCATAGTGGTTTGCTGCACCTAGGTATTAAACCCAGCATGCATCAGCTTTTTCCCTAATGCTCTCCTTACTGCCCTCCCCCAACAGGCCTCAGTAAGTATTGTTTCCCTCACTGTGTCTATGTGTTCTCATTGTTCAGCTACCATTTAGAAGTGAGAACATGCGGTGTTTGGTTTGCTGTTCCTGTGTTAGTTTGCTGAGGATAATGGCTTCCAGCTACATCCATGTCCCTGCAAAGGACATGATCTCATTCCTTTTTATGGCTGCATAGTATTCCATGATGTATATGTATCACATTTTCTTTACCCAGTCTATCATTTATGGGCATTTGGGTTGATTTCATGTCTTTACTATTGTGAATAGTGCTGCAATGAACATACACGTGCATGTATCTTTATAATAGATTAATTTATATTCCTTTGTATATGTACCACATTTTCTTTTTCCAATCCACCAGTGGTGGACACTTAGGTTGATTCCATATCTTTACTACTGTGAATAATGCTGTGATGAACATGCGTGCATACATGTCCTTATAGTAAAAGATTGATATTCCTTTGGGTACATACCCAATAATGGGATTCTTGGGTCAAATGATATTTCTGTTTTGACTTCTTTGAGAAATTGCCATACAACTAATTTACATTCACACCAGAGTGTATAAGCATTCTCTTTTCCCAGCAACCTTGCCAACATCAGTTATTTTTTTACTTTTTACTAGTAGATATTCTGATTGGTGTGGTTTTTATTTACATTTTTACATTTTATTTAATATCTCATTGTGGTTTTTCTTTCCCTTTTTCTAATAATTATTGCTGTTGAGCATTTTTTATATGCTTGCTGGCCATGTGTATGTCGTCTTTTGAAAAATGTCTATTCATGTCCTTTGCCAACTTTTTAATAGGGAGGTTTGTTTTGCGCATGTTGATTTGTTTACATTCCTTATAGATGCTGGATATTAGACTTTGTCAGATGGATAGTTTGCAAATATTTTCTCTCATTCTGCAGGTTGTCTGTGACTCTGTTGATAATTTCTTTTGCTGTGCAGAAGCTCCTTAGCTTAATTAGGTCCCATTCGTCAACTTTTGGTTGCAATTGCTTTTGGGACCTTCATCATGAAATCTTTGCCGGGTCCTATGTCCAGAATGGTATTTCCTAGGTTATCTTCCAGGGTTTTTATAGTTTTACATTTTATATGTATGTCTTTAATCCATCTTTAGTTTATTTTTCTATATGGTGTAAGGAAGCAGTCCAGTTTCAATCTTCGGCTTATGGCTAGCCAGTTATTCCAAAACCATTTATGAAATAGGAAGTCCTTTCTCCATTTCTTGTTTTGTTGACCTGGTAGAAGATCAGATGGTTGTCAGTGCATGGCATTATTTCTAGGCTTTCTATTCTGTTCCATTGGTCTATCTATATTTTTTTGGACCAGTACTATGCTGCTTTGGTTACTACAACATTGTAGTATAATTTGAAATTGGGTCATGTGATGCCTCCATCTTTGTTCTTTTTGCTTAGGATTGCCTTGGCTATTTGGGCTCTCCTTTGCTTCCATATAAATTTTAGAACAGATTTTTCTAATTCTGTGAAAATCGGTAGTTTGATAGGAATAGCATTGAATCTGTAATTGCTTTGGGCAGTATCGTCATTTTAATAATAGTGATTCTTCCTATCTATAAGCATGGGATGTTTTTCCAACTGTTTGTGTCATCTCTGATTTCTTTCAGCAGTGTTTTGTAATTCTAATTGTAGAGATCTTTTATTTCCATGATTAGCTGTATTCCTAGGCATTTTATTCAATGTGTGGCTACTAGAAATGGGATTGCATTCTTGATTTGGCTCTCAGCTTGGACGTTGTTGGTGTATAGAAATGCTACTAATTTCTTTTTTTTTTTTTTGAGACAGAGTTTCACTCTTGTTACCCGCTGGAGTGCAATGGCACAATCTCGGCTCACCGCAACCTCTGCCTCCTAGGTTCAGGCAATTCTCCTGCCTCAGCCTCCTGAGTAGCTGGGATTACAGGCACGTGCCACCATGCCCAGCTAATTTTTTGTATTTTTAGTAGAGACGGGGTTTCACCATGTTGACCAGGATGGTCTCGATCTCTTGACCTCGTGATCTACCCACCTCGGCCTCCCAAAGTGCTGGGATTACAGGCGTGAGCCACCATGCCCGGCCAGAAATGCTACTAATTTTTTTTCATAAATTTTGTATCCTGAAACTTCACCAAAGTTGTTTATCAGATATAGGAGTTTTTGGGCAGAGACTATGGGGTTTTCTAGGTATAAAATCTTATCATCTGCATACAAAGGTAGTTTCACTTCCTCTCTTCCAATTTGGATGTCTTTTATTTCTTTTTCTTGCTTGATTGCTCTGGTTAGAATTTCCATTACTAAGTTGTATAGCATGGTAAGAGTGGACATCCTTATCTTGTTCTAGTTCTCAAGGAGAATGTTTTCAGCTTTTGCCCAGTCAAGATGATATTGGCTGCAGGTTTGTCATAGATAGCTCTTGTTATTTTGAGGTACATTCCTTCAATGCCTAGTTTGTTGAGAGTTTCTAACATTAAGGGATGTTTAATTTTATCAAAAGCCTTTTCTGCTTCTGTTGGGATGACCACGTTGTTTATGTTTTTAATCCTTTTTATATCAATTCTTTCTTTCATGGAACATGCTTTTGACGTTCCATTCAAAAACGT
The DNA here is from genome assembly GCF_009761245.1 of Sapajus apella. NCBI lineage: Eukaryota > Metazoa > Chordata > Mammalia > Primates > Cebidae > Sapajus > Sapajus apella. The sequence continues at coordinate 3,074,896 of NW_022437043.1, forward strand.
CTTGCCACACCTAAGTTCAATTACGAATTCTCCTAAGTTATCTTTTGGAATTTTGTAGTTTTTCTTTTTACGTTTAGGTCTCTGATCCTTTTTGAATCAACTTTTGTGAAGGGTGTTAAAGTCTGTATGTAAATTCACTTTCTTGCATATGAACGTCCAGTTGTTCCAGCACCATGTTTTGAAAATGCTATCTCTGTTCTCTTGTATTGCCTTTGCTATATTATCCAATATCTGTTGACCATATTTATATGAATCTAGGTTCCCTATTCTGTTCTATTTATCTATTTCTCTATTCTTTCACCAATACCACACTGTCTTTATTACTGTAGGCTTATATTAAGTCTTGAGATTGGGTAATGTCAGTCCTCTTGCTTGATTCTTCTCTTTCAATATTGAGTTGGCTATTTTAGGTCTTCTGCCTCACTATATAAATTTTAAAATAATTATGCTGATATCCACAAAATAACTTGCTGATATTTTTATTGGGATTGCATTGAATAGAAGGATGAAGTTGCAAAGAACTGATATCTTGACAATATGGAATATTCTTTTCCATGGACACATGATATCTATTTTCTTCTTTGATTTCTTTTATCAGGGCTTTATAGTATGCCTTATATAGATATTATACATTTTTTAAGGTTTATACCTATGTATTTCATTTTTGGAGCTGTTAATATAATGATAAAGTAATTTTAGTTTCAGCTTCCACTTGTTCATTGCTGGTATATAAGAAAATAATTAACTTTTATATATTAACCTCATATCCTGAAATCTTGCTATATTTGCTCATTAGTTACAGGAGATTTTTGTTGATTCTTTTAGATTTTCTACATAGATGATTATGTCATCAGTGAACAAAGACAATTTGGTTTCCTCCTTCTCAATCTGTATGACTTTTATTTTTTTCTTCTCTTACTTTATTAGCTAGGATTTCCAGTATGATGTTGAAAGGCAGTGGTAACTCCAACAGTAGCAGCATACACATTCTTTTCAAGTGCATATGAAACATTCTCTAGGGTAGATAATATGTAAGGCCACAAAACAAATCTTAACACGTTTAAGAAGATTGAAGTCATATCAAGTATGTTTTTGGACCACAGTGGCATTAAACTAGAAATCAATAACGTGAGGAAAAATTACAAACACATGGAAATTAAGCAACATACTTCTGAACAACCAATGGAGCAAGAAAGAACGCAAAGGGAAATAACACAGAATCTTTTGTTTTGTTTCGTTTTGTTTTGTTTTTTGTTTGTTTGTTTTTTGAGACAGAGTCTTGCTCTGTTGCCAGGCGCCAGGCTGGAGTGCAGTGGCGCGATCCCAGCTCACTGCAACCTCTGTCTCCTGGGTTCAAGCAATTCTCCTGCCTCAGCCTCCCGAGTAGCTGGGACCACTGGTGTGTGCCACCATGCCCAGCTAATTTTTGTATTTTTTAGTAGAGATGGGGTTTCACCATGGTCTCGATCTCTTGACCTCGTGATCCGCCCACCTCGGCCTCCCAAAGTGCTGGGATTACAGGCGTGAGCCACCATGCCCCACCCATAGTATCTTGAGATACTTCAGGCTCCAGGCAGGCTCCCACAGACCCAACCCCCAGGCCAATCCCAATGCCAGGCCAGCCCCCATAGACCCAAGCTCCAGGCCCACACCAGCATGAGGCCAGACCCTGCTCCCCTAGGCACCAGACCCGTACTTATGAGCACATGGTCCAGGCCAGCGCCTGCAGACTCAGGCTTCAGGCCCAACATAGTGCCAGAGTGTGTAAATAGCTCCAGGCTCAGGCTGGTGCCTGCAGACCCAAGTTCTAGGCTTACCCCAAAGCCAGACAAGTCCCCACATCCCCAGACTTCAATGCAATTTTGGTCAAAATTCCAATGCCATTTTTCACAGAAATAGAAAAAGCTATCCTAGAATTCATATATTAATAGAACTATAAATAATCTGAATAGTCAGAGTAATCTTGAGCAAGAAAACAAAGCTAAAGGCATCACACTAATTGATCTTAAAATATACTACAAAGCTGTAGTAATCAAAAAAGCATGGTACTGGTATAAAAACAGACATATAAACCAGTGGAACAGAATAGAAAGGCCAGAAATAAGTCTACACATTTACAGTCAATTGATCTTTATCAAACTTGCCAAGAACACACAATGGGAAAGAATCGTCTCTTCGATATGGTGATGGGAAAACAGTATATTCACACACAAGAGAATGAAATTGGACCCTTATCTCACATCATACACAAAAATCAACTTACAATGCATTAAAGAGTTAAACATAAGACCTGAACCATAAAGCTCCTAGAAGGAGACATAAGGGAAAACTCCTTGACTTTGGTATTGGTCATGATGTTTTGAATATGACACCAAAAGCACAGGAAACAAAAGCAAAAACACAATTGAGATTACATCAAATTAAAAAGCTTCTGCACAGCAAAGAAAACAACCAACAGATCTAAGAGGCAACCTATAGAATGGGAGAAAGTATTTGCAAACCATACATCTCATAAAGAGTTAATATCCAAAATATATAAGGAACTCAAATAATAGAAAGAAAACAAATAACCCAATTTAAAATTTGGCAAAGGACCTGAATAGTTATGTCTCAAAAAAAAAAGACTTATGGATGGCCAACAGGTATATGAAAATGTGCTCAAAAACACTAATCATCAAAAATGCAAATCAAAGCCACAATGAGCTATTACCTCACACCTGTTAGAATGGCTATTATGAAATAGACAAATGATAACAAGTGTTGGCAAGGATGTGGGAGAAGAGGGAACCTTTATACACTGTCAGTGGAAATGTAAATTGTTATAGCCATTCTAGAAAACAATATAGAGTTTTCTCAAAAAATTAAAAATAGAATTACCATGGTGATTCAGTAATCCCACTTCTGGGTACACAGATGCTCCTCGACTTATGATGGTGTTACACCTGTGGGATGTAACCCCATTATAAATTGAGGAGTGTACTGAATGTATATCACTTTCACACCATTTTAAAGTTGAAAAATCCTAAGTTGAACCATCATAAGTTGGGGACTGTCTGCATAGCCAAATGAAATAAAATCAGTATCTTATGTAGCTATTTGCACACCCATATTATTTGCAGCATTATTCACAAATACAAGATATAAAATCAACCTACGTGTTCATTAACATATGACTGGATAAAGAAAATGTGATACACACAAACACACACACACACACACACACACAACTGGAATATTATTCAGCTTTTATAAAGAAAGAAATCTTGTCATTTGCAACAAGATGGATGAACCTAGAGGACATTGTGATAAGTAAAATAAGCCAGGAACAGAAAGACCAATACTACATAATCTCACTTATATGTGAAATCTAAAAAGTTGAACTCATAGAAGCAGACAGTAGAATGGTTGTTGCCAGGGGTTCGGGGTTAAGGGAAATGCAGAGATATTGGTCAAAGGGTACAAAATTTTTGTTGTGCAGGATAAATAAGTTCTGTAAATCTAATGTACAGCATGGTAACTATAATTGATAATATTTTATTATATACTTGAAATTTGCTAAGAGAGTCATTCTTAGGTGTTCTTACCATTAAAAAAATTGTAAATATATGAGGTGATAAACATGTTAATTAGCTTTATTGTGGTAATCATTTCATGGTGTATAACAAAACATCACGTTGTACACTGTAAATATATACATTTTTATTTATAAATTGTACCTCACCGAAAGTGAGAAAACATTTTCAGTTAAAATATTAAAAAACGAATTAAGTAATTAATTAATAAAACAGACTAAAGAAAGAAAAGCAGGGTTGAAAGGGACATCCTTTCATGTTCCCAAAGGAAGACTAATTATTATTAAAATGTTTCAAATATTTTATTTTCATATGGGAGGCAGTGTAGTTCATGGTTTAAAGTATGGTGTCTTGAGTCAGGTGCCAGGTTTTAATACTAGCCTTGTGATTCATCAGTTGTGGCAAGTACCTTAATCCCCCTGCATCTCTGTTTTCTCATGTGTAATAGAGGGATGATGATAGTACCTAACTTAGAAGGTTGTTATGAAGAATGACAACATTTATGGGGTACGCAGAAGAGTATCTGGTGTTCCAGACATATTTTTTTCTTTTTTTTTCAATTGAAGTAAATCATATGTACAGAAAGGAGGATGCACAAATCCTAAGCAAATTATCACAAAAGCAAACATACCCCGTATTATCTTCACTCAGTTCTCCCAGAAGGCTCTTTGTGCCTCTTTTACAAACATGCTATCTCTTTCCTCACAAAGGCAACTACTAATCCGTCTTATTACTGGGTATTTATTTGAAAATAAATGAGAAAGAAACAAAGTGGAGTTACTAGTGCCTATGGTAATTCTATGTTTAATGTTTTGAGAAACTGCTGAAACTTTTTTTCAAAGCAGTTGTACCATTTTACATTTCCACCAGTACTGTGTTACGTTCCAGCTTCTCCACATCTTCATCTATACTCATTCTTACTCATCTTTTTCATTGCAGCTGTCCTAGTGGGTGTGAAGTCGCATCTCATTGTGGTTTCAATTTGCATTTCCCTGAAAGCTAATGATATTGAGCATTTTTCATGTGCTTATTGGACATTTGTATATCTTCTTGGAGAACTGTTTATTCAGATCTGTTAACCATATTTTAACTGAGTTATTTGTGTTTTTATTGTTGAGCTTTAACAGTTATTCATACCATTTAGATACAAGTTCCTTACCAGATATATGATTTACAAATATTTTCTACCATTCAGTTGGTTATGTTTTCACATTTTTTGTCGTGTCCTTTGGAGCAAAAAGCTTTGGATTTTGGTGAAATCTAATTTATCTATTTATTCTTTTGTTGCTCATGCTTGTGATTTCATATCTAAGAAGGCTTTCCCTAACCCAAGGTCATGAGGATTTACTCCTTATTTTCCTCTAAGTGTTTTATAGTTTTAGCTTTTACATTTAGGTCTGTAATCCCTTCTGAATTAATTTTTGTATATGGTTTGAGATAGAGGTCTAACTTCAATTTTTTTTGGCATATGGATATCCAATTGTCCCAGTCCCATTTGTTAAAAAGATTATTCTTTCCCTATTGAATTGACTTGACTCCCTTGTCAAAAGTCAATTGGCTATAAATGTGAGGTTTTTGTTAGACTCTGAATTCTATTCTATTGATCTGTACGTCCATCTTTATGCCAGTACCATGCTGTTGTAATTACTGTATCTCTACAGTAAGTTTTGAAATTGGAAATAGTGGGTTCTTTAACTCTGATCTTCTTTTTCAAGATTGTTTTACCATTCTGAGAACCTTGAATTTTCATATGAATTTTAGAATTAACTTGTGTAAAGCTAGCTAGGATTTTCATAGGGATTGTATTGAATCTGTAGATCAATTGGGGGAGTATTGCCATGTTAACAATATTAAGTCTTTCATATCATGAACATGGAATGACATTCCATTTATTTAGGTTTTCTTTCATTTATTTTAACAATCTTTTATAGTTTTCAGAGTATACATTTTACACTTATTTTGTTAAATTTATTTCTAATTATTTTGTTCTTTTTGATGCTATTAAAAATGAAATTATTTTCTTAATTTTATTTTCAGATAGTTTATTGTTAATGTATAGAAATACAATTTCTATATATTGATCTTGTACCCTGAAACCTTACTGAATTTTTAAAATTAGTTTGAATAGGTTTTTTGGTGTATTCTTTATTATTTTCAATATACAAGATCAAATCATCTAAAAATAGAAATCGTCTTATTTCTAACCTTCTAATCTAGGTGCTTTTATTTCTTTTTCTTGTTTAGTTATCCTAGCTATAAACTCCAGCACAATGTTGGACAAAAGTAGTGAGAGTGGACATCCTCCTTTTGCTTCCGAGATTGGGGAGAAGTTGTCATTATTAAATATGATGTTAGCTGTCAGTGTTTTGTAGATGACCATTACCAGAATTATGAAGTTTCTTTATATTTCCAGTTTGTTGAGAGGTTATTTTTTATCATGAAGAGGTGTAGGATCTTAGCAGATGCTTTTTCTGCATCTATGGAAATGATCGTGTGGTTTCTGTCCATTATTCGGTCAATATGTGGTAATACATTGATTGACTGATGTCAAATTAACCTTGAATTCCTGAGATAAGTCCCACTTGGTCACGACATAATCCTTTTTATATGTTGTGAGCATTTCGTTAAGGATATATATTCATGATTTGATTTGGCTCTATGTCCCCACCCAAATCTCATACTGAATTGTGAATCTGAGTGTTGGAGGTGGGGCCTGGTGGGAGGTGAGTGAATCATGAAGGTGGATTCTAATGGTTTAGCACCATCCCCTGATGCTGTCTCATGATAGAGTTCACATGAAATCTGGTTGTTTCACCTTTCACTCACCCTCTCTCCTGCTGGCCATTTGAAGGATGTGCTTGCTTCCTCTTCACCTTCCACCATGATTGTAAGTTTCCTAAGTCCTCCTCAGTCATGCTTCTTGTACATCTTGTGGAACTGTGAGTCAACTAAACCTCTTTTCTTCATAAATTACCCACTCTCAGGTAGTCTTTCATAGCAGCATGAGAACAGATTAATATAATTCATAAGGAATAGTGGCCTGTAGTTTTCTTTTATTATGATGTTTTGTCTGGTTTTACTATCAGAGTGAAACTGGCCTCATGGAATAAGTTAGCCAGTGGCCTTCCTCTTTTATATTTTGGAAGATTTTTGAAAAAACACTATTAAATTGTCTTTACATGTTTTGTGGAATTCATTAGTAAAGCTATCTGGGAATGACCTTTTCTTTGTGGGAAATTTTTAGATTACTAATTCAATTTCTTCTTATATATCTATTCAGATTTTCTATTTAAATTTTGAAGCAGCATTGATAGTTTGGGTCTTTCTAGGAATTCTTTCATTTCATCCATGCTATCTGATTTGTTGGTGTACAGTTGCTCATAGTATTTCCTTATCATCCTTTTTATTTCTATCAAGTTGACAGTAGACCGGGCGCGGTGGCTCACGCCTGTAATCCCAGCACTTTGGGAGGCCAAGGCGGGTGGATCACGAGGTCAAGAGATCGAGACCATCCTGGTCAACATGGTGAAACCCCGTCTCTACTAAAAATACAAAAAATCAGCTGGGCATGGTGGCGCGTGCCTGTAATCCCAGCTACTCAGGAGGCTGAGGCAGAAGAATTGCCTGAACCCAGGAGGCGGAGGTTGCGGTGAGCTGAGATCGTGCCATTGCACTCCAGCCTGGGTAACAAGAGCGAAACTCCGTCTCAAAAAAAAAAAGTTGACAGTAATATCACCTCTTTCATCCTGTTTAGTAATTTGAGTCTTCTCTCTTTTTATCTTGGTCAGTCTAGCTAAAAGCTTGTCCATTTTGTTAATATTTTCTAGGACTCAACTTTTGCTTTTGTTGATTTTCTCTATTGTTTTTTTATTCTCTATTTCATTAATTTCTGCTGTAATCTTTATTCTTTTCTTCCATCTCTTTCTTTGAGTTTAATTTCTCTTATTTTTCTAGTTTCTAGAGGTAGAAAATTAGGTTATTGATCTGAGATCTTTCTGCTTTTCAACATAGGTGTTTAAAGCTATAAATTTCTCTCTAATCATTGCTTTAGCTGCATCCTACAAATTTTTGTATATTATGTATTAACTTTTGTTCATCTCAAAGTATATTCTAATTTCATTTGTATTTCCAAATTTTTCTGTTATTGATTTCTAATTTCACTCCATTGTGGTTGGATAACATACTTTGTATGACTTCAATACTTTTAAATTTATGAAGGCTTGTTTTATGGCCTAGCATATGGATCTATGCTGGAGAATGTTCCATGTACAACAAAGGTGCAGCAACAAACCACTATTTATCAGAACAAGCTGTTTTACAGTGTTTTCATGGGCATAACCCATTAATGATATAAGAACTTTATGCAGCAGTTGGATTTTTCATCTCAACATGTTCCATCTGGTCTCTGGAAGAATTATTTCAGGTTGAAGTGGAAACCTAGCAACTATCTGGTTAACACGATCAATTTAGACAGCAGGAGGTCTGGCTGACTTACAGAGCTTAGCATTTAGCAACAATGAAGAGCTTGGCGTCTAGGTTTTCTGCACGGCTAAAAATAGTTTGTTAAGAGACATTTCAGGAAGTTAAAGAGTCGCTTCCCTGAGATTCTTCTCTTCAAAAATTAACAAAGCTAAAATCTCACAGATCTTCTTATTTGACCATTACTATTAACTATGCTGTAATATCTTCCCACTATTATGGAATTTGTCATTTGCAAGACACAGAATAGAGCTGGGAGTGGTTCTTCCAGAAAGCACTGTGCCAGGAACTTACTAATATCTCAGATAGTCACAGCTTCACAGAGCACATCAACCATACTGAAGGATTTTTTGAAACTATGTATTGTATCAAATAATATGAACTCCATTAATGAAACAGCATGAAATACAAACCACCTGACATGTGTGCCCTGTCTGAAGACAGGTTAAAAACACATTCTTGTCATTAATTAGTTCACTTTTAATTTAGTGTAAATATATCTTTGACTAATGTCACTGTGTTTTAAAAAGACCTTAACTACCAATAAAATTCAAATATTTCAAAAATTCTCAAGTTTGTTTAAATAGTCCAAGAATATTGTATTTCTTATATGCATATTTTTGAAATTTTTAAAACAAACTTTTAACCAGAGATACTATAAATAAGTTAAATATATCAAAATATAAACTGTAGTGCTTATTATGTCTGTTTCTAGCAGTAATATGAGAAATTTCTTACCTTAAAAAGACCAAGATTCTGTGTGTGAAGAGAAAACATCTGGGAAGATTTATAAGAAAATAGTAACAAGGTTGACTCTGGAAAGAGAATCCAGGGTTGTCAGGGAGACTTACTTCATATTTTATATATTCATTATATAATGGATTTTATAACATGTAATGCATTACTTTAACAAAAAGAATAGTTGAAAGCCAGCAAGTAAAGCTAAGCTTCTGCCACTGTGTTAACCATTTCCCCTGGTCACAGGTAGAATTTAATAGGAATCTAATGCATAGAGTTCACAGCAGTTTAGAATTGGGGACTTTTAAGATCATCTGTTCTATTACATTAACTATTTCCAAACTAGTGTTGAGTTTGCTCAGTTCATCTGCCAGTAAATAGAACCACATTCCAGTAGAGTTAAAGAATATGGACAGCTCTTGGAATTCACCTTAATGGAATTTGACCTACAGTTAACGGTGTAGATTTCTGCTTTACTCCTTAGTGTTAAAAATGCCAGGATCATTTCTTGCAGAAAGGTAGGATGAATACAATAGGTGTTTGCCTACTAGGGTGAGTCTTCCATCGCCTTCCTAAGTTCCAAACACATTCCATTACATGTTCAGATTTTTGAATGAAGACACTGACATTTACTGAAATGCATATGCTCCTATGGGAAATAAGCAAAGAAACTTAACCATAAAGAATTGAGTCTATTGATTATTTGCTGAAAGTTGGAAGCAAGCATATGGAGAGAAGGAGAGGAGAAATTGGGGGCACCATGGAGAGGAAAGAAAATACTAACTAAAGTTTGATCTGTTTTCCTCTTCTGCCTTATGAGTGTGTAATACGCTTTAGAAAGTGGCTTTTGGTGGTAACTTTAGCCCATCTAAAGTTGAACAACACCAGCAATTTCCCCAAGTTCTAAAATCCCAGTAGCTCCCTTCCCATAATCTCAGTGTCAACTCATCACACTTTGCTCAGGAGAACATGATTTATGTTTGCTCTACATGGCATGAAGACTCTCAAGCTCAAGGCCTTGCATGAACACAAAGTAATAATATTGCATGTCATTGCCCATATAGAGGCAGGCTCAGATTTGGGAGAAAAATTTCAACATTGGTGGAGTTTTCTCATTTCCCATCAAGTGACCAAATTGGCTGAAGTTTTGAGCATCCACAAAATTTACCCAAAATGAAAACTCAAAGAGAAACTTAGAGGAAGATCTTTAAAGAGGCTTGACTCACCTTTCCCAGACAGTATCTCTTTTTTTTCTGTTTCTAGTCACCTGGGCAGCTGAAGGACCCACTTCATCATCTTTTCCCCTCCTACATCAAGCTGGTAGGTTGGCTGCACATGGCAGGGTGCCATGTAGCCCCAACTTTGGGTTTCTCGGACTATTGCACAAATTCCTGTTGTTCTTTTCTTGCTGTGGTGCAATAAAAAATATATATATATATTTGGTCTTTGTCTCTGGTTCCTAGCACAGAGCTCCTAAAATATTTAGCATTTCCTGAGTAATAGGTGAGATAGGAGTGTCTTTTGTTCTAGTGAAGTGACGCTTGATGGGCTCCTAGATAGCTTCAGAATAATAGCTAGTCACCAGAATGGCAAAACCTTGATTAGAAGCTTGGAACTTTCAGCCCCATGCCCCAGCTTCTAGGGAGGGGAGAGCGACTCGATATCCAGTTAATCGCCAATGGCCAATGATTTTATCAATCATGTTTATGTAATAAAACCTCCATAAAACCCCTAGATGCAGGGGTTCAGAGAGCTTTTGATTTGGCAAGCATCCACATGCTGGAAGGATGGCACATGTCAATTACACAGTGACAAAAGCTTCTGAGCTCAGGACCCTTCTAGACTTCACCTTATGTACCTCTTCATCTGATGTCCATTCGTATCCCTTATAATAAACTGTAATAGTAAGTATAGCATTTTCCTGAGTTCTGGGAATCCATCTAGCAAATTATCATAGTTGAGGAAGGGAGTTATGAGAATCCCTGACTTTGTAGCGGAGTCAGGCAGAAGAGTGAGTGCCCTCAACACTCAATATTTATGACTGGTGTCTGAAGTAAGGGCAGTCTTGTGGTACGAAGCCTGTGGAATCTGATGCTAGTGTCAGAATTGAATCAAATTGTAGGACAACCAGTTGGTGTAGGAGAGTAGAGAAGTGGTGCTGGAAAAGACACCAGATATTTGGTGTCAGGGGGAAAATCACCTCTCACTGGCTAGCCTCAAACAGCAGCTTTGTTCTTACAGTAACTCTGACTCCTTCACATCATCTCTGTGCAGAGGACATGCAGGTGACTGCTCCAACCACAATGTAGGGAGGCCCAAATGCAGTTCTGCTGTATATAGATAGGAAAACCAAGCTATTGTTTTCTGACTCTCCTGTGGTATATTTCCCAGCAGCTTGAAACTTTCACAAAACTACCCACATCCAATGAAGCTCAAGTTCTATGAATTTTAGTTTGTCAGTGTTTCTTAATACCACAAACTCATCTCTATCCTTCTAAAGCTATCTTGAGTCCTTCATACCTTAAACACTGTAGACAGCCTGCCAGCTGATGCACAGTGTTCACCGTCTCCAATCTGTCATCTATCTCCCACACTGCCAAGAAAGCGGTCTTTCTTTTTTTTTTTTCCCCATTTATTTATTTTATTGCATTTTAGGTTTGGGGGTATATGTGAAGAACATGCAAGACTGTTTGCATAGGTACACACGTGGCAGTGTGATTTGCTGCCTTCCTCCCCATCACCTACATCTGGCATCTCTCCCCTTGCTATCTCTCCCCAGCTCCCCACCCCCCACCGTCCCTCCCCTATTTCCCCCCAACTGACCCCAGTGTGTAGTGCTCCCCTCCCTGTGTCCATGTGTTCTCATTGTTCAACACCCGCCTATGAGTGAGAACATGTGGTGTTTGATCTTCTGCTCTTCTGTCAGTTTGCTGAGAATGATGGTTTCCAGGTTCATCCATGTCCCTATAAAGGACCCAAACTCATCGTTTTTGATGGCTGCATAATATTCCATGGTGTATATGTGCCACATTTTCCCTGTCCAGTCTATCATATAAGGACACGTGCACATGAATGTTCATTGCAGCACTGTTTACAATAGCAAAGACCTGGAACCAACCCAAATGCCCATCGAAGAAAGCGGTCTTTCAAAGAGGCAAGTTTGACCTTACCAGTTATCTGTTTAAAATCCATAATGGCTTACCATGGCTTTCAATAATGTTCATAGTCCTTAGGGAGACACAGAGGCTCTAAATAATCTGTCCTCGCTCAATCCTCTAGTTGGATTTCCTGCTACATTCCACATATACTGAATTCCTTGCAGCTTCCTGGCTTTTTAGCCTCCGTGTATTTGCATATAAAATTTATTCAATCATTAATGCAACAAACACTTTTTGTACCTACTATGTGGTAGGCACTGTGCTAAATGATGGTGCTACTTTGATAACAGGACAGATAAGGTCCTTGCCCTCTTGGAGTTTACAATCCACTGCAAAAGAGAAATGCTGAACAACTGAAAGAAGAGCTATAAAGAACTTCAAGATGCGATGGAAATGTGTGTATACACACATACACACACACACACACACACATATATATATATATACACACACAGTCTCATTAATTCCTACTCAGCATTGAGGACTTAACCTTTCTTAACTACCCATGGCATACTGACTACAACATCTCTCATAGTCTTTATAGCACTATATTATAATTATTGTTTTTCTTACTTCTCTTCTTCACCAAATCATAAAATCTTCTGGGCAGTGACTGTGCCTTCCATCACGATATCTTCTAACACCACATCTGGCATATAGTAGGTGCGCAATAAATTTTTATTGAGTGAATGAAGAAAATGAAGCCATGTACCTGTATTTTAACACTAAAACTGTCAAGTTTTCTCCAAAAAGAACATGAATTTTTAAAGAATTATGAATGTGTTCCCCTCCCAGCAATGATTCTTATGAATTTTCCATGGCTATAGCTTGGGTGTGAGTCTTACAAACAGCATTTGGCAGCAGTCTCCTTCCGTATTTTCCAGGAAGAAAGAATTCTAAGTGATACTTATTCAAAGAATTCTCAGGTTTTTGTATGGGTATTAAGGTTTGGAGTTGGTGGGGAGGAATGGTTGGAGGAATGGGTGAAAGAGAAGAAAGGAGTGAGAAGGAATATAAAGGAACAGCCACTCTGGGTGGGGAAACCCAGGGTAAGAGCTGAGAAAGGTTTGTAGAACCTCCAGGGCAAGTATACTTTAGGTTGGCTATTCCCATTTCAAGTCTATACACGCCTCTGGAACTCCCTAAAGCCATTTGGAGGGGAAAACCACACCTACAGCTTCTGAAATGAAAAGTTCCTCCAGGCCTCCAGAAATGAGTCCCCTGGTCTTACTATTACTCACTTCCTGGAAAAGTCATAGCTGGTCTATCCTGACCTTCAGAGCCTGCAGGAGTACAGACTCATTTTCCAAAGAATGATGATTGAAGAAGAATTTAGAGAAATCACTCAGGAAAGCCTCAGAAACAAATCGTTTTTCTCTTCTACTTTACTAAAAACTTCATGAACATTTTTACTGGGACTTTCTTTGGCAAGTTCTGGGTGAATCGGCATGAAAAACAAAAGCAACATTGAAATTTAAATCTGTAAAGGAAGTCATCCCTATGACCAGCAGCTTGGCACCATCTCTAGTTTTAGTGGCACTGTTTTTACCTATAGTTATTTGTTTTATTCAACAACTTCAGTCTTGTTTTCCACTCTGGCATTGGTGACAGAAGCTCACCTTTAGGGAAAATATATTTACATTACCTTTACGTGTGCTTACTTGGCAAGCAGAAAGCCAGTTTTGAGTATACTCTGTCTATTATTTCCTCCTGCCTTATGCCACTCTCGGGATTTTAACATTTTAATTAGGTAAGGTTCTTTTCTCCAGTCTGGTTATATCTTTTCAGGCCAAATGAGTATGGTCTATGGATTCAAGCCCTAGATTGTAGCAAGTAGAAACTTGTTGATAGTCCCTCCCTTAAATAACTGCTGTCAACCAAAAGCAGCAGATAATCCACTTTTATGCTTAGGGCAGCATGTTTTGCAGATGCCATGCTGCAAGCCTACCTATGTGGGCTTGTGAGAAATGAGGAATCTGGCCTATGTGCTTCAGCATCTGCAAACAAGCAAGCTCACAGTTCATCCCAGTCCAGCTCTTCCATCAGAGGATGACACATGCACCATTATTTTAATAAAGTCCATGTGTCATGAATGAGTCTCATTCATGAATTGTCCCCCAAAAAGTTTTATTTCTTGTAACCAGTACATTTCATCTTTCTCACCATGGATTCATATTATAGGTACTCACAGATGTATATATTGACCCACCAGTTACTTCAAAAGAAAAACAATGGAGAGGGATATAGCAAAGAGATATAATAGAGACAGAGATAGATAGATAGATAGATAGATAGATAGATAGATAGATAGATAGATGATAGAGATAAAATAGAAATAGAGATATAATAGAAATAGATAGATGATAGATATAGATACATACATACATACATAGACAGACACATAGATACATAGATAGACAGACTGCTTAGGGAATCACTGAATCAGTAAATCAAGGAACAAGTGTGGGTGTTACTGGCGTGAACAGAACGATGGATGGATATTCTAGGAGCCTACATTAGGAGGACACTAAAACTTTCATTTTGTTCATACCCTGTCAAAACTCTTGGGATGGTTAAATTTTTGCTAACAGAATGTTTTCATTAAGAAGGAAAAAACCCCACATAAATGGTTGAAAACTAACATCTAATCAGATCTAAGGATTTTCCCCCATTCTCTCATTTCTGGAGCAGATTGGTGCAATTTATTTCCCTGCCTTGGGCAGTTCAGCAGCAGCTGAGGTTGTAGTCACAACTTAGCAATGTGGCTCATGTGACTTATCCAAATAGGAGCACAATTAGCAAAATGTGTTCCCATAAATGGCAGTTTAAACACTAAACTCTGGAGAGAATCCAAAAGAAATCTAAGACAGAACAGCATGGGGAAAATGGTAAGTTCTGGTGAACTAAAATGCATTGGTCATTCTTCGGCTGGAGAGGGTCAAAGTCAGAATGACTTGGGAGTTTTTAAAAAGTCACTACTAAAATTCTCAAGCCAAATAGCAGTCATTTCCTATAGCATTTTGTGAATGGGAAAAAATATGTAAGCTCTAAATGTTAGACTCAGGAGAATATTGTATTTGTCAGACTAACAAAACTCTCTAACTTCAGCAATTCTAAATTTAGAACCAATGTTGAACTGTTGGAGTTCTGTGTCCACAAGGGCTGAAAAAGTAAACTTCTTGGTTTTCATTCCCAGAGCCTATAAGAATAAAAACTCCTTGATCCCAGGATCAATAGGAACAATGAAAGAATTGTTTTTCTTCGTATCTCAAACTCATCCGTTGTCAACCAGAGCTTGGCCATGATGCAGAACTGCAGACTTGTGTTTTCCAAGTATGGAGCTATGACTTCTGGGGATAGGAGGAGACACAGAGGGTTTTGGAAAGTAGAGGTATGGCACTGCCAACATATAAGATACATAGAGAAGAAGACAACAAAGGTCCTACAAATGCCCCCTGCTCTGCAGCCCTCTTCTGGCTTGTATTCTGATGTGAAAAACATTTCTACCTGGTTTCCCTAAGGAAGTAAAGTTTAGCCTGAGCTCTGAAGTATGTGGAAGAAAGAAACAAGGTATCATATAGCAAACAGGCTGTGCACAGGCTCCATGGCAGAGATATTATAGCACATTCACGGCACAGAAATAAAGTTACTGTGGCTCGAGTACAAGAAGTAAGGGAGAAAGTGGCTGGAAGGGTAACTAAAGTCTCAGATCATCAGGGCCTTGAAAACCATGTCACTGTACAGCCTTAAACTTAGAACAATGAGTAGCCAATGATAGTTATTTGGGGAGACACTGTATGCCCAGATTCTCATTTAGTGATTGGTCTGTCCGAATCGTGGTGAATAAAGGTGGACAGACTAGATTCAAGGAGACCTTTATTTTATTTTTTTATTTTTTTAACTTTTAAGTTCATGGGCACAACTGCAGGTTTGTTACATAGGTAACATTGTGTCATGGGGGGTTATTTCATCACCCAGGTATTAAGTCTAGTACCCATTAGTTGCTTCTCCTGATCCTCTCCCTCCTCCCACACTCCACCCTCTGAAAAGCCCCAGTGTGTGTTGTTCCCCTCTATGTGTCCACGTGTTCTCATCATTTAGCTCCCACTTATAAGTGAGAACATGCAATATTTGGTTTTCTGTTCCTGCATTAGTTTGCTAAGGATAATGGCCTCCAGCTCCATCCACATGCCTGCAAAGGACGTGATCTTATTCTTTTTTATGGCTATGTAGTATTCCATGGTGTATATCTACCATGTTTTCTTTATCCAGTCTATCATTGATGGGCATTTAGGTTGATCCCATGTCTTTGCTATTGTGAATAGTTTTGCAATGAATATATGCATGCATGTGTCCTTATAATACAATGATTTATATTCCTTTGGGTATATATCCAGTAATGAGATTGCTGGGTGGAATGGTATTTCTGTCTTTAGGTCTTTGAGGAATCGCCACCGTCTTCCACAATGGCTGAACTAATTTATACCTCCATCAACAGCCTGTAAATGTTCTTTCTTCTTTACAACCTCTTCAGCATCTGTTTTTTACTTTAAAAATAGCCATTCTAACTGGTGTGAGATGGTATCTCGTAGTTTTGATTTGCATTTCTCTGATGTGATTTTTTTTTTTATATGATTGTTGGCCACGTGTATGTCTTCTTTTGAGAAGTGTCTATTCATGTTTTTTGACCACTCTTTAATGGGGCTTTTTTTTTTTTGTAAATTTGTTTAAGTTCCTTATAGATGCTGGATATTAGACCTTTGTTGGATACATAGTTTGCAAAAATTTTCTCCCATTCTCCCAGGTTGTCTGCTTACTCTGTTGATGGTTTATTTTGCTAAGCAGAAGTTTTTTAGTTTAATTAGATCCCATTTGCCAATGTCTGCTTTTGTCATGATTACTTTTGGCATCTTTGTCATGAAATCTTTGCCTGTGCCTATGTCCTGAATGGTATTGCCTATGCTGTCTTCCAGGGTTTTGTTTTTTTTTTATAGTTTTGGGTTTTATATTTAAGTCTTTACTCCATCTTGAGCTAATTTTTCTATATGATTTAAGGAAGTGGTCCAGTTTCAGTCTTCTGCATATGGCTAGCCACTTATCCCAGCACCATTTATTGAATAGGAAATCCTTCCCCATTGCTTGTTTTTGGCAGACCAGATAGTTGTAGATGTGCAGTCTTATTTCTGTGTTCTCTGCTCTGTTCCATTGGTCTATGTGTCTGTTCTTGTACCAGTACCATGCTTTTTTTGGTTACTGTTGCCCTGTAGAATAGTTTGAAGTTGGGTAGCATGATGCCTCCAGCTTGTTGATGGATTGACTATGGACAGTAACACACATGGAGGTGCCAGAGATTATTCCTGGGTTTCTATCATGTCCAGTTTGGTGGAGCTACTAACTTAAAAAGTAAGAAACACTAAAAGAGGGTCAGATATTGGAAAGAAAGCATAAGATCACACTTGGACCTGTGGAATTCGAGGTGTTTTTGAAACTTGGAAGATATTTGTTAAGTAGGATGTTGGATATGCTGGTCTGAACCTCAAAGGAGAGATCTGGGTGGAATTATACCACTTTTAATATTCATTCATGGAAGTGGGTGAGGTTGCCTCATAGGAAAAGTTACAGAGAGAGAAGAAAAAGGGGCCTCAGACAGAGTAAGCTTTGAGAAACTATATCAATGGGCCTATAGATGAGAATCCACCTCCTACACAGAGATAAGAGGAAAACCAGAGGTGCATGATGTCAGGAAGAGAGTTTCAATAATTAGGTTAGGTAGCTAAAATCTGATAGTGTCAGGATTAAAAGAAGTGCCTGAATGAGGAAAAGCTACAAGGTGGAAACTTTTTAAAAGCTTGACCTAGTAATAGAAATAAAAATGGTACTATTAATCAAGGGAGTAGTTGGTGGCAACAATTCCAAGGTGTAAACGTTACAGGTGTTACTGAACTGAACTGAACTGGGGTCTGCTCACCCAGCACAGTAAGGTTGAACATCCACACTGACGTTTGCAGCAGGAAAAGGAGAGTGTTTATTTACAGGACACCAAGCAAAAATTGGGCAGCTCATGCTTAAGACCTAACCTCCTCAGTGGCTTGCAAGCAAGGGCTTTTAAAGGCACGGGAAATTTTCAGGAAAGCAGAAGTTGCAGGCAAATTTGTATATTAGTACATGGAAACTATACATTGGTTTGGCATTAAAAGGGGGGGATATCTTAAGCAGGGGTTTACAGATCATAGGTAGATTTAAAGATTTTCTGATTTGCAATTGGTTAAGGAAGAGAAGCTTTGTTTAAAATTTTGGGATCAGCAGAAAGGAATGTTAGCCCTGACTCGTGGGTGTAACCTCCTCACCCACGAGAACTCAGACCCTCAGGAAGGACTTCAGAAGATAGAATGGTGGTCAGAATTCAGTCCTCAGTTCCCCTTTGGTGGTCAGAGTTCAGTCCTCAGTTCCCCTTTATTTGAGGTCTGCCTGCCAGCAGATCTGTTTGATGGGGGCCCATGGGGGTCTGGGTTTCTGAAAAACAAGTTAGGGACATGTATTATGATGTTATCTTTAGTTTCTATAGGGAAACAAACATCTCATGACTCTAACTTCCTTGGCTATTGTTATCACCCTTTTGCTTGTCAAGTTGCTCACTTAATTCTCAGGGCTAGCTAAGTGCCCAAAATTTCCCCTAAAGGAACTCAAGACTTTTCTTATTTCCATGCTTGGGGGTGAGGGTGGAGTGCATGGCAGGTCCCTAAGAGGCATCCCTGCTTTGTCTCATAGGTTCATCAGAATGGGGTGTCCTCAGATGTGATTTGTGGTTGTTGTGGTTTCTGATATGGATTTGTCAAAGATTTGGTGGCAAGATATGTGGGGATTAGGACTAGGACTGAGCCACTGTTTCAGGGGATAGCCTGTGGATGGCCTAGGGAATCATTAAGGAATGAGACATTACTTTTTCTTTACACGGCGAGGATTGTCCTTTTTTTGTTATTATTATTTTTAGTCCAACCAGTGATCCCAACTGACTTGACAGATGCTAACTTGCTATATTGCTTCTGCCACAGTAATTTTTCCACAATGATTCTTAACCTATTACAAATGTATGGAAACAAATTAACCTGAATACACTTGATATGGTTAAATTCTAAACATATACCTTTAGGAATGAGTTCACTGAATCATATAGGAAACTAAATGAAGATACCAGCATTCAGGCTGAAAAAGCTGATGAACGTAGAAGTTTTGAGGGCAAATGATTGTATGCAGGGTAGGAAAGGGATGATGTAGAAGAGACCAAGTCTCCAGTCCTGAGTGAGTGGGAGGAAGGGAGAAGTCAGATGGCAGGATCTATTTGAGGAGAGGTGCAGACAGTTTTGAGCATGTTTTGTTTGAGACCCTGGCATAAGTCTATGTGGATTTCTCCAAGAGTCAGTTATAAACATTTGGCTGTTATTTTGTTAGAAACATTTTACTGTTATATGGGATGTCATACAACAGTGAAAGTGCTGAGCTTCTCAGGAACTCTGGGGTTCAAATAAGCTCACTTTTTACTAAGACCTCCTCCACCCCAACCCCTACAGGTATTTAAGTTGTAATTTCCTCAAGCTGAGAAAGACTTCAACAACTTCAATTTTTAAGGATTAGTGTTCGTTTTATATTCTCAGTTATTTGTTACTATGTTGAATTACATTGATTTTTAAATGTTATACTCTTGTTTTCTTAGAATAAATCTTACTTGGTCACGGTGCATTAACCTTTATACGTATATCTGGATTTTGTTTGCTCATATTTTATTTAGAATGTTGGCATTCATGTTCATGGAGATGGACTGACATTAATTTTTATTTCTTGTAAAGTCTTTTTCATTTTTTTTTGTATTATGGTTATATTCATATCCTAAAGTGAATTGGGAACCTCTGGTTTCAGCTCCAACATATAAAGAGCTTAGAAATTGTCACTTCCATCCTTATAATAAGAAAAGGCTGAACAAACTGAAAATCAATGATTTTTCTTGGACCCATCAAAGAACTGAAGTTGCAGGGTAGACACCACTCTGAAATTGGGAGAGACAGGCACATCCAGAGAAGTACAGCTAATATCCGCATATCTGGAGCAGAAGCCACTTGGAACCATAAACTGTTAAGAACACTTAAATGGTAATTTTGATAGTAATTTTAACAAATTGCTAGAGGTTGAGTGTGAACTAGCATGAGACTGAGAAACTTCTGGGGCCACAGTCTTAGTAGGGCCCTCATATTTTCGTGGATTCTATCTCCAGAAACCTCCTTAGTTTCTCCCCTACTGGCTCTGATGGGGTAGAGAAGGGGGAGAAAATAAATCTTTACGAAATAAACCCGATGTATGCTCCACAGCAAAGGTATCTCCAAGGACAAACAGGCTTTTCCAGAGCCTTATCCCACCTGGGAAAAGAGCATTGATCCCCCTCTACTTTCCTCTAGCCTTCCCATCTCACCTAACAGGGAGGAAAAAGTGAAGAAACGCTGGTGAAGGACAGTGCCCAGGAACACAGGCCCGCCAAAAGGCTGAGATTTCATCATAAGATTATAGAATACTTTCATTCTATATACTAATATGTTCCCGTATAATGGAAGTAGATTATATGGACAAGAACTGAATATAAAGAAGCACAAAACAAATTTATTAGGGTGATGGAAATGTCTCATGTCTTAATTAGGGTGACAATTATCTGGGTGTATAAATCCATCAAAACCCATATAACTGTCATCTTAGATTTGTGCATTTTGTTTTATCTAAATTATACCTCAATAAAAAACATATAATGGGAAAAAATACATTATAGCAGAAAGAGCTGTAAGATACAGACTCTCTCTGAGCAGGAGAACTTAGGGAAACTCAAAGTCAACAAAGGAGTCAGAAACAAGGACGTTAAAGGAATTTGAAGCCTTTGGCACCTGCAGCCACTGGAAACATCAAAGATAGCTCAACTCCCAGCCAGATTAATATAAAAGCTTACACTCAAGGACTATTTGTATTATGTCTGACTTTCAACAACAGAATGAATTGGAAGGCAGTTTTTCTTTTTCTGTTCTTTGAGTTTAGCTACAATTGGTATTATTAATTCTTTACATATTTGGCACAACCCACCAGTGAAGTCACTTGGGTCTAGAATTGTCTTTATGGGAAGGCTTTCACTAGTGGATTAAATTGTTTTAATAAGTATAAGATTACTCAGATTTTCTTATATTTTTAGTGTCTGTTTGGGTATACTGTGTTTTTTAAGGAATTTACTATTCACTTAAGTGTCAAATGTATGAATATTAAGTTTTCTTTTAGCATTAGTAAGATCTATAGCTAATGTTTACTTTTTCATTTTTAATATTAGCAATTGTGTTTTCTCTTGAACAGTTTTACTGGCACGTTATTAATTTTGTTAATATTTTCAGACATAACTTTAGGCCATTTTGATGTTTTCTATTCTATATTAATTTTTATTTCACAATATTTTCCTAGTGTCCTTATTTTTACTTCCTTCTATTTCCCTTGGATTTTGATGGTCTTTTTCTAGCTTTTTGACATACAAGCTTAGATCATGAACTTTTGTTATTTTTTTTCTAATATATGTAAATAAAACTAACTTTCCCTCTGAACACTACAGCTGCATCTCACAAATTTTTATTTGTCATGTTTTCATTATAAGTCAAAAACTTTCTAATTTCTTTTGTTGTTTTCTGAATCATGACTCATAAACAAGTATATTGTTTTATTTCCAAACTATTAGGATTTTATGGTTATCTTTCATCATTGACTTCTATCTTAACTAGGGTCAGATAACACATCCTGAATTATTTCAATTCTTTAATATTTGTTGAAACTTTAAAACCCTGAATATGGTCGATTTTGATATAGTCTGAGTTCACTGTTAAAAATGTGTATTCTATTGTTGGTCACAGCGTCGCATACATGTCAATTAACTCAATTGTATTAATTTTGTTATTCTTGACTGCTATATCTTTACTGTTTTATTTTTCATTTGCTTGTACTATCAAGCACTGATAAGTTTGTTAATGTTTCCCACTATGATTATGGATTTTTCTATTTCTGTACATCTCTGCTTTATATACTTTTCAGGTATATTATTGGGTGTATAC
Organism: Sapajus apella; assembly: GCF_009761245.1. Taxonomy (NCBI): domain Eukaryota; kingdom Metazoa; phylum Chordata; class Mammalia; order Primates; family Cebidae; genus Sapajus; species Sapajus apella. The sequence continues at coordinate 3,096,961 of NW_022437043.1, forward strand.
AATAATAGTTTTTATTCGTTTCTCCCATTTATTGGTATGAAATGTCTCTATCTCAAACAATTCTTCATGCCTGGAATTACATGTTGTATAATACCATTTTGGCTACCTTATTTTCTTTGGTATATGTTTTTTAATCTTTTTACTATAAATCTTCCTGTGTCCTTATATTGATATCTTCCTTTTAAGCAGTATAAAGTTGGGCAGGGTTTGTTCCTAGGCATCTTATTCTATTAGTCTATCATTATATCAATACTGTATATACTACCATAAGTATTATAGCTAATTATTGGTATCTGGTAAGGATATTTTCTCTTTAGGGGTGTCTTGGCTATTTTTACTTTGTTCCTGCTGGGTTTGGGTTGCAATTCCATTGAATCTGTTGGTCAACCAGAGAAAAATTGATATCATCACAATATTAATTCTTCCTACCCATGACTACAGTTTCCACTTAGAACAGTTTTTTGGGTTTTTTTTTTTTTTTTTTTTTTGGAGATGGAGTCTCACTCTGTCACCAGGCTGGAGTGCAGTGGTGCGATCTTGGCTCACTGCAATCTCTGCCTCCTGGGTTCAAGCAATTCTCCTGCCTCAGCTTCCCGAGTAGCTGGGGTTACAGGCACCCATCACCACACCCAGCTAATTTTTGTATTTTTAGTAGAGACAGCATTTCGTCACGTTGGCCAGGATGGTCTCGATTTCCTGACCGCGTATCTGCCCACCTCGGCCTCCCAAAGTGCTGGGATTAGAGGCCATAATTCTGGGAATGCAGCTCTTGTTATTGGTTAGATTACTTGATTCTTCTTCATATCACTTCAGCTGGAGTTAGAATATCTAAGATGATTTCATTACTTACATGTCTGGTGTCAGTGCTTGGATAGCTAGAACAGCTGGATTTCCCTAGGTATCTCTGTCTCTACAAGCAGCCTGTCCCTATGAATAGCTTAGGCTTCATCTCAGTAAGCCATGATTTGAAGTAGTTTGGGGAACATAATATATTTCTTCTTGGAGAATCAAAATGCACATGAATATATAAAAGGCACTGAGATGTCTGTTTAACTTTCCCAAACATGTTTGACTAAGAAATTCCTTTTTAAATGTAAGACTCATTAACATAAGTCCATAGAATACACTTCCATAGATGTCGTAGTTAATAATGCAAAGAAGACATTATAAAATGTAATATTACAGGCAGAATCTCATTTTAAGGAATACCATCAAACTGTTAAAAGTGCATAGCAAAACTACTTTCATGATTTTACTGACCACCCAATTTGAAACTGCTTTGGTGATATATACAATAAATTTTCATCAAAGAAATCTGTGTGACCAGAGTTCCTAAGTCCTTGCCAACCTATTAGTGAAAATAATGTTAAATATAATTTCTGCTTTTAAAAAGGATTTGGGTGTTTATATTATCAATATCTATACAATGTTAAATTTCATTAATAAATATTTCACATATTAAATTTATTATGTGGAAGAGAATTTTACATTGAAGGGAATTTTTACACCTGTATGCATTTATATATGTTAAATACATCTTGTCTATATTGAGATAATCTCAAGTACATTTAGATAATCTCAGCCAATCCCCTTGGCACTTTCTATAGGTCAAACCATGTTGTGATACCAAAAAATATATATAGAAGACATACCACCAGACTTCATAAACTTCAGTGTTGTTTGAAAGTAATCGGCTTTGCGTATCTCAAACGATAATGCTGCCCAAAAAGTCTATATAACAAAACAGTAAGTTGAATAAAACCCCAAGTCCAGTGTTTCCTACAGTCAAAATATACTATGGAATGGAAGAAAATGGAAGAGCTAAATAACTAAAGCTGTGATGGGGAGAGGAGCAGGACTTGACTTTCTTCTTGGTAGATGTCACATAATTTGAATTGGGAAAGGAGAGAAACAAGCAACTGGTAGACAAAGCGTAATCAAAGGCGAGTGTAATGAATCCTGTTTCCCTCTGGAAGTGGCAGCTCTTACATGCACTTCCACTGTTTTATGCCGTGTTCTTCCTGTCTGAGCCTTCTCCTGCTTATTTGCCCCTTCATGGCTCATCGAAGCTCTGTCTGGCAGCTGTGTTCATCCACCACTTGGTTCTCGGTCACCCAGAGACAACTTAAGTACATTCTCTTCCATTAAAAAGGCTTCCCAGCAGTTGTGATCATCTTTTACAAGTAGATATCATTTTGGCATCAGCAAATTGAAATATTGCTAAATCCGATGGATCCATTATTGAGATGATTAAGTCTGTGGAGGTAGTAAAGATTGATGTAAGTGCTTTCTCTGGGCACTGTCAAACATGGAAGGGTAAAATTTAGAGCTAAGGAAAAGTGTGACTGACTGCAATTGATTGATGAGACCATTGGTACCACTGAAAGTGTCCTAAAAGAGAAGCCAATGGGAAAAAATAGTATTTTGTGGGGTTTATTCTCAAAGTAGTACTTTGAGAATAAGTAGTATTTTGTCGGGTTTATTCTCACTGTGTAGGACTTTACACAGTGAGATCTAGTGAAGAAGTAATTGGAGTTCACAAATGAGGTGGTGAAAGCTGTTATTATGTGTCAGGAGTGAACATAAAGAAGAGGAGATAAATCTGTCATATTGCCAAGAAAGATTTGCAGAACTTGATGACAGTGGCTGGGCGTGGTGGCTCACACCTGTAATCCCAGCACTTTGGGAGGCCGAGGTGGGTGGATCACTTGAGGTCAGGAGATTGAGACCAGCCTGGCCAACATGACAAAACCCCGTCTCTACAAAAATACAAAAATTAGTCAGGCCCAGTGGCAGGCACCTGTAATCCTAGGTACTTGGGAGGCTGAAGCAGAAATTGCAGAGAGCCAACACCGTGCCACTGCCACTCCAGTCTGGGTGACAAAGAAGACTGTCTCAAGAAAAAAAAAAAAAAAGGAAGACAAAGAAAATAACTTGATAACAGTGACCATAGAAAACAACTTAGGTTGCCCCATTTCTAAAGTGAGAAAATTAAAATAGATGCTTAATAAGTTTCCTTCAAACTGTATAATATCTAAGAGTCTAGGATACTCAAGGGGAAGAAAAAAATTAAAACCTGGTATGTTTCTGTCTTAGCCCAGGCTGCTATAACAAAATACCCTATAGACTGGGGGGCTTAAACAGCAGGCATTTATCTCTCACAGATCTGGAGTCTGGGAAGTCTGAGGTCAGGGTGCCAACATAGTCAAGTTCTAGTGAGTACTCTCTGGCTTATAGATGACTGCCTTAATGTTATGTTCTCATATAGCAGAGAGAGAACGAGAGAGCTAAAGCACTAATCCTATCATGAGAACCCCACCTTCGTGACCTCACCAAAACCTAATTACTTTCCAAGGGCCCCACCTCTTAATACCATCGCATCGGGGATTAGAGCTTTAACATATGAATTTTGGAAGAAAAAATTCATTCAATTCATGAAAGCTCCCTTTTTGAATTTTCTGTGGCTGAACTCTACCACACTCCCAAACACACAGTATTATTAAACTGTGGTTATATTTGTGGATGTGTTCATGCAGGCTATAATTATGTTTACCATGGAAGTATACTTGCATTGTGCAAGCATACACATTGCTTTCCCTCTCAATAAGTTTGAGCAAGTTTTCAACTGTTGTTTTCTTATGTTACGTGTATGTATGTATCAGCTAGGGTTAGGTTTGGTTGAATGCAACATAAAATCCAAGTAACAATGTCTTAAACACAATACAAATTTCTTTTTCATGTAACAGAAGTGTGCTGATAAGTTGAGAACTGGTATGGCAAGTTTACAGTTGTCAGAGACTGAAGCGCCTTTACTCTCTCCTCTTCCATGGAGCACAGCTTCCGTTTTCAAACTGCCTAATCATCCAAGATAGCTTCTAGAGTTCCAATAATCTAGACATCAGAAAAGAGGAAATGGAGAAGAAGAAAAAAACACATATCCCAATGGAATCAGCATCCTTTAAGAAGCTTTCCATGGAATGCCACACAAAAATTCTATTTACATCTTATTGGCTGCCCCTCTCTGTAAGAGAGGGTAGTTTTTAGCCAGGGACATTGTTCTCTCATTAATACAAGGTTCTGGTAATTAAGAAGGTGGGAATGGATATCATCTCTGCCATAGTATGCTTAGTAGTTAACAACATAGTATTCTGAGTATTGATTTCTAGATCTCTCTGGACTATTTTATAATAGGAAAGAAACAAGAACATATTGTCTGAATCTTGCTATTGACATCAAAATAAGATATCCCATATGTCTGCAACGTGACTTTTTTTATACTTTGTTAAATTTTCCATTAACTACAGAGAGTTGCCTGATTGTAAAGTTTATCTTTAGGGATCAGGAAATGAAACCACTGAGCCACTGTCCACTAAAACTGTATTTTGACTATTGTGATTTGAATGTTTGTGTCCCCCGCAAAATTAGTATGTCAAAGCCTAATCCCCAATGTGATAGTATTAGAAGGTGGGGCCTTTGGGAGATGATTATGTCGTGATGTCTCTGCCCTCATGAATGGAATTAGTGCCCTTATATAAAGGACTCCAGAGAGCTAGCTAGCTAGCCTCTTGAACTTTGTGAGGATACAACAAGAGGGTGCCATCTATGAAGCAGAGAGGTAGACTTCATCATACACCAAAGTTGCCATTGACTTGATATTGGGCTTCTCAGCCTCTAGAATTGTGAGAAACACATTTTTGTTGTTTCTAAGTCACCCAGTCTAAAACATTGTATTATAGCAGCCCAAATAGACTAAGACAAGTTTTTGTCTTTTGCTTTTTGAGATGAAAAAATGGGCCTTCTTCAATCCATTCCATACTCTAACTTGGACTCTCTAGTTACCAGGGGTTTTCTATAATAAGGGAATTCGGCCAGGGCTAGAAGTGAAGGATACTGACGCTAATATTCTCTGTGGGATAGGAACAAAGAAGTTAGCAAAATTCCTGCAGTGAAGTCAGCTATCTAGGTTTGCTCAGAATGCATTTCCTGTTTTTACTTGGAAACACCACCTCCCTTCAATTTAGTTGACTCAAGTGAGACTAGAACCTGTCTTAGTTTGGGCTTCTCCACATGCAGACTATGAAACAAAGACTTGGGCAAAAGTGGTTAATTTGGAAGGCAATTTCGGAAATACACCCTCAGCCTGTGCTCTGTGCCCAGGGATGTCCACTTCCTGCTTCAAAACCCTAACTCTTGGGGGCCAGGCACGGTGGCTCATGCCTGTAATCCCAGCACTTTGGGAGGCCAAGGTGGACGGATCATGAGGTCAGGAGTTCAAGACCAGCCTGACCAACATGATGAAACCCCATCTCTACTAAAAATACAAAAATTAGCCGGGCATGGTGGCATGTGCCTGTAATCCCAGCTACTCAGGAGGCTGAGGCAGGAGAATCACTTCAACCCAGGAGGTAGAGGTTGCAGTGAGCCAAGATTGCACCACTCCACTCCAGCCTGGGTGACAAAGCAAGACTCCATCTCAAAAAGAAAAAAAAAAACCCTAACTCTTAATGTGTTTGCAGAAAATTCCCATAAAGGAGCCCTCCTATTAACAAGCCTTGCAAAACTTGGGGTTTTAATTTTGCTAATTAACCCAGGGAAAACAATGAATGCTGAAATTCCTGTGTTTGTACATTCATTCATTTATTTGTCACTCACTTCTCTGTTTCTCTATGTCTCCCCTCCATGATGTATACTGCACCTCTGTCTTTTTTGTCTATGAGCCATATTCTATTGTCAAAGATGGGGCATTCTGCATGCCTGATAGGAAAGCCAGAATTGAAAATAGTCACACCTCCCTGCCATACACACATTGTGCATGTTCATAACCTCTCCTACACCATAGCATGAAATACTTTCTGGGTGCTGGAAGCAGCAGCAGCTGGGAAATCTTCCTATTGAAATTCTCCATGTGCATGTTCAGTACATTGTACAGATGCCTATCTATATGTTTCCAGCCCTTTCTTCAGCAAAGAGGTCCTGATTGATGACCCCAAAATCTGGGATACATAAATATTTTCACCCCACACTGAAAATAACTGCACCAGGCTCCAGATAGTGTCATTCAGGAAGACAGACCATCCCCACCAACTACTCTAATTACAAGTTCATCCAGCAGCAGTTCTTTGAGAGTTATTTGGTTTCCCATGAAGTTTCCAACAGGGAAGAGAATGCGCCAATAAGATGACACAAGTCAAAGTCTATCTTGCAAATTTTATTGGCTAGGGTATTCATTATATTCTCTTATTATCCATTTTAATACCTGAAACTTCTATAGGGATGAAACTTCTCTCATTTCTGATGTTGGCATTTTGTGTTTGCTCTGTATTTTTTCTAGTAAGTCCAGCTAGAGGTTTATCAATTTTGTCGATCTTCTCAAAGAATAGGCTTTTGGTTTCATTGATTTTCTCTATTCTTTTGTCTTCTATTTTATTGATTTCCACTCTGACCTTCATTATTTTATTTCTTCTACTTATTTTGGACTTAATTTCTGGTTTCTTAAGGTGAAAGCTAAGGCCACTGATTTGAGACCTTTCTTCTTTGTTGGCTTATTAGCTAACAACTCTTTGTTGCTTAATTTTATTGATTGCTTCAGAGTTTACCGAGTATATATCCTTTTCTTATAGTATATCTTCAGGTGATAGTGTACCACTTCACCTATAGTACAGTTTTCAAGTCTGCCTTGTCTTTTACTTTCTGCTGGGCCCTCTTGAGGCTCCCTGTAAATGCCCATGGTTTCCCGGTCAGCTTTTGATATACAGAGAGTAAACCCAGCCCTTCTGTAGTTCTCTCATTTTCAATATATCCTCCAATCAAATTTTTGGCTTGTGCACTGCATGCCCCAAGCAAAACCCCGCCCTAGCAGAGCTGTGGATTTTAGCATTCATTTCCTACCAAGTTTGTTACATTTATGGAAGACACCACTCCAAATCAAGTCATCCTCTGGTGGTGTCTTAGTTGAATGAGTTAAACTTTTTAAAGAAAATGATATAAACCTATACTTAATAAAAATGATGAAATCCAGTATATTAATAGATGAAGAGAAAAAATAGGCATAAAAAGATGTTAAGGAAACGCATTCAGACAGAATAAGATAGACATATGTTTAGAATGACAGACTTTCATGCTAATAACTTCACTTTGGATTACTTTAAAGCTATTGCCAAGCTGAAGTATATTTGTAACTTTATGCAGATATATGCTGTTTTGATATTTATGACATAAAAGATGAGATGAATATGATGAATGACATAAATTGAATGACGTATGATGGATAAGATAAATTAAGTTGGGATCTGCACAGATGTGGCTCATGGTTCAGTGAGTTCTTACCGCCACTGTAACCGGTGGCCACTAATGTCAGGGAAAAATTGTTATGGATATTTATTTTCTGCAGAGATGGTAGAACTCACAAAAGCATTCTATTTACCAATCATGGCCAGAGCCCACAAGTCATCTGCTTCTGTTTTTAGCCAGGTATAAAAATAAATTGGGAAAGCGCCTTAATTCAAGTTTCAGCAAATTCCATATAAGTACTGATAAAAATTTAAATCACGAGCTATTCCAAGTTTATTTTCAATATAGAAATAATTCTTCCTGAGAGCTCTCTGGAGAATTTGGGTTCTCAGAGAACGAAGAAACAAGATATACTCATGTGTATTCTACTTGTATTGTGTATTCTACTTGTATTCTACCAAAAAGAGGCCTAAGATGTGAGGCCTCTTTTTGTCCCATCCAGCCAGCACCACATAAAAGCAGGAACTGAAGACCTCATAATATTCACAATCTTCATCTTGAACCACATTCCATAATCCATCTCTCACCACACACCCCAACCAGCTTCTCTTTGTTCTGTACTTGCCCTCAGTTGATGTTGCCTTTGACCACCCAATGTTAAAGGCTCATCTAGTCTAGTGTTGCCCTTGGAAGGCTGAAATTCAACATAGGGCTTTCCATTGGCATCCTTTCCAGGTTTTACTAAGTCCTGTCAGTTGGACAATCAATCCTGGAAGGGATTTAAAAGTTGGGAGGAAAGTAAGATTTTGTTAGAGGAACGCCGCAGTCCTTATAGATTAATAATATTAGCAACCTCCCGACCTTGGCCCTCTAATGAGTACCCTCTGCATCCACAGCTTACCAACCCTTCAACCAGGCAGAATAACTTGTTTGCTCCTATTTGTGCCTCTAGATCTGTTCACAGATGTTCACCACTGAGGTAGAGAGGGTATTGGGATCCACAGGAAACCACATGTCAGAGTCACAATGCTCACATCTGCCCTTATTGTGTCTTGATTTATCTTTAGTCACCTACTAAAGAGCACAGCAAGAAAAGGGTCATGGAGAGGCAGCATTCTGGAGCCAAGCTGATCTAGGTTCAAATCTTGATTCTGTCACTCCTCAGATATGGGACTTCAGGCAAATGCCTTAAATGCTCTGAACTCCAATTACCTAAATATGTCCTTAATAAATAGTGGCTAACATAGCATCCAGATTTCTGACTCTGCCCAGCCTTGTCAATGAAGAGCTCTGTGGTCGCTCTCTACCATCCAGATGCCAAGGCCATCTTAACTATCCAATCACTGTGGGCCTTTGAGGGAACCTGCACATATTACTCCTGGCCTGTTTTGATCTCCTGAGCTGGAACATCCCTAAATTCTCGGATTTCTGTGTATGATACTCCTCTTTTGGTCCTCACATCATTGAGGATCAAATGTTCTGGCTGTTCTTCTCATCTGGGAGAGAAAGGTGCTCGACATCATCTGCCACCATCAGGGGACCTCTACTCTAGGGAAAGGAGCTATTATTGCCCTAGATTTAGCTCCCTTCCAGTGATCAACTCTAAGTACTGAATAATCTTGAGCCCACCTTGCTCTTTGCCCAAAAATATAGTTTAGTACTTGGCCTTTATGGAAGACCACAATTTCAGTGCTTCAACAAAATCCTGGGAAAACCCCCTGAAATGCCTCCAAAGAAGGGAAAGGCTACCCACTGAATCCTATTTTATCTGACGGCTTGGGTGCTAGGCCCTATGAGAAGGTAGAAGAAGTGGTCTGTCTATACCGTCTGGATGGCTTGTGTCTGTTAGTCTAGCTCATCTCTGGTGGTCTCATTTTAGAGGCTGAGTGATGTTTAATTGCTTCAGCCCTTCATTTTTGGTAATATGGTAATACTGATAATAAAGTGAACCAAAGGCATCTAAACAGGAAAATGGAAAGTAAAACTGTTTGCAGATAATATGATTTGATACCTAGGAAACCCCACAGTCTCAGCCCAAAAGCTCCTAACTCTAATAAACAACTTCAGTGATGTTTCTGGATATAAATTCAATTCTATAAATTTTGTAGAAATGCTATAAAAATTAGTAGCATTTCTATAACCAATGATGTCCAAGCTGAGTGCCAAATGAAGAATGCAATCCCATTCACAATTGCCACAAAAATTAAAATACCTAGGAATGCAGCTAACCAAGAAGGTGAAGGAGCTCTGCAATGAGAATTACAAAACGCTGCTCAAAGAAATCAGAGATGACACAAACAAATGGAAAAAGATTCTATGCTCATGGATCAGAATAATCAATATTGTTAAAGTGACCATACTGCCCAAAGCAATTTACAGATTCAATGCTATTCCTAAATAGACAACGCACAAAATGGTTGAGAATATTTGCAAACCATGTATATGACAAAAGTCTAATATTCAGAATCCATAAGGAACTTAAACAAATGAACAAGCAAAAAACCAAACTCCATTAGAAAGTGGGCAAACCTAACAATAAAAACCCTAGAAGAAAACCTAGGCAATACCATTCAAGACGTAGGCATAGGCACAGACTTCATGGCGCGCATACACTGTTGGTCGGAGTGTAAATTAGTTCAACCATTGTGAAAGACAGTGTGGCGATTACTCAAAGACCTAAAGACAGAAATACCATTTGACTCAGCAATCCCATTACTTGGGTATATACCCAAAGGAATATAAATTGTTCTGTTGTAAAGACACACACACACACAAAATTTTTTTAATTAAAAAAAAATAAAGTGAACCTACCCAGCTAGGTACTTCTTGCCCTGAACTTACAAAGCCTCACCCATATTCCCATACTCTTTCCAGATCAGACTCCTCTTCATTTTCTATCCTTGCCTGGAGTTAGACTGGATTTCTCATGCCTTAGCTAGACTTGTTCCCTGGTTGCCAGCACTTTTCCTGACACATCCCACCCCTGTTCTGCCCCTCATTTTCTTTAGTTTACTATTATTTTTCCTCTTCATTACTCTCCTGCCTTATTTGATCCCCGTAGTCCCAGTAAGCAGAGCAACTAAAGGGCCCAACAGAGTACCCTCATGCACTTTAGGTGTGGATAGTGACTGACGGTGAACGTACAGGCCTGCTCATATAATTCAAAGGTGAAGTCTGTGCTTTGATACACAAAAGTGCTGCCTTGCTTTTATCACTAAATCCCTTTTAACTTCCGGCCCATATCCAAAAAGGTTCTCTCTTTCCATCCCTTAAACCCACCCTACCCTGTCCTGCTTTGTGTAACAATTTTCCTATAAGCAATGCTTCTGAACAGGCTTTTTGTGACACATTGTTTCAGACTACAGGAAGGCAGCCTAAGCAGTGTTGATGCATCCTGATGCTTTCCAGCCAAACACCTAATTGAGTTGATTTCTATGACATTTCAAAGTCACCCACTCAACTTCCAATTTTAAAAAACCTGCAGTTGCACTTCTCTTTTCTGTTGCCACCTAAACAAAACTCAGCAGGCGCCACATTTTTCTTTGGAGAAAACAATAACCCTCTGAGAATAAGGAAACGAAGCTTCTCCCTCCCAGGAAGACCCAAGTAAAACAGAAGAATTATAGCTGTTAGAATATAATATACAAAATCATTGAGACGCATGCAAACATGATACTTCTCTCTATATAAGATTTAAATCATTTCCAGTTAAGGTGAAAGTTCTACCTGGACTTCAGCAGAGGCTGAAGATCTGCTCAACCGTTCCCAGTCACTGCTAATTCCCCAGCGCATATCCAACAAACTCTGATTAAATAGAGTTCCCAGTATGGCACATGTGAAATGAAGGGTATTTGCAGTGAGACAAATTGCTGGATCACTGAGATCAAACACTGAGCCAAATCAAGCACATGTGGTAATAAGCAAAAGAATGGGAGCAGTATTTGAGATCTTAAGTCAAAAAGTACAAAAAGACTGTCCAAAATATAACTAGGGTTCTAGCTGCTCTGTTATCAACCATGTGCAAGGAAAAATAGAGAGCAGGGTAGATATATTACGCACTTAATGCGAAAAGGAGACAGAATTAGCAAGACTTAACATCTTACTAGTTACTGTAAAATTTTAAAGATTTCAAAAATTAATAGAGTGTAGATGAAAGCCTTCTTTGCCCATTGTATCAAGGATACCATCTGTGATATCTGGGCCTGAAATCTGACTCCAAGATGTTTTAGCTGTGTTATCTTTGGCAAATTACCTAATCTCCTTGGTCTCTGTTTCTTCCTTTATAGAAAGGCGATAATAATGATAAATTTTAACATTGTTGTAGGGATTAAATGAGGTATGGTAGTGGAAGAGCTTAGCATAGTGCCCATTAAAAAGTTCAATGACTGTTAACTACGATTGTGATTATGAGTATTATTTTTACAATGTAAATGTTAGTTTTGATGGCTTTTCAAATGTGGCCCTGGCCAGAGAATCATCATGAATAGTTAGGATGAGCAGAGGGAGTCAGTTTCCCCATGAGTGGGCATTGGGAGGACCAGGTTGGAGGAGGGGATCATGTTTATAAAAGTGGGTGAAGTCCTGCGAATTTTATGGGCCTATTTATTGCCTTTTTGGTGGACCTGGACACTTCAATCCCTTTTGCAAATTGTGGTAGTGAAGTAGCTAGCTACCCGCTGCCTCTGGCCCTCACCACCTTTATTACGATGGAAGCAGGCCAGGTGTGGTGGGTCACGCTTGTAATCCCGGTGCTTTGTAAGGCCAAGGCAGGATCACCTGAAACCAGGAATTCGAGCTCTGCCTGGGCAACCAAGCAAGATCCTGTCTCTACAAAACATTTAAAAACTAGCCAGGCATGGTGCTCTTGCCTGTAGTCCTTGCTACTTTGGAGGCTGAGGCAGGAAGATCAGTTGAGCCTCAGAGTTGGAGGCTGCAGTGAATTATAATTGTGCTGCTGCACACTGGTCTGGGTGACAGAGAGAGACCCTGTCTCTTAAAAAAAAATGTGATAAAGTCAAAGGTCTGAAGCTTTTTGAGACTGAGCTCTGGCACCCAGGCTGGAGTGCAGTGGCGTTATCTCGGCTCACTGCAACGTTTGCCTCCCCGGTTCAGTCTCCCACCTCAGCCTCCCAAGTAGCTGGGACTACAGGCACACACCACCACACCCGGCTAATTTTTGTATTTTTAGTAGAGACAGGATTTCACCATGTTGGCCAGGATGGTCTCAGTCTCCTGATCTCGTGATCCGTCCACTTTGGCATCCCAAAGTGCTGACATTGCAGGAGTGAGCCGCCGCTCCCGGCCAGGTCTGAATCTTAATAGGAACACTGCCTTATCAGATTGCAGAGTCCGGACCACAAAGCTGAGGCACATTTTATTTTACAGGGGCCTTATTTTTGTCAAATGTTTTCCAGCCTTGGGATATGGGGGCTGATGTATTCGTTGACTCCTTTCTTGAAGGAAAATAAAAAAATGGAACTTCAGCCTCCAGGCCTCTTGACAGCCTCAACACCCAGGGATGCTGCCCCTCTGATGAGCAGAAGAGGCCTTCATCTATTTCAGGAGTCTCAAACTCAAATGCCTATAGTGGCACAGGAGTAAGTGAAATAAGCCAGGAGATCTATAAGCCTTGTGATGACATGAGAGCTTGAATCCCTTTACAGGGAAGCTCTGGTCAGTTGTTTTCATTGAAAAGAATGGATGCTGTGATGTTATATCATGCAATTTGCGGAGAAAATCTACAAGTCTAGATTTTTAGATCGAATCTCCCAATTTCTAACTGCTGGCAAATATTGAAGTTTTTAAAAACACCACATGAGCCCAAGGAACAAATAGTTCTATTTGTCGGACATGGACCAAGGATTACCAGATTGTGACACTTCTCTACATGGTACAATTTCAGGTTCCTGGGAAGGTTCCTTCTGACCCCAAACATGTCCCCTACCTTCTGCTACTCCACTGGAAGTCCAGCAGTCTTTCCCATGTCCAAGACCTCTCCTTCAAGATGCAAAGTCCCCCTGGTGGGGAGCATATTGCTCACTCATCACTCATTCACTGCTTAGACTACCCTAGCTCATCACATCCAATCAGGGAATGCAAGAAAGGGGAAGTTGTAGAGGTGGGTGGGAGTTGGGAGTCCAGTGGAATTAACACCCAGAATTCTTTCCTCTGATACTCACTAGCTGTTGTAACCACAAGGAAATCACTTCTCTGGCATTCATTTTTTTTTAATTGTGAAAAGGGGCTATATAATTGCTACCTCATGGAATTGTGGCAACAATCTAGTGGAATAAAATATAATGAATGCCCAGCCTCAAGTAGACTGTCCTTAAATATAAGTTTAATCTTGGCAAGAAGAAGGAATGATGTTCTGGTGTTCCAGGGCAGTTGCAAAGTTGGGGTGTGGTCACAGAGGACCTCTTAGAAGAAGGGCGAAAAGGGTGGGAAGGCAGGAGGGAGCTGTGCGCAATCAGAGCATATCATTCTCTGGCTAGCAGCCCAGCTAGTACAAGGAGATAATGTACTAAGGGAGAAACAGTCACTACAGTAATAAGCCATGAATATAGCCTGTTATGCTGACCTGCATTCTAAGCTTACACAAGTCTCATTCATCCTTCCAATATTTTTGGCCACTGTAGACTTGTTTTTCTGGATAGTGTTTCTTTGACTTCTTTGCTTCAATCAATATTCCATGCCTGTATTTCTTCTATAACACATAAAGTGAATTGTAAATTGTGAGCCAAATCCTTTGCTTTATGGAAAAAATAAAAACAACAAACCCTCTTAATGTTTTATGCCACATATAACTCAGGAGACATCATAGAGAATAAATTTTGATCAGAATGAAACCATGTTGGATGTATATGGCCTGACAGGAGTGTAGAGGTGGGGAAGGGATGGGAGATGGACACGAAGCTCCGTCAATAGGACAAAGGAAAATGATAAGTGAACTGAGTGTTATAAAATCACATATCTGCAGGTTGACTTTGTAAAAGTGCCGTCGTGCCTATTACAAAGATATCATAAAAAGGCGAGAGAAATCATGTGCCGTGAACCAAAAACACGTTTCCAGATCTTAGTTTCTATCCCATGCCATTGTTTAGCCATTCCAGCAACAGGAGACTGCAGACTTGTCTGTTTTAATAGTTCACAGAGAATGAGACTGGATTTTAGCCAGGAAGCAGACCACAGGGAGACATGGTTCCCAGTTGAGTATTAAAATTCCCACCCGCCCCCCCCCCAATAAAAACACACACAAATGTGACTGTGCATGCGTATACATATTTATGCATATAGCCAAAGTGCTTTGAATTTGTGTTTTACTATATCTGACAAATCAAAGATGGGCCAAATCTCCACACCCTGTGTGTTTTATGTGGTTGGTCTCTTGTCTGAGGCAAAAGATCAGGCAGGAGGTTAACCAGGGGTCCAGATGTGGCTTTTCAGAAAAACACATTCCTTAGCCTGGCTTCTGTATGTCTTAGTTGCCAAGATCCACTTTTCTGTGTTCAACCCAGCCTCACTGCACCAAACCCTCCCATGCTTCATCTCAAATGGCCACCACAGTGGTTGGCTTTCATGCTGGGGCAGGAAAAATGAAAGCCTTGAGAATATACATACTCTGCTCCACAGGTAACTGGAGAAGACATGTCAAATGCAATCCACTTCTATATGTCAGTTTCTCTCCATATAGAAGTTATTTTTGCAGACAATATTGTCTAAAGAACTCTCATCACTGCTTTTGTACAAACATGGCCATAATTCCTGAGATTTGAATCAGTGATCAAACAGGTGTTGTGTTCAGTTTGACTGTGTACAATCTCAGATGGAAAAACTGGCCACACTGTTAAGGGACTGCCTTAACTTTATTAAATTCAAGCAATGTTTTGTTTGGAAATTTCAAAATTGAAAACAAATACAGGCTGACCCTTTAAGAAACCTGATTCAATCTGGCACAAGGCCCAGAAATCTGTATTCTATAACAAGCTAATTGGGTGTTTCTGATGCAAAGAGTTCCCTGAGCTTACTTCAGGAAACACTGCTCTGTGCCTTCTGTATCAGCAGTTCTCAAATATTTGGAGCCCAGAATTTTTTTGCACTTTCAAAAATTATTGAGGATCCTAACGAGTTTTGGTTAATGTCGGTTATATTTATTGATAGTTGCCATATTAAAAATTTAAAACTTTTTGAAAAATGTTAATTTATAAATTCATTTTGAAATAACAATAATTAACTTATTATAAGTTAATATGTTAAATATTTTATGGAAAATTGCTATATTTTTCTGAAGCAAAATTTAGTGAGAAGAATAGCATTATTTTACATTTTCAAATCTCTTTACTGTCTGGATTAGTAAAAGACAGCTGGGTCTGGGAGTGGTGGCTCATGCCTGTAATCCCAGAACTTTGGGAGGCTGATCACAAGGTAAGGAGTTCAATACCAGCCTGGCCAACATAGTGAAACCCTGTCTCTAATGAAAATACAAAATTTGGCCGGGTACAGTGGCTCACACCTGTAATCCCAACACTTTGGGAGGCCAAGGCGGGCGGATCACGAGGTCAAGAGATCGAGACCATCCTGACCAACATGGTGAAACCCCATCTCTACTAAAAAATAGAAAAATTAGCCAGGCGTGGTGGCACATGTGGTGCAGTAGAAATGTGTATACATAAGGCGTTTCTACTCAAGACAACTATTGAGCTTGAGTATACAGTAGAAATGCCTTATGTATACTTTCCACTTTGCCATACAGCATATTAAATTAA
The DNA here is from genome assembly GCF_009761245.1 of Sapajus apella. NCBI lineage: Eukaryota > Metazoa > Chordata > Mammalia > Primates > Cebidae > Sapajus > Sapajus apella. Next base: position 3,112,956 of record NW_022437043.1, read on the forward strand.
ATTAAATTAAATAAGAAAGTACAGGCTCAGATATAGTCCCAGCTACTCGGGAAGCTGAGGCAGAAGAATCACTTGAGCTGAGAGGCGGAAGTTGCAGTGAGCCAAGATTGCGCCACTGCACTCCAGCCCGGTATCAGAGTGAGACTCTGTCTCAAAAAAAAAAAAAAAAGAAAGAAAAAGCAAAAAAATTAGCTGGGCATGATGGTGCATGCCTGTAATTGCAGCTACTTGGGAGGCTGAGGCAGGAGATTTGCTTGAACCAGGGAGGCAGAGGTTGTGGTGAGCCGAGATTGCACCACTGCACTCCAGCCTGGGGGACAGAGCAAGACTCCATTTCAAAACAATAAATAAAATAAAAGACAGCTGGATTCTCATATCTGCTTCTAAATTCTAGCTGTTGTAATATGTTGTCTTGATCAAAGTATATCTGCAAAAAAAATCTAGCTTACACAAACGTGTAGTTGGATGAAGACGGGGTAGTTTAGTAGCCTTTTTAGATCATTGTGAATATTCTTTGATATTATACCAAAATGCAAGTGGTACCCACATAAAAGTAACCTTGCAACACAGTTCTGAGACCGTATCAATGAGCTTTTCATCGTCTGTTACATTAAAATTCATTGTTCTATTGTATTTAAAATATATATATTTTTTTACTCACAAATGATTTTATAAAACTATGAATTGGTCATCTGGAAAATATTGGTTCACCAAGTTATGCAGATTTTTCAAATGCTGACACATTTTAATATACAAATTTTTAAATCGTATTTGTTAATATAAACAACATCATCAGAAAATGTCTTTACAGATTGGGAAGCTAACAAGCTCATGGTGGCAGATACGAGCTTTCCAAAATTCCAATGTTTTTCTTGAAAGCTGGAATTTTATCTTTGGCAACACATATTGCCAGTTGTTTTCCTTGAAATAACAAGCTCACTTTGTTCATTTTCAAGAAAATATCTGCCAAATACCCAAGCCTGAACAACCATGATTTATCTGTCAGTCATTCATTCAAGTGAAAATGGTCTTCCATGAAAAAAGTAGCTAGTTCAGCTGCAATTCAATTGCACATGTACTTTTCTTTGAGACAACTATTGAGCTGGAGTACACAGTAGAAATGCCTTATGCATACTTTCCACTTTGCCATACAGAATAATTAAATTAAATTAAATAAGAAAGTACAGGCTGAGTTTTCTTGCATTAATCCAAGCTCATGTTTGAGAATCGTGAAACACTGGGCACTCCTGATACCTCTGGCCAAATGAAAGTATACATTAAAAAAAAAAATCCAGCTTACACAAACGTGTAGTTGGCTAAAGAAGGGGGTATTTTAGTAGCCTTTTTAGGTCATTGTGAATTTTCTTTGATACTATGCCAAAATGTGAGTGGTACCCACATAAAAGTAACCTTGCAACATAGATCCGAGACCATATCAATGAGCTTTTCATCGTCTGTTACATTAAAATTCATTGTTCTATTTTGTACTTGAAATATATATGTCTACTGGAGGTTAGGATTATAATATTTAAGTTTGGTGTGGAAGAACACAATTCAATCCACAATAGAAGTATTCTATGCTATCTAGGGATAAATTATAAAACTTCACCTCAAAAGAAATTGTCTAGGTCGTAAGTGGCTCACCCCATTTTAGAAGAAACTATCAAAATCTGGAGAAACACTGTCAACAGCAACAGAAAATACATACCAATAAAGAACACCTTCTCACAATAGTGGCCAAATTCAGTAGGGACTCAAGTCGAGTTTGGTGGGTCTTATGTTAATTAACTTGGTTTAATTATTCCGCAATGTATTCAAATATTGAAACATCACATTGGGAGGGGGGACAAGATGGCTGACTAGACTCAGCCAGGAAGAACATCCCCAACCAAGAGACTGGGACATTGGGAACACTGGCACACTCCAAGCAGATCTTCAGAAGGAAGGCATCGAACGTGGATGGAGGGAGAACTCAGTTGCTGAGTTGAAGGGGGAGGAAGCTAGAAACCCTGCATGGGGCTACCAAGCACCAGGATTTTTCCTGGTCCACAGTGACTTCTGGGGAAGGGGTGAATTGAACAGGTGAGCAGTGGCCCACTCTTGTCACAAACCTCTGGAATCCTGGCAGCAGGAGACCCCATAACCCCCATGGATACTTGAGCTGGCAGCGAGAGTTGCTTAGAGAGGTGGCAGGGGCAGGATTCCAGTCTGTCCAGAACCCAGAGAGTTTGGTACTAAAATGTCTGCAGTGGAGCATGGCCAGGGATACCCCTCCCCCAAGGCCTGCCACACTCCTTCAAGGGACTTTATGCTTAGGGTGATTGTCAGACCCGGACAGAGCAGGGTGGTCTTGCCCATGCAATGGAGCCAGTCCAATCTAAGTGCCCCCGGTCTTCTGACCTTTCCCAGGGCCCCAGCCTGGCCATGCCTGCTTGCAGCACAGCAGATGCCCAACCAGGATGCTTCTGGGGGGCCATCATCATAGCTCCTTTGCTGGCAAACCATACCTGACCATCAGAGAACTCCAGAACACCAGGCACCATTGAGGTCCACCACCCCACACACTGTAGCCTCCCCCAACCACTGCACTGGCCAACAGCTGTCCCCACACTGCTTTGTCAGCATGCACAGGCAGGTGGCCCTCACCTACCCTCCCCTGTGGGTGTGCGTGTGGACGCACACCCCACCACACCACTACTGTCAGCATGAGTGCATCTACTGCCTGTCACACCCTGCTGCTGATGCACAAGCACCCGCATCATCACTGGTACAAACACATGCATAGATATTGGCAACCATGCCCCACCAAGCCACTGCCAGTGTAAGCACACAGGGATGCTGGCAATGTCACCCCCTATGTTGCCACTGCCATGGCCAGTGCAAATGTGTGCATGGACACCAGTGATCCCACCGCCCACCAACACCTCACCACCGCCACTGCTACCATGGGCATGAGCATGCAGAGGAATGCAGCAGCCCCGCTCCCACTAGTACCCTGCCCTAACTGATGCGTGTGCATCCTGCTGTGCTGCCACAGCTGCTGGCACACACGAGCCACTACCCCTGTGAAGCACTTTGGCTGGTACCACCCATTGAATCGTTGTGGCCAGTGGACCAGGAATACCTCAGCCCCTCCAAATGTTCCTAATTTCTAGGGGCTAAGAGAACCAAGCTAGGGACCCACTACTAAGCCCCCAGAGTTATACAGCCCAGGAGTGCTATGCTGAGCACTGGCCCCCTAAAATCTTCCAGAAATGAAGCCAGTTTAGTCAACTGGTATAACCCACATTACCTCATAATTAAACCCGCAAGAACATCAAAGACTTGGTATAAGGTGGGTTTATCAAAGATGGAAAAAAAATCTATCCAAAGGACAGCAACTTCAAAGACTGAAGGAGCATTAGAAGCCACAGATGAAAAAAAAGCAGTGCAAAACATTGGCAACTCAGAAAGCCGGAGTGTCATCTTACTTTCAAATGACCACACTAGTTACCTAGCAATTGTTCTTTTTTTTTGAGACGGAGTTTCGCTCTTGTTACCCAGGCTGGAGTGCAATGGCACAATCTCGGCTCACCGCAACCTCCGCCTCCTGGGTTCAGGCAATTCTCCTGCCTCAGCCTCCTGAGTAGCTGGGATTACAGGCATGTGCCACCATGCCCAGCTAATTTTTTTTTTTTTGTAGTTTTAGTAGAGATGGGGTTTCACCATGTTGACCCGGATGGTCTCGATCTCTTGACCTCGTGATCCACCCACCTCGGCCTCCCAAAGTGCTGGGATTACAGGCGTGAGCCACCGCGCCCGGCTCAGCAATTGTTCTTAACCAGGCTGAAATGACTGAAATGACAGAAGTAAAATTCAGAGCATGGATAGGAATGAAGGGCATCATGATTCAGGAGAAAGTTGAAACCCAATCCACGGAATCTAAGGAATACAATAAAACAATATAGGAAATAAGAGACCAAGTAGCCATTTTAAGAAAGAGCCAAACTGATCTAATGGAGCTGAGAAACACATCTCAAGAATTTCATGATACAATTGCAAGTACTAAGTGCAGAATTGTCCAAACTGATAAAAGAATCTCAGAGCTTGAAGACCAGTTCCCTGAAATAACTCAGTGAGGGAAAAAATTTTAAAAGCAAAAAGAATGAACAAAACCCCAGAGAAATATTAGATTATGTATAGAGAACAAATCTATGACTCATTGGTGTCCCTGAAAGAGAAGAAGAGAAAGCAAGCAACTTGGAAAACATATTTGAGGATATCATCCATGAAAATCTTCCCAACTTCTCTAAAGAGGCCAACATTCCAATTCAGAAAACGCAGAGAACCCCTGGGAAATACTATATGAGACAACTACCCCAAGACATCTAGTCATCAGTCTCCCCACAGCTAAAATGAAAGGAAAACTGTTACAGGCAGCTAGAGCAAAGGGGCAGGTCCCCTACAAAGGAAATCCCATCAGGCTAGCAGCAGACCTCTCAGCAGAAACCCTGCAGGCCAGAAGAGGTTAGGGGCCTTTATTCAGCATTCTTAAAGAAAAGAAATTCTAACCAAGAAGTTCATATTCAGCCAAACTAAGCTTCATAAGCAAAGAAATAACATACTTTTCAGACAAGCAAATGTAAGGGAATTCATTACCATTAGACCTGCCTTACAAGAGGCCCTGAAGGGAGTTCTAAACATGGGAAGGAAAGACTGTTTCTGGCCACCACAAAAACACACTTAAGTACATATACCACTCACACTATAAAGCAACCAAACAATCAAGTCTGCATAATAACTAGCTAACAACACAACAACAGGATCAAATAAGCATATATCAGTATTAACCATGAAAAGTGAACATGCAAAATGTGCCAGTTAGAAGGTACAGACTAGCAAGTTGGATAAAGAAGCAAGACCCAACTCTATGTTGTCTTCAAAAGACCCATCTCACATGCAGTGTCACCCACAGGATCAAAGTAAAGGGACAGAGAAAAATCTACCAAGCAACTGGAAAATAGAAAAAAGCAGGGGTTGCTATTCTAATTTCAGACAAAACAGACTTTAAACCAACAATGATTTTTAAAAAACACAAGGAAGGGCATTACATAATGGTAAAGGTTTCAATTCAATAAGAATAGCTAACAATTCTAAATATATATGCACCAAACAAAAGAGCACCCAGATTCATAAAACAAGTTTTTAGAGACCTATTAAGAGACTTAGATAACCACACAATAACAGTAGGAGAGTTCAACATCACATTGACAGTATTAGACAGATCAGTGAGGCAGAAAACTAACAAAATTATTCAGTACCTGAACTTGATATTTGACCAAATGGACGTAACAGACATCTACAGAACTCCCCACTGTGAAATAACAAAATATACATTCTTCTCATCTGTGCATGGCACTCACTCTAAAAGTGACCACAGAATTGGTCATAAAACAATCCTCAGCAAATTCAAAAACACCAAAATCATACTAAAAACACTTTTGGATCACAGCACAGTATAAATAGAAATAGGTACTTTAAATATTGCTAAAAACCATACAATTACATGGAAATTAAACAATCTGATCCTGAATGACTTTTGGGTAAACAATGAAATTAACATAGAAGGCTGGGCACGGTGGCTCACACCTGCAATCCCAGCACTTTGGGACGCCGAGGCAGGTGGATCACAAGGTCAGGAGTTCCAGACAAGCCTGGCCAAGATGATGAAACCCCGTCTCTACTAAAGCTACAAAAATTAGCCGGGCATGGTGCAGGTGCCTGTAATCCCAGCTACTCAGGAGACTGAGGCAGGGAATTCACTTGAACCTGGGCGGCAGAGGTTGCAGTGAGCCGAGATCGCATCACTGCACTCCAGTCTGGGCAACAAAGTGAGATTCCGTCTCAAAAAGTAAAAGAAAAAAGAAATTAACACAGAAATCAATAAATTATTTGAAACAAATGAGAACAAAGATACAACATACCCAAATAACTGTGACACAACTAAAGCAGTGTTAAGGGGGAAGTTTATAGTGCTAAACACCCACATCAAAAAGTTAGAAAGATCTCAAAATAACACGCTAAGATCACACCTACAGGAACTAGAGAAACAAGAGTAAACCAACCCCAAAGCTAGCAGAACATAAGAAATAGCCAAAATCAAAGCTGAACTTAAGGAAATTGACACACAAAACACTATACAAAAAAAATCAATGAATCTGGAAGTTGTTCTTTTTTAAAAAACATATTAAATAAGAGAGATGGATCACAAGCTAGATTGACAAAGAAAAACAGAGAAAAGATCCAAATAAACACAATCAGAAATGACAAAGGGGACATTACCACCAACCACACAGAAATACACATACAAAAAAACAAAAAAACCCTCAGAGATGACTATGAACATCTCTATACACACAAGCTAGGAAACCTAAAAGAAATGGATAAACTCCTGGACACATACGCCTTCCCAAAATTGAGCCAGAAAGAAACTGAATATCTAAACAGACCAAAATTGACTTCCAAAATAGACTCAGTAATAAAAAGCCTACCAGCTGTAAAAAGCTCAGACCAGAAGGATTCACAGTCAAATTCTACTAGATTTATGAGGAAGAGCTGGTACATTCCTACTGAAACTATTACATAAAATTGAGGAGGCGGGACACCTTCCTAATTCATTCTAAGAGGCCAGCTTCATTCTAATAGCAAAACCTGGGGGAGACACACACACACACACACACACACACACACACACACACACACACAGACACACACACACGCACACAAAATAAAACTTCAGGCTAATATCCTTGTTGAATATAGCTGTAACAATTCTCAACAAAATACTGGCAAACTGAATCCAGCAGCACATCAGAACGCTAAACCACCACAGTCAAGTAGGCTTCATCCCTGGGATGCAAGGTTGGTTTAACATATGCAAATCAATAAATGTGATTTATCACATAAATAGAACTAAAAACAAAAAACGCATAATCATCTCAACAGATGCAGAAAAGGCCTTTGATAAAATTCAACATCCATTCATGTTAAAAACCCACAACAAACTAGGCATCAAAGGAACATATCACAAGACAGTAACAGCTGTCTATGACAAACCCACAGCCAATATCATACTGAATGAGCAAAAGCTAGAAGCATTCCCCTTGAGGACCAGAATAGGACAAGAATGCTCACTCTCAGCACTGCTATTTAATATAGTGCTGAAACTCCTAGCTAGAGCAATCAGGTAAGAGGAAGAAATAAAAGGCCTCCATATAGAAAGAGAGGGTGTGAAATTATCTCTGTGTGCAGACAATATGATTCTATACTTAGAACACCCGATAGTCTCTGCCCAGAAGCTCCTAGAGCTAATAAACAACTTAGACAAAGTTTCAGCATACAAAAATAATGTACAAAACTAGTAGCATTTCTATACACCAACAACCTCCAAGCTGACAGCCAGATCAAGAATGCAATCCCATTCATAATAGCCACAAAAAGAATAAAATACTGGCCGGGCACAGTGGCTCACACCTGTAATCCCAGCACTTTGGGAAGCTGAGGCAGGCAGATCACCTGAGGTCCAGAGTTCAAGACCAACCTGATCAACATGGAGAAACCCCAACTCCACTAAAAAATACAAAAAATTGGCCAAGCGTGGTGGCACATGCCCGTAACCTCAGCTACTCGGGAGACTGAGGCAGGAAAATCACTTGAACCTGAGAGGCAGAGGTTGCCGTGAGCCAAAATTGCACCATTGACTCCAGCCTGGGCAACAAGAGCAAGACTCCTCAAAAAAAAAAAAAAAAAAAAAGAATAAAATACTTAGGAATATAGCTAACCAGAAAGGTGAAATATCTCTACAACAAAAATTACAAAACACTGCTGAAAGAGATCAAAGATGACACAAACAAATGGAAAAACATTCCATGCTCATGGATAGGAAGAATCAATATTGTAAAAAATGGCCATACTGCTGAAAGCAATTTACAGATTCTATGCTATTCCTATTAAGCTACCAATAATATTTTTCAGAAAACTGAAAAAAAAACTATTTTAAAATTCATATGGAACCAAAAAAGAGACCAAATAGCCAAGGCAATCTTAAGCAAAAAGAACAAAGCTGAAGGCATCACACTACTCAATCTCAAAATATAATACAAGGCTACAGTAACTATTACAGCATGGTGCTGATACAAAAACAGACACATAGAGCAATGGAACAGAATAGAGATCCCAGACATAAAGCCACAAACCCTCAACCATCCAATCTTCAACAACGTCAACAAAAACAATGAATGGGGAATGGACTTCATATTCCATAAATGGTGCTGGGGTAACTGGCTAGCCATGTGCAGAAGAATGAAACTGGACACTTTCCTTGCACCGTATTCAAAAATCAGCTCAGGATAGATTAAATACTTCAGTGTAAAGCCTAAAATTATGAAAACCCTGGAAGCAAATCTGGGAAACACCATTCTGGACATAGGTCTAGGCAAAGATTTCCTGAGAAGATGCCAAAAGCAATTGCAACAATAACGAAAATTGACAAATGGGATCTAATTTAATTAAAGAGCTTCTGCACACCAAAATAAACTATCAACAGAATAAACAGACAACCTACAGAATGAGAGAAAATATTTGCAAACTATGCATCTGACCAAGGTCTAATATCCAGTATCTATAAGGAACTTAAACATACTAACAAGCAAAAAACAACTCCATTAAAAAGTGGGCAAAAGGCCTGGCACAGTGGCTCATGCCTGTAACTCCAGTATTTTGGGACGCCAAGGTGGGCAGATTTCTTGAGGTCAGGAGTTGGAGACCAGCCTGGCCAATATACTGAAACTCCATCTCTACTCAAAATAGAAAAAAGCCAGGTGTAGTGGCGCGTGCCTGTAATCCAGCTACTCAGGAGCCTGAAGCCGGAAAATCGCCTGAACCCAGGAGGCAGAAGTTGCAGTGAGCCAAGATCATGCCACTGTACTCCAGCTTGGGTGACAGAGTGAGGTTCTGTCTCAAAAAGAAAACAATAAAAGGCCGGCCCAGTGGCTCATGACTATACTCCTAGCACTTTGGGAGTCTGGGGCATGAGAATCACTTGAACCTGGGAGGCAGAGGTTGCAGTGAACCAAGAGCATGCCACTGCAATCCATGCACTCCAGCCTGGGCAACAGAGCGAGACTCTGTCTCAAAGCAAAAGGTGGGCAAAGCAGATGAACAGACACTTCTCAAAAAAAGACATACATACAGCCAACAATCATATAAAAAAAATGCTCAACGTCACTAATCATTAGAGAAATGCAAATCAAAACCACTGTGAGATACCATTTCACACTGTTCAGAATGGCTATAATCAAAAAAGTCAAAAAATGAGGCTGCAGAGAAAAGGGAACGCTTATACACTGCTGTTGAGAATATAAGTTAGTTCAACCATTATGGAAAGCACTTTAGTGATTTCTCAAGAACTTAAAACTACCATTCAGCTCAGTAATCCCATTATTGGGTATATACGCAAAGGAATATAAATTGTTCTTGCATAAAGGCACATGCATGTGTACATTCATTACAGCACCATTCACAATAGCAAAGACATGGAATCAATCTAAATGCCCATCAATGGTAGACTGCATAAATAAAATGGGCATAGAATACTACATAGCCATACATAGTATACATACATAGTATACACCGTGGAATACTACATGGCCATAAAAAAGAATGAGAACATGTCCTTTTTAGCAACACGGATGAAGCTGGAGGTCATTATCCTATCTCCACTAACACAGGAACAGAAACCCAAATACCTCATGTTCTCACCTATAAGGGGGAGCTAAGTATTGAGTACACATGAGCACAAAGAAGAGAACAATAGATACTGAGGTTACTTGAGGGTATCGTGTGGGAGGAGGGCGAGAATTTAAAAACTACCGATCAGATACTATGCTTATTACCTGGATGACAAAATGATCTGTACACCAAAACCTGAGAAATTAAACTTACCTATGTAACAAACATGCACATATACACCTTAACCTAAAGTGAAAGTTAAAACAATTTTTTGCACATCACATTGTACCTTTTGCGTTTGAACTATTTGCATTTTTATAAATACATATATATTTATATACAATACAAATGGTGGGTCTAAGTTTGATCCACTGTTTCCTACAAAATTTTCATTGCATTTCATTGTTAATTTTTTTTTTTTTTTTGAGGTGGAGTTTCGGTCTTGTTACCCAGGCTGGAGTGCAATGGCACGATCTCAGCTCGCCGCAACCTCCGCCTCCTGGGTTCAGGCAATTCTCCTGCCTCAGCCTCCCGAATAGCTGGGACGACAGGCACGTGCCACCATGCCCAGCTAATTTTTGTATTTTTAGTAGAGACAGGGTTTCACCATGTTGGCCAGGACGGTCTTGATCTCTTGACCTCGTGATCCACCCCCCTCGGCCTCCCAAAGTGCTGGGATTATAGGTGTGAGCCACCGTACCTGGTCTTCATTGTGGATTTAAGAGATAAGCTAATAAATTGATTTAAGCTCTAAAAGGTGTGATAGATGTATAGGATGTGTATACATATTATAGTAAAAGTCAAAATCCTTTTCTCTCTTGAGGGAAAGATGGATTCTTTATACTTACTCTTTGGAACAGCAATTATTTGCTTTAGTAAAACTCTGTAATTGGGGATGCAATGAACTATAACAAAGCAATGATACTGTGATAGTGTTAGGTTACAGATTCAAGCAAACTTAAATATTGCCTCGACCCACCTGTCTCTCCTTTTGAGGAGCTCAGAAGATAGAAACACAGACAATTGCAAGTGAGGCCAAGTAAAAATTTGAGATTACTAACAGGAATTTTGCTTCTAATCCCAAGTGTGAAGCTCTAATAACTTGGACTGGCTCCCATGGCTGGCTCATTTACCCAAGCAAAGTTGGCTTCAACGGCCTAAAACCAAAGCATCCTAAAGGCCCACTTTGCCTCTCTTTCCTAACTTCAAAAGATACCGCTTTACTAGAACAAAATTCACCATTGTTCATAGCAGCATTATTCACAATAGCTAAAAATGGAAATAATCCAAATGTCCACCAGCAGATGAATGGATAAACAGAATGTGGCGTGTGTATATAATATCATGCAGCCTTAAAAATAAATAAGATTCTACGAATTCTACAATATGGATAAACCTTGAGGACATTATGCTAAGTGAATCAGCCAGACACAAAGGACAAATACATGATTCCATTTACATGAGGTAGCTAGAGTAGGCAAATTCAGACACGGAAATATTTTGTAGAGAAGATCCTTTCATTCAGACACAAACATTTTGGGAAGATGAAAACACATTATGTAATGAAGTCAAGATATTGAATAAGTTGACAGTTCAATTTGGGTAACACAACTACAAATAAGACCACAACTGAATCTAATTTTTGTTGTTGTTGCCTGTTGGTTTATTTATTTTTTTGAGATGGAGTCTCGCTCTGTCGCCAGGCTGGAGTACAGTGGCGCGATCTCAGCTCACTGCAGGATCTGCCTCCCGGGGTCAAGCAATTCTCCTGCCTCAGCCTCCAGAGTAGCTGGGACTACAGGCGCGCACCACCACGCCCAGTTAATTTTTGTATTTTTAGTAGAGACAGGGTTTCACCATGTTGGCCCGGATGGTCTCGATCTATTGACCTTGTGATCCGCCTGCCTCCGCCTCCCAAAGTGCTGGGAGGTTTATTTTTAGTCTTCTCATTTAGTTTCCACCTTTCTCTCCTGACTTTCTTCTGTTTCCGTTTTTCCCCACTCTAATTTTTCTCCATCTTTTAATTCTCTCCTTTACTCATCTTACATCTTTTGCTGCTATTTCTTTGGCCTTCTCACCTGCACTTGCTCCTGTCTACCTCAGTCTTCCCCTCCCTCTTTTTCCCCTAGACTTGGAGTTCTACCCCAGGGGTTTTGTAGAAAGATCAAAGCCTCTATCTGTCCTTTTGCTTTCAGCCCTATTTCTCAGTAATAACAATGGTGCAGAGGGACTCAGGATAGCCCAGGCATCTCAAACCTTATAGCACAGAGGGCCGCCAAAGAGAAAAACTGATATAGCCTACTTTCAGTGACTAACAAGCTGTTAATGGCTGGGGTAAAACAGGTTGAATCAGATAAATTTTTTCATATGACATTACAACTGCAATCCGGTGTGAGATTCTACAAGCACATTAAAGTATACTATCATTGAGATTAGAGGCAACTTACTAACCTTGCATATAGTTGACAGACAAATTATTTTTTAAATTTTTATTTTTAGAGACAGTCTTGCTGTGTTTCCCAGGCTGGACGACAGTGGCACAATCATGGCTCACTGCAGCCTCAAACTCCTGGGATCAGGTGATCCTCCCACTTCAGTCTTCTGAGTAGCAGTGACTACAGGCACATGCCACCTCACTTGGCTAACTGTTAAATGTTTTAATAGAAATCAGGTCCAGCTCTGTTGCCCAGGCTGGTCTTGAGCTCTTGAGCTCAAGCAGTCCTCCACCTTGGCCTCCTAAAGTGCTGGGATTACAGTCGTGAACCACCACGTCCAGCCCGAAAAACAAAAGTTTATTTTAATTGGATATAGCTTACAATTGACATGGCTGATTTTAATCGCTTTAACTAACTTAATATTTTCTGGATAGACAATACGCTCTTACTATGCAGAACAGGGTAGAGTTCCAGACAACAGGCCCTGGGACCCCATCCCCTGAGTATGGACCCTGGAACTCTCCTTACTAGATCTACGGACATGGAAAAGCTACTTGAGCTCTAAAATATTTCTATTTTAAGTAATATCAGAGTCTTTATAACTATTCAGATTTACTTTTAATTACTGACGCAGCGAAACATATTGAAGGCAATGAAATATATTAAGGGTACATTCAATGTTGGGTTGCCGTGAGGGTCATAGCATTGGGCAGTCTCAGAAGTAAGATGGAGGTCTTCTTATAAGTTCCTGAGCTATGAGGGAGGATGAAGCAAGACTTTCATTGCTGTGCAGTGTGCAGACAACACGCCTAGTATTCAGAGTGCTCTGGTTACCTCCACACTGAGGAGACAATCTTTGCATGGCATTTCAAGGACATCTTGTAGGACTCCAAGGTCCAGACATGTGATGCCAGGGAAAAACATTCCATTTTGAGTGAAGACATTGAAGGAAAGAAGTGGGCGTCATATACAGAGAACACAGCAAGCATGAAGACAAGCCCTAGGTAACAATGTGGGAAAGGCAGGTGGGTGCCAGATTGCAGACAGCCTGAATGACAGGCTGGAGAACCACCCCTCTTCATGCCTGCTCTTGGAACCATTAGATGTGGTACTAAGGGTCTCCTTCCTTTTCTCCCTGTAGAGCAGTCTGTAGCCCTCTTTTGTCCCAAGAAACCCCTCTTCCATTTCCCACTCTAATAGACATCCATCTGTCCATCCACTCACACCGTTCCAACTTTGGGCAGTGGAGACTCGCCTTTTAGTCCTTGGGCTGATGAGAACCAGCGTTGGCATTGACAGCTAGAATCTGTTTCTGCTGCCAGTCAGCTTTCCAGCAAGTCCAAGGGGAACTTATGGGGGCCCATGTCACCTCCAACTCCATCCCCCACCTCTATCCTCAGAGTCAGCCCCTTGACCCCACAATGTGGTTTCCTGATCTTTGTGATCTGACTTCTGCTGGTGTGTTTTTGAGTCTCTGGCACCAACTCTAAACCCCACCCGCTTGCTCACACTGCTAGGGCCCCTTCCCCTTAAGAACAACATCCGGTCCTTCTGTCCCCACCTTCACTTCCACTGGATCCCTCCACTTCTTAGATATCATCACTAATTGTTCCAGTTACATACTACTGCTTAACAAACTGCCCCAAACTTAGTCTTAAAATAACAATTTATTATTACTATTATTATTTCGCATGCTGGATCAGAAATCCAGACAAGGCAAAGAACGGAAGCTTCTCTCTGCTTCACATAATGTGGGCCCCCAGTATGACTTGTAATGCTGGGGGACAGAACAGCCAGAGGCTGGCTATGTCTCTGTCTCAGTGTCTGTCTGCCTCTCTCACTCCTCTCTGTTTTCTGTCACATGAACTCTCCATGTAGCTAGCCTGGGCTTCCTCACAGCATGGCAACCTCAGGGTAGCCAGACTTTTTAAATGATAGCTCAGTGATTCAAGAGGAAAGAAGCAAGACCTGCCAACCCTCATAAAGGCTGGGTCTGTAGTGGCAGGGCAGCACTTCTCCTGTATTCTATTGGTCAAAGCAATCACAATCCATCCCAAATTCAGCAAATGAGACATAGACTCACTTCTCAATAACATAACAGTCAGAATTTTGTGGCCACTTTTTTTTATATATAATTTAAGCTCTGGGGTACATAAGCAGCACGTGCAGGTTTGTTACATAGTTATCCACGTGCCACAGTGATTTACTGCATCCATCACCCTGTCATCTACATTAGGTATTTCTCTTAATGCTTAGTCCCCTAACCCCCGACAGGCCCCGGTGTGTGATGTTGCCCTCCCTGTGTCCATGTGTTCTCATTGTTCAACTTGCATTTATGAATGAGAACATGCGGTGTTTGGTTTTCTTTTCTTGTGTTAGTTTGCTGAGAATGATGGTTCCCAGCTTCACCCATGTCCCTGCAAAGGACATGAACTCATCCTTTTTTATGGCTGCATAGTATTCCATGGTGTATATGTGTGTGTCCACTTTTAATCAGCCATATGAGACTTGACAGCAGGAGTCTCCCATGTAGAAGGCTCCCTATTGTCGAGTGGACCAAACCTTCAAATCCCTCAGATATTCAGCCAACTGGATCAGACTTGACTTTGCCTTTTTTCCTCTGTAATGGCAGATGAGTCCTGGAGTGGTATGCTTTAAGCAAGAAATTTCTTTAAAATGTTATGCTTTTAGTAAACATTTGTGCAAAATTTGGGTTTCAGTCTAAACACAGTCTGTTATGTTCATCTCAAATGTTTATTATTGCCTTAAAACTTCAGGTGAAATTGCCCTCCAGAAAAATGGATCATAATTGTTCTTTTCTTGCTATGAACCTTGGTTTTTCCACATCACGGGTGGAGAAAAATTCTTAAGTAGCAGAGATTTTTCATAATCACCTTAAAGAATGGCCAGGCACAGTGGCTCACACCTGTAATCCCAACACTTTGGGAGGCTGACACAGGTGGATCACGTGAGGTCAGGCATTAAAGATCAGCCTGGGCAACATGGTGAAACCCCATCTCTACTAAAAATACAAAAATTAGCTGGGTGCGGTGGTGTGTGCCTGTAATCCCAGCTACTTGGGAGGCTGAGGCAAGAGAATCGCTGAGCCCGGGAGGCAGAAGTTGCAGTGAGCCGAGATCGCACCACTGCACTCTAGCCTGGGCAACAGAGTGAGACTCCATCTCAAAAAAAAAAAAAAAAGGAAAAGAAAAAAGAATGGCTCTGAGAATTACAAAAGTTGTTATTAACCAGATCGTCTCTATTAACTGAACAAAACAAATAGTTTATACTCATTGAGTACTCTCTGTGTGCCAGGCACTCTTTTAAGGATTTTAGTTTTATTAACTCATTTAATTATCACAGCAACCTTGTGTGGTAGATTCTATTATTATCTCCATTTTATAAATGAGGAAACTGAGCCACGGAGAAGTAGCAGAGCTGCGCTACTAGCTCTAGAGCCTGCACTCGTAGCCATGATACCAGTGAGCCTCCATTTAATGCTTTAGATCACAGGCACTGCCTAAGGACTGAATCTCACCCTTGCAGCTCACAAACGTGACTCAGCAGTCCATCAAGCATGGACCTGTCTCTCCAGAGCAGGCTCTCGTCAACCCAGTGTGCCCAAAGATAAGATTTATTAATGTGCTTTTGAAAATCAGAATCACAGGGATGGAAATTCTTGAATGTCACTGAACAGCATATTCTATTCCTGTAGGGAGCCTTTTGCAGGGAGCCAAACCACAGCCAAAGGAAAATATGGACTCCAAACAAAGGAGGCTGACAAGTCCAGGATTGTCCGATAGTCACACGTCTTTTGGAGTAAAGAAATCCATTACACCAAAGGAATTGCTCAATTCCCTTTTCTGGTTATCCCTTTTATGGAGAAGGATGCTAGAAATAATACCACAGGTGTTTTCCTGCTGAAACCAGAACTGATTTTGAGAATACCAGAACCCACTTGTTGCAGTTCACCCAGAATTGGCACCTACAATGAGTACCTGTGCACATTTAACGACACTTAATCCACATCTTTGATTCTTGTTTTGCGTTGCGCTAAGTAAAAAGTCAAAATATGAGGCTGGGCACGGTGGCTCACACCTGTAATCTCAGCACTTTCGGAGGCCAAGGCAAGCGGATCACAAGGTCAGGAGTTTGAGACCAGCCTGGCCAACATGATGAAACCCATCTCTACTAAAAATACAAAAAAAATTAGCCAGGCGTGGTGGTGGGCGCCTGTAATCCCAGCTACTTGGGAGGCTGAGGTGGGAGAATGGCTTGAACCCGGGAGAGGGTGAGATCGCACCACTGCACTCCGGTGAGCCGAGATCCCACCACTGCACTCCAGCCTGGGTGGCTGAACAAGACTCTGTCTCAAAAAAAAACCAAAGTCAAAATATGGGTGCATTTCAGTTTATGCAGACTTCCACTTGTACCTGAGCACAACTCATGCCTTTTCGTGATTCCAAGCCTTAGCTTATGCTATTCCTGCTCTCCACATTGCTATTCTCACCATCTTGTTACTACTCAAATCCTCTCTTTAACTCCTTAATTCTTATGTCACTATTCTGATGTACATGATTTCCCACTCCCGCCTGCCCTCACCCACGTGCAGAAGAAAATTATAGTGATTATTTTATTTTACTTCATATTATATTTTCTTATTTATATCTCTATCCCAACTCTTACCACCCTAGCCCATGATTCCCAAGGTGGTCTATCTTAGCCTTGCATGTGTAGAATTTGTGCTGTAGGTTTGAAATAATGAAACTCTTGTTATATGATTGTATCACAAACTTACATCTCTGCATTAAGCTTCAAAAACTGACCGATAACAATAAGCTGAATCCTAGGCATGCATAATATTGATACAACACATATTTATTTAGTGTCTACTGCTCGCTAATCACGGGGCTCTGTGTTGGAGGGACAGTGATCTCAGATAGTCATGGTCTTTGACTTCGTGGAGCTTACAGCCTAGCAGGAAACACGTAATGAAGGAAGCACTCTCACCAACTGAAGGGCAGCAGGTGTGCTGTGATAAGGGAGGACAGGGTGTGAGGGGAGCTCACACCACAGAGTCCTAACTGAGCACGTGTTTGTAGGCAGATAATAAAGAGGGTTTTTTAAAAAGTGTGTGTCAGATAGGCAGAGGTGCAGAAAAAGTGTTCCAAAAAGAGAGATCGGCGCTTGAGAAGGCATGGAGGTGTGGGAGGAGATAACATGTTGAAGGAAGTGAATGGGTTGGCTTGAGGAGAGAGAGAGCGAGGAAGCAGGGATGGGTGAACTACTTCAGATGATTTAAGGGTCTTCAGCCACTTTATGGCATTTGCACATTACCCTAAAACCAGTGGGAAGACACTGATTATTTTTGTTCTGTGTTTAGAAAAGCTGTTCCGGCTGCCACACAGAGAAGATTCTAAAGAACAAGGAGTAAGAAAGGAGTGTGCGCTTGGACTGATGTATCCTCTCTGTGTCTCAGTTCTTCACCTGTGAAGTATGAAAAATAATCGTCCCGGCCAGGCGCGGTGGCTCAAGCCTGTAATCCCAGCACTTTGGGAGGCCAAGGCGGGTGGATCACGAGGTCAAGAGATTGAGACCATCCTGGTCAACATGGTGAAACCCCGTCTCTACTAAAAATACAAAACATTAGCTGGGCATGGTGGTGCGTGCCTGTAATCACAGCTACTGAGGAGGCTGAGGCAGGAGAATTGCCTGAACCCAGGAGGTGGAGGTTGCGGTGAGCCGAGATCCCGCCTTTGCACTCCAGCCTGGGTAACAAGAGTGAAACTTTGTCTCAAAAAAAAAATAATAATAATAATCGTCCCTTTCTCATAAAGCTGTGATGAGGAATAAATGGATTCCTCATCGATTTATACATAAATGTTCTACATATAGTATACATAAAACACTCTACACATTGCCTGGCCAAATATTGGCCTTTCATTAAACATCAGCTATAATGATTAAAGCATTTATTCTTGTACTTTCAGAAAAAAAAAAACTGATATACACACTTGTAAGTGTGCATCATATTTTGAATTGGTGATTTCCATTTTTCTTTCATTTGTATTATTAAATACTTAGTTATTATCCTTTTGCCACAAACCAAGTTGATTTCAGGGCATGAATTATATGTCACGATTCTGTAAGCACAATTTAGACAACATTTCCAGAAGAGTCCACTTCTTCGGAAAGTGGAAATGAGGCCAGTGTGTAGGGCAATCATTTCAGACTGACAGACTCTGAAGAATGCTTATACACTGTTGGTGGGAGCATAAATTAGCTCAACCATTGTGGAAGACAGTGTGTCAATTCTGCAAAGACCTAAAAACAGAAATACCATTTGACGCAGCAATCCTATTACTGAGTATGTACCCAAAGAAATATAAATCATTCTATTATAAAGACACATGCACACATATTATGTTCATTGTGGTACTATTCAGAACAGCAAACACATGGAATCAACCTAACACCCATCAATGAGAGACTGGATAAAGAAAATATGGTACATGCACACCATGGAATACTACGCAACCATTAAAGATAACGAGATCATGTTCTTTGCAGGAACAAAGCAGTCTTTGCAAGAACAAATCAGGGTCTTCTAAGAAGCAGGGCCAGGTTACCCATGTCAAAGGGTGTGCCAGAGGAAGGCCGTGAAAACAAAGTGTTCGTAAGTTCTTGGCTTACTGAGCAAGCAGGCAGTCTCAGAATCTTTTGAATCAGCTGCCAGTCCTGACCCTGGCCATTTTGCCAGATAAAGATTATTATCAAAGACATCAGCAAAGGCACCAGCTCTGGCTTAACAGTTGGGCTTCAGCAGTGAGGAATAAAGCTTGTCCTAACCTTCTCTCCCTCTCCCTATTCCCACATATACATAGAGTTTCTGCAAGAGTCATTTTTTGGAGCCTCAGCTTCTGTCCTCAAGAGTCACAAAGAAGAAAGGAAAACCCAGAACCCCAAACAGGTACACACCCTCACATATCCATCCCTGGATATCCATTATGCTGTAGTTGTTCTCATTTTATGACGAGGAACATAAAATAAAAGCAAACAAAATGGAAAAAGAACTAACAAAATTAAAATCCTACCTTCTAATTAACAACATAAGAAGAATGTGCCTAAGGAAACTCTAAATACCCAGTGTTTCCTGACTCCCCTGAGGTGGAATGGAGAAGATCTCTACAGAGATAAAGACCAATTAGAGAGAAACATGGCGCCAGACTAGCCTGGTTCTGTAGGACAAGGAAACAAACGCGTGAACAGAATAATTATACTGTAGAACATATTACAATAGAGTTATGTATATATGGTATGCTTACTCTACAGGTGTGGGACATGTAACCCATCTTGGGAAAGAAAAGGTGGTCAGGACCTGTATGCATAAAGGTGTCTCTGTGAAAATGTGGAATGATAGATACTGGAGACCCGGCGGGGTAGAAGGAAAATGAGGGATGCAAAATTACTTAATGGGTAATTATTAATGGGTACAGTGTACTTCATTCAGGTGATTGATACACTAAAAGCCCAGATTTACCACCATGCAATATATCTATGTAACCAAACTACATTTGTACTCCTTAAATTTAAACAAAAAAGTCTCTCTATGCCAAAATAAATTTTCAGACCAAGGACTGATATGCACCTTATGTGGGCTCATCAAAGCTTTACTATGGGAAAGGAGGGAGTTGGGTTTCAGAAGGCAAGAGTAAAAACCTTCACTCATTCAAGAAAAAAAAATCAGTGAGCACCTACTATGTGCCAGGCACTTTTCTGGGGACTTGGAATACAACATTAACCCAAACATACAAAAATCCCTGTCCTTGTGAAGTCAAATAGAAGAAAAATAGGATACAGTGTTTCACTAGGGGGAGCACAGTTTTTAGTTTGTGGAGCTCATCTGTACTGAGTGGTATATGTATGTTGTTATACATTTATCAAAACCTACAGAACTTTGGATCTAGAAATACCATTTGACCCAGCCATCCCACTACTGGGTATACGCCCAAAGCATTATAAACCACTCTATTATAAAGACACATGCACACATATGTTTATTGCTGCACTGTTCACAATAGCAAAGACTTGGAACCAACCCAAATGCCCATCAAGGATAGACCAGATAAAGAAAATGTGGCACATTTACACCATGGAATACTATGCAGCCATAAAAAAGGATGGGTCCATGTCCTTTGCAGGGACATGGATGAAGCTGGAAACCATCATTCTCAGCAAACTGACACAAGAACAGAAAACCAAACACCACGTGTTCTCACTCATAAGTGGGAGTTGAACAATGAGAACACATGGACACAGGGAGGGGAACATCACACACCGGGGCCTGTCAAGGGGTGGGGGGCTAGAGGAGGTATAGAAGGTGGGTGGGGCCTTAAGGGAGGGATAGCATTAGGAGAAATACCTAATGTAGATGACGGGGTGATGGATGCAGTAAACCACCACCATGGCATGTATATACCTATGTAACAAACCTGCACATTCTGCAAATGTACCCCAGAACTTAAAGTATAATAAAAAGTGAAACTTAATGTGTGCAAATTTTTAAAAATCAACCAGGAGATCAGGGGATCCCAGGATGAGATGTAGACTATGACAGAAGAATCTAATGGTGTTACAAATGTAAGCCATAATTTCATGAAAGAGAATGAAGACAAAATGTCCTGACCTAAGTCACTTTGGAAAATGGTGTTTCACTATACACTGCAAGACTAAAAACAAAAGGGATGATATGTGAACACTCCAGTCTAGTTGATAAGGTCGCCTGTCATGGGGTACAGGCTAATAATTCTGACATGGCTGTACCTGTATACTGGGATGAGCAAATATGTAAATGAGTGGTAGGAGCCAGTTTTCTCACTGTTGGTGAGGAAGGCTCCAGATAAGCAAGGGGAGATTAGAATGGACTGACGCATGTGGTACTGGATTAGAGTCAGAGACATCAAAGTAAACTCATATTTAGCCTGATATAGATACAGATGGATAGATACAGAAGTAATTGTAAAGATGAGTACACACATGAGCTTGTATATACACATGTATCTCCTGGCTCTGTCCTCTGAGAGGTCCTAAAAGCAAAGACACCCTTGTAGCAACAGGCATGCCTAGCTCTCAGATCTTGGTTCCTTTTTTTTTTTTTTTTTTTGAGACAGAGTCTCGCTCTGTCACCAGGTGCCAGGCTGGAGTGCAGTGGCACGATCTCGGCTCAGTGCAAACTCCGCCTCCCAGGTTCAAGCAATTCTCCTGTCTCAGCCTCCCGAGTAGCTGGGACTACAGGAGCGCGCCAATTTTTGTATTTTTAGTAGAGACAGGGTTTCACCTTGTTGGTCAGGATGGTCTCGATCTCTTGACCTCGTGATCCTCCTGCCTCGGCCTCCCAAAGTGCTGGGATTACAGGCGTGAGCCACCACGCCCGGCTCCAGATCTTGGTTTCTAACAATCTTTTCTAATGAAAGAAACTGGGAATTCTTTAGAGACATGTCTTATTCGAAGGCTAGGGCAGGAAACATGCACAATGAGCCTGGAGTGTCTTGTAGTGCTAAAAAGTAAGAAAGTGCTCAAATAAAACAATGGCAGCATGTCAGAGGGACCCAGGAGCCAACTGAAAGACTCCCCAATGGCCAAGGCTGGAACAATTTGAGCAACAAAATATATAACATAGTATTGGAGTATAACCCAGAGTATAAAACAAGTATCTGTGAGTCCATACTGATATAAGTAGATGATTGAATAAATAAATAAATGGAGAAGACATATATCTCTTATACAGAAGTCCAAGTAAGGTAGAGACTCCCTCCTCAAGGAGGTATAGTCTAAGCCCCCAACTTTGAGTGTGGGCTGTGCCAGAGTATGAAAAGGAAGGGTAAAATAATTTTATAATGGTGAAACCTGACAAACGCTACCCTAGTAGATCAAAGTCAACATCAACAATGATAAATCACGTTGATTGACAGTATGCACCCTTGATACATTATAATATGATGAGAAGAGCTTTTTACCTCTATGTCCTTACTCCCCAAAACCCGCAGTCTAAACATGAGAAAAACTGCAGGAAAACCTCAGTTGAGGAACATTCCACAAAACACGTGAGCAGAACTTTTCTCAAAACTGTCAAGTTAATCAAAAACAAGGAAAGTCTGAGAAACTGCCACAGATTAGAAGAGGCTAAGGAGACATGACTGAATGCCATGTGCAGTCCTGGATAGAATCCTGGACTCGACAGGAAAACTAATGAAACCTGTATCAAGTATGGAGTTAATAATAGTGTATCAATATTGATTCCTTAGTTGTGACGAATGTATTATAGCAATGCAAGTTGCTAACAATTGGGAAAATTGGGTTAGGGTCATACAGAAACTATTATTTTTACAACTTTTCTGTAAAGTTAAAAGTATTCTAAAATAAACGGTATTATTTACATTAAAATAACCAAATAATTACAGAGATTTATTGTAAACTGTGGAAAAAAACAAAATTGGGTGAGGAAGCTTGGACGTGGAGGGAGGGGCTGGGTTTTGTTTTATAGATAGTGGTCAGGGAAGAGCTCCCTAAGGAGATGTTTGAATAGGCATGAGGGAGTAGAATAGCAAGTCACATGGACACCAGGTGGAAGAGCATACCAGGAAGTGAAAGCAGGAAAAGCAAAAGATGGAGGTGAGAGTTCACGAAGGAGCCTACTGAAAATAGCTCAGGTGCAACATAAGGAAGATCTGAACCACGGCAATGGTGGGAAGCAAGAAAGACAGGGGACAGACTTGAGAAGTCCTTATTTCATGGACCAGGAAGAAAAGAAGAGCAATAGTCTGGAAAGAGAATGGCCTCCAGCACCTTGTACAGTTACCATGCCATTGCGTGGCAATGCTCAGAGTCCTATGGCTTTGCACAGTACCACATGGCTTCGCATGGTACTTACTGAATCAAGTCTTCACTGCAACCCTGGCGTCCTGGTCCACACTTCTAAGAATCAGGACAGGCCGGGCATGGTGGCTCATGCCTGTAATCCCAGCCCTTTGGGAGGCCGAGGTAGGTGGATCATGAGCTCAGGAGTTCAAGACCAGCCTGGCCAACATGGTGAAACCTCATCTCTACCGAGAATACAAAAATTAGCTGGGCGTGGTGGTACGTGCCTATAATCCCAGCTACTCGGGAGGCTGAGGCAGGAGAATTGCTTGAACCAGGACCCAAGAGGTGGAGGGTGCAGTGAGCCAAGATCGAGCCACTGCACTCCAGCCTGGGCTACAGAGCGAGACTCCCATCTCAAAAAAAAAAAAAAAAAAAAAGGAAAAAAAGAATCAGGGCATTGCACCTCAGGTTCAGATTTGACCAACTCACATCTTGCAAAAACAAACTAGAGACTTGAAACTGGGCTTTCTGATTATATATCTTGTGATCTTCCATCTGTCCTCCATACCTTCTATGACATTACCAGGGTATCATGGAGGAAGCTAAGAATGTGTGAACTGCAGAGTCTAGGAAGTTTGATGGAACAAAGTCCACCCCTAAAACCCTGGGGGCAGGTCCTGGCCCAGTTTAAGTCTGACTCAGAGAGAGACTTTTTTAAAAGTTGTGTAAGTCCTGATATTAATAACGTTTCTTCATAACATACATATAAAAGGTCAGAGGGACAGATTACTGCTACTATCAAGCCTAGACTTCTGACCATCCTTTGCTATCCCAAATGGACCTCAGGGCCTCATGCCACACATTGTGTGTGTGTGTGTGTGTAGTACACGTGCGCGCACGTGATTTTGAGGGTGTATCTCCTAAATTTCTCCATTGCGAAACACATTCCTCTTTCTCCTTTCCCCATATATACACATGTTCCTAGAGTTCCCAAGGGCTGTAACTACCCCAGGCAAATTTTTCCAAGCCAATAGCAGCTGGCTCTCTCTAAGTGATTAGCTGAAAGTGAAACCAATTGCAGGAAACTGTCATGATAAAGCAAGCTGTTCACAGTCCTCAGACCTTGAGGAGATAATGGTGGAGACTGGGAACAGAGCAGAACTCCAAGTTCTCTCTCAGAAGTCACTCTAAATCTATTTGATTATAAGATCATGTGTTTTTTGTTGTTGTTGTTGTTGTTTTTTGAGACGGAGTCTCACTTTGTCACCAGGTTTGAGTGCAATGGCGCGATCTCGGCTCACTGTAACCTCTGCCTCCCGGGTTCAAGCAATTCTCCCACCTCAGCCTCCTGAGTAGCTGAGATTACAGGTGTGTGCCACCATGCCCGGTTAATTTTTGTATTTTTTAGTAGAGACGGGGTTTCACCATGTTGGCCAGGATGGTCTCGATCTCTTGACCTTGTGATCCCCCCACCTCAGCCTCCCAAAGTGCTGGCCTGCCCGGCCTAGATCATGTTATAATTAAATATTATCAAGCTTCAGAATCCTTAGGCCTCTGAAGCTGTTGGCCATGTCCCAAACCCAGTGTCACCCCTCCCCTCAGTCCTCCAAACCAGGATTTCTTCTCATCCCCTGAACCCCACCCTTGACCATATCCTCCTGAAAGATTATATGGAGTGCCCTTTAGCATTCCGGAGCCTTTCTGAGTATTGAGTTTTGCAAAAGAGAAACAAATCTTGAAGCAATGAGAAATCTGAGTGTGTGGAAAGATTTTTTTTCTCAAGTACATATTGACCTCAAAGAGGAAAATGTATGCTTATTAAAATGCTTAGTTGGTCATAATAATTTAATTTTTGTAACAATATAATTTAACTTGATCATTCTTCATTTATGTATAGATTTTTAGAGCAGTGTTCTCCCTCTTTCTCTTACCCACTCTCTTTTCTCCTTTCTAAAAGATATATATTAATCTCCAGGCTTCGTTGCCTCAAAAGTGGATTCAGGAACTTCTTCAACTGTTAAATTCCTCCCTGTTCCTGAAGGGAAATAATTGGAATATCACCATCTGCAGCCATCTTGGAGAAAGGTATGATTTTGAAGGAAGGCATTCAATTAAATAACATTCTGATTTTAAGTTAAATTGTCCAAGAGTTGACTTCCTCGACAGCTCTGATTCAGGCCTCCCGAAATGTTGCACACTGACTCATGCTTCCTTCTGGAAATGACAAAACTTCCTCACCACCCTCATCTAAGCCATCTGCACTTGGTCCTCCATGCTCTCAGGAAGGGATTGGGTCGTATGTTACGTTTTTTCCATGGTGAGCAAGGAAATCCATCTTTTGTTTTTTCAAAGGGAGAAACATACGCGCGTGTGTGTGCGTGCACACACACACACACACAAGTCAAAGAATGACACACTGAAAATTCTGAAAATTAACACCGGGCAGAACACTCCCTCCCTCCACACCCCTGGAAAATAAATAAACACTGTTTAAGAATGGCGATCATTAAGTCAGGAGGCAACAGATGCTGGAGAGGATGTGGAGAAATAGGAATGCTTTTATCCTGTTGGTGGGAGTGTAAATTAGTTCAACCACCTGTGGAAGACAGTGTGGCGATTCCTCAAGGAGCAAGAACTAGAAATACCACTTGACCCAGCAACCTCATTACTAGGTATATACCCATAGGATTATAAATCATTCTATTATAAAGAAAAAAAAAAGAATTGTAGAAACAAGAGGGACCTGATTTTTTTAACCATTTATACCCCAAAGATTTTCTTAAATGTTCAATTTTCTAAATAAAGAAATACTTCATAACTTTACAAAGCTAACATGTTTTATTAAGGTGATCTGAAAAAGCTTGGATTTTGTGAGTAACTAATAATCAGTGTTGAGCATCACTGATCCATTTCCCAGGGAGATTGCATTCCCTGTGTCTCTGAAGAGATGCTAAGGGGAAAAGCCATGTTGGCGAACAGAGGAGAGGAGAAGGTGTTCAATAAAGTGACAGAAGTGATATCATTTAAAGACTTATGTAATTTTCAAGTAGGCAGAAGAATCACAATCTAAATACATAACCAAATTTGGTTTCAATTGATTATCTTCTATAAAACGAAAGAGGAAAGATACATGAAAACAAATGTTAAATGTCAAGTTGAAAATGGTTTTGTGGGGATGGGCCAAGATGGTCAATTAGAAGCAGCTGCAGTGTGTGGCTGTCATGGAGTAAATTCTACACCTTCAACTGAGGTATCCAGCACTGGGACTGACTAGGCAATCAGCACGACCCATGGAGAGCAGGAAAAGCAGCATGGGGCAACAGCCCACCTGGGAGTGACACAGTGCCATGGGGGCTGGGCTAGTAATTTAATTGAAAATGGAAGAGTGGATCAGATGGTTCCCAAAGACCCTTCCAATTTGAAATTCTATGGCCCAATATTTTATTTACCTCCATGGAATATTTTCTCTTTCCAAAGGAGACACCAAGCTCTCTTTCCTATTCCTGTTAACAGCTCTTGACTGTGAACTGGGAACCCCAATGGCTCTGCCAAGCCCAAGTGCTCGGAAATAGGGCCAAGGAACAGGGTATTCACCTTCCGTACCACATCTGGACCCCTCTCCACTGGCAGATCAGATGGCCCCTGGCTTGAACCTATGAGAGGTATGGAGGTCTCCTAGGACCTAATGGTAGAATTCCTATGCTCATCCTTAATCCCTATTAATTTGTATTTCTTTCCTATGACATTATGAGTAGGTAAGAGAAGTCCCATTCATTCCACATGCATTTATGTGTGTGTGGTGTATGTATGCTTAAACCACTGTACCGAACACTGGGGATGGAACAGAGTTGGGTTTTCCCAAGCCCACTAGCAATTGTGCAACTGTAGTTTTGATTAGGGAGGCAAAGAGACTCATATTAGAGACCCACAATAGCCTTTGAAGTTTCACCAGTAGTTATTCATTGTTTGAATCTTCTGGGCTTTTTGGACGTTCAGAGCACTCTATTAAAAATTTGTTTTAAGTACTCAGGAGGAAGGAGAAACCCACTCAATAGCTCTGAAGGAATGGGATGAAGAGGAGGAAGAGCTGGGGAGGGGTCAAGAGACGCTGGAGAATGGCTGGTATAATTAATGAGGGGTGTGGATAATAAATAGGGCCCAAGAGGCCAATGCTTATAGAAAACAAAAGCTTCAAAAGATACATTAAACTAAGATCTGTATTCTGATGGTAGTCTATATCAGTCGCTCAACTGGCCAGCAGACATGGAGCTCTTATTATTTTTCAGGCACTCTTCCATATGCTGGAGATACGCAATGAACATGATAACTCTGTTGGACTAAAGGAGCTTAAAGTATAAAGGGAGAAAGAGGGGAAGGGAGGAAAGAAGGAGAGAGGTAATTTCCAGAGCATAATAATGACCAATCACTAAGGAAATAAAAGAGAAAGTACAGTTTGTGAGTGGGGTGTATGGAAGGAGGTACTCTAGTCGGTGTGGTCACAGGAAAATTTTGTAGGAGCTAGGCCCTGAATAATGACATACAGGTTAGCCTTATAGATTTTGGAGGAAAGAGTTCTGAGTTGAAAGAACAGCAAATGCAAAGGCCTCAACGGCCTGCTTAAGGGTCAAAAGGAAAGCCAATATGACTGGATCGCAGTGGATAAGGAAAGAGGGTGGTAGAAGATAAGGCTGAAGAAGTAGTCAGGGTCTAGCTCATGCAGGGACGGCCGATGTCATAATAAGAGCAGCCAGCGTTTGCGGCATCCTGGGACAGCGCTAACTACTTTGTAGGGATTTGCTTTTTTTCCCCCTCACATCTACCTCATGAGATCATTGCTATTTCCAGTGGCCACACAATCAATGGTAGGTGTACAGCTGAGGCGTGAACCCATAGGGGTCAGACCCTAAAATCGATTTTCATTCTCAAACAATTTACTATATTGCTACATCAAAAATATAAGTGGACTTAAAAATGGTTTTGGGCACACATGAATGAAGCATGCTCAGGATCATCATCCATCATAAAGTCTAGAACGCACTATGAAAGGGAAGCTCTTTGTATTAGTCTGTTCTCACATTGCTCTAAAGAAACACCTGAGACTGAGTACAGGTATTGATTGACTTATGACCTATGCAGCTTACGACCATTCGACTTTACGACCACAATAGCTAGCCACGACTGCTCCACGTCTGGCAGCGCAAACGTTGCTCAGCTGGGCGTACGACAGTGCAGACCAGCTTCCGGCAGCACTACCATCTCCCCGTGCACCATTTCAACTGTTATCCCAGACTCAGTACAGCAATTTGTGTTTTGTGTCTTGGATATTTTTCATGAAACCTCTCCCAATAAACTTCTTATACATTTAGAAGCAATGGACCCAAACATCGAACGATTTGCAAGGATTGAATGGATGGCGCACGATGTGTTTCGTCCGTATCGTGAAATTTATGAAGAAAAAAAGAAACATACAATTCAGACAAAGCTCACCATGTTTATGAAAAAACCATCTCCGGTAACCACAACTGCTGCCTCAGATGACGACATCAACGATCCGCAGCCAAGCACCAGCGGCCAATAAAATGTTTCGTACATGTTTATATATTTTGATATGTTTTGCAATTGGGAAAATGTTTCCTATGGTATTTTTTACACCTGTATTTTGTATTTTTGTGTGCACCTGTATTTTGTAATTTTGTATGTTTTGCAAATATTAAACCAGTTGTACTGGTAATGCAGTGTTTTACTTAAACCTGACGAATGTAAAAATAAGAAACAAAATGGTGTAGAGATGATACAAATGGCATAAAATGAACAAAGAAAATTATGATATATAACAATAATGAAAGAAAATTATGATAAAATATGACTTAAAGATTTTTATAACATCATTTCACAGTACTGTACATATAGCCTACTCAACTTACGACCAAATCGTGTTACGACAGGTCTGTCGGAACCAATCGTGGTCGTAAGTCAAGCACTAGCTGTAATTTGTAAAGAAAAGAGGTTTGATTGGCTCATGGCTCTGCAGGCTGTACAGAAAGCATGACACCAGCATCTGCTCAGCTGTTGGGGAGGCCTCAGGAAACTTACAATCACGGTGGAAGATGAAGGGGAAGCAGGCACTTCACATTGCCAGGGCAGAAGCAAGAGCAGTGAGGGGAGGTGCTACACACTTTTAAACAACCAGATCGCATGAGAACTCACTCACTATCACAAGAACAGCATCAAAGGGATGGTGCTAAACCATTTATGAGAAATCCACCCCCGTGATCAAATTACCTCCCACCAGGCCCCATCTCCAACACCAGGAATTACAACTTGACATGAGATGTGGTGAGAACACAGATCCAAACCATATCACTCCTTGAAAGTCTATATAAGAGTAGAGAATGGTGGCTGGGAGTACTGCCACTGTGTGACTGCTTCGTCTACTTCCTATGGGTAAAATGTCAATTTTCCTTCCCCCACTCACACTCAACCCCAATACCACCCAACACCACCTTAGTATGGTGCCAAAGTGACTCTGACATCTCTTTTTTTTCTTCTTTTGAGACAGAGTCTCAGTCTGTCGCCAGGTGCCAGGCTGGAGTGCAGTGGTGCAATCTCAGCTCACTGCAACCTCTGCCTCCCAGGTTCAAGCAATTCTCCTGCCTCAGCCTCCTGAGGAGCTGGGACTATAGGCGTGTGCCACCATGCCCAGCTAATTTTTGTATTTTTAGTAGAGATGGGGTTTCACCATGTTGGCCAGGATAGTCTCGATCTCTTGACCTCATGATCCACCCGCCTCGGCCTCCCAAAGTGCTGAGATTACAGGTGTGACCCACCACGCCCGGCCGACTCTGACATCTCTTTAGAAGACATTCCCTAGAAGCACTGGAGAAAGGCAAGAAATATGCTGGAAAGAACATCAGGAGCCCTTGAGCTGGACTTACACCTGCCTTGATCACACTGAAGGGTTGTTGAAAATAATCATGTATCTTTTTCAGCCTCCCTTTTCCCACCTATGAAACAAAATTGTTTCTATTTCGAATAACGTAACAGTAGGCAGAGGTAACTCAGGAGCCCCCAGGAGATGCTGTAAACTTGATACTTTAAAGGAATTCGTCATGTTAACTGGCTGAACTGCCATCCTTAGGCCCCACTGAAATTTGCAATGTGACTGTTATAGTAAGCAGATTAATAGCTCCCAAAGATGCCCATGTCCTAATCACTGGAACCTATTTATGAAGTGTTACCTTACATGGCAAAAGGGGCCTCAAAGATGTGATTAACTTAGGGATCTTGAGATGGGGAGATTAGCATGGATTATCAAGGTGGGTCCAATGTAATCACAAGGGTCCTTACGAGAGGGAAGCAGGAGCGTTAGTGTCAGGGTGATATGATGTGAGACGGACTTAACCCACCGTTGATGGCTTTGAAGATAGAGAATGGTGCCACAGGCCAAGGAAAGTAGGCAGCCTCTAAAGCTGGGAAAGGCAAGAAAATAGATTCTTCCCTGACAGCCTCCAAAGAAATGATCCCTGCTGACACTTTGACTTCAGCCTACTTAGACTGATTTTGGATTTCTGGCTTCCGAAACTGTAGGATAACAAATTGGTATTGTTTTGGGCCACTAGGTTTATGATAATTTGTTACAGCAGCAACAGGAAACTCACACAGTTGGCCTGAGCTTTGGCAATGCATGCCAGTATTAACGTTTTATCGTAAAGTCTCATAACAAAAAGGAAAGTTTGAAATTTGTGCCTCTCAACTTGGTCACTTATATCTGTGCACTTATTTCTGCATTGATTCATTCAGACATTATAAAGAGTCATTCTCCCCCACACCTTCACCCCTGTTATCCTGATTTTTTCTGCAACGTCAGGTTTTTGTCACTTCCTACCTCATAAGACACTTCTGCAGAGGGAAAACAGCTGAATCAAAAAGAAAAATCCATCCGTATGCAAAAGTATTTGAGTTATGTTTTAGAGAAATGTGCCATGTATCAGCCCTGTATCTGTTCTATGAAGGACGTGACACAAGAAAGTGACTTTTCTGTGTCTCTTGAATGGAATTCTGTGAAAGTTCAGGATTTTCTTTGGATGCCAGAGCCATGTGCAGTATTTATTGACAGATCTCACAATGCTCATTCCTTAACTAAACACAATGAGAGCTGCGAGGGCTTTAAAACGAAGCTGTAGCCTCCTAGATTGGTTTCGGGGGCATCTTAAAGGGAACACTTAACTCCACCTGTTATCAGAGTAAACATCTCAGAAACAGGACATGGTAGGGTCAGTCCTTTGCTAAGTTAAATGAGGTCCTCTTTGAATCCCTGTAAGTTCCAACATGTCTGTAAATGAACACAGAAAGGCTGTCTTCTCGGCCAGGTGCGGTGGCTCACACCTGTAATTCCAGCACTTTGGAGGCCAAGGTGGGCAGATCACCTGAGGTCAGGAGTTCGAGACCAGCTTGACCACCATGGTGAAGCCCTGTCTCTACTAAAACTACAAAAATTAGCAGGGCGTGGTGGCACTCGCCTGTAATCCCAGATACTCAGGAGGCTGAGGCAGGAGAATCACTTGAACCCGGGAGGCAGAGATTGCAGTGAGCCGAGATCATGCTACTGCACTCCAGCCCGGGCAACAGAGCAAGACTCCATTTCAAAAAAAGAAAAGAAAAAGAAAGGCTGTCTTCTCCTGGCACCACCTTGAAGAACTGAAGAATAGATTTCTTGGTCTATCTCTGTGAGAAGAGCTGAGTTGGGCTTCTCAACTTCTGAGTCTGGACACATGAGTTCCATTTCCCATCTGCTTGAACTATGCAACATTTATTGAAGCGCTGAAGCTACAGTTGCTATAGAAACCAATCAAGTCAGCTAGGCACAGTGGTTCATGCCTATAATCTCAGCACTTTGGGGGGCCTAGTCGGGTGAATTGCTTGCACCCAAGAGTTCAAAACAAGCCTGGGCAACATAGTGAAAGTCTGTCTTTACAAAAACGTGCAAAAATTAACGGAGCATGGTGGCACGTGCCTGTAGTCCCAGCTACTCAGAATGCTGAGGTGGAAGGATCTATTGAGGCCAGGAGGTTAAGCCTGCCATGATCATGCCACTGCACTCCAACCAGGATGAAAGAATGAGATCCTGTCAAAAGAAAGAAGGGGAAGAAAGAAAGGAAGAAAAGAAGAAACAGAGATAGGGAAGGAAGGAAGGAAGGAAGGCAGGCAGGCAGGTGAGAGGAAGGAAGGAAGGAAGGCAGGCAGGCAGGTGAGAGGAAGGAAGGAAGGCAGGCAGGCAGGCAAGAGGAAGGAAGGAAGGAAGGAAGGAAGGAAGGAAGGAGGGAGGGAGGGAGGGAAGGAAGGAAGGAAGGAGGGAGGGAGGGAGGGAAGGAAGGAAGGAGGGAGGGAGTGAGGGAAGGAAGGAAGGAAGGAAGGAAGGGAAACAGATGAGATGTTGATATTCTTAGATTGTGCCTCACTTCACCCAGTATGACAGAATGAGATCCTATCAAAAGAAAGGGAAAAAAGAAAGAGAGAGAGAGGAAGAAAGAAACCAATGAGATGTTGATATTCTTAGGTGAGATAATAAAATAATTTGAAAGTAATTATCTACATCAAATGAAGATTCTGTGTGAATTACACACTCTGGGTGTCTTTTCAGCCTAACACTGGGTACCAAACGCTGTAGTTTAATGTCCTGTAAGAAAGTTTTTCTTCAGCTTTTTTGAGTTTAAAACAGTAACAATCACAGGGATTTTTTTAAAGACATAAAGCCTTTTTGATTTTCAAGTTAAATAATTGACTAAATTGCCTTCATACATCAAAAAAAATCTTTAAAAAAAGACTGACCTTAAAAGATCAACAGGAGAGATCCAGGATGGCTGGTTACTAGCAGCTCAGGATTGTAGCTCCCAGAGAAAGCACAGAGAATAAGAGGACACCACACTTTCAGACGAATTTTTGTTGCTCACAGACCAGGAGATTCCCAGCGGAGGAGCCCCACGGGTCGCCAGCGTGACTCTTGTGGCCAGCACGGCGGCTCTTGGTGCAGAGTAAACGGGACTGGGTCCCCTTTCGGTCGACGTTTGGAGCTCCGGGAAGGCAGAGTCGCCTATTCAGCTGATTGAAAAAGGGACTCAAGAAGGAGGCCAGACCAGAGATTCCCGGGCAGAAAAGCACCACGAATCTTAATGTCGCTGTTTTGGCCGGCGCAGTGGGTTGCTCAGATTCTGGCGCTGGGAATCAACAAGTTAGACGTCCACTCAGAGACCTAATTTGAAAGTCGGTAATTACAAAGACGACAGGTGGATAAATTTACAATGATGGGAAGAAACCAGCGTAAAAAGGCTGAGAATATCCAAAATCAGAATGCCTCTCCCTCTACAGGGGATCCTCATCAACAACAGAACAAGGCCTGATGGAGAACGAGTGCGTTCCATTAACAGATTTAGGCTTCAGAAGGTAGATAATAAGAAACGTCTGTGAGTTAAAAGAGCATGTTCTAGCCCTATGTAAAGAAACTAAGAACCTTGAAAAAAGGTTTGACAAAATCCTAATGAGAACAGACAATCTAGAGAGGAATATAAATGAATTAATGGAACTGAAGAATACAATACGAGAACGCCACGAAGTATGCACAGGTTTTAACAGTCGAATTGATCAAGCAGAAGAAAGGATATCAGAGGTCGAAGACCAACTTAATGAAATGAAACGAGAAGACAAGATTAGAGAAGAAAGAGTAAAAAGGAATGAGCAAAGTCTCCAAGAAATACGGGACTATGTGAAAAGACCTAATTTACGTTTGATAGGTGTACCTGAATGTCATGAAGAGAATCAATCCAAGCTGGAAAATATTCTTCAGGATATTATTCAGGAAAACTTTCCTAACCTAGTAAGGCAGGAAAATACTCAACTTCAGGTAATACAGAGAACACCACAAAGATATTCCTCAAGTAGAGCAACCCCAAGACACATAATCGTTAGATTCACCAGGGTTGAAATAAAGGAGAAAATTCTAAGGGCAGTTAGAGAGAAAGGTCAGGTTACCCATAAAGGGAAGCCTATCAGACTCACAGCAGATCTCTCAGCTGAAACCCTACAAACTAGAAGAGAGTGGGGGTCAATATTCAATATCCTCAAAGAAAAGAATTTTCAACCCAGAATCTCATATCCAGCCAAATTAAGCTTCATAAATGAAGGAAAAATAAAAATTTTTGCGAACAAGCAAGCACTCAGAGATTTCATCACCACCAGGTCTGCTTTACAAGAGCTTCTGAAAGAAGCGCTATACACAGAAAGGAACAACCAGTATCAGTCATCCCAAAAACTTACCAAAAGGTAGAGTATCTCCATAATGAAGAATCTATATCAGCTAATGGGCAAAATAGCCAGCTAGCATTAAACGACAATATTAAACTCACAAATATCAATATTAATCCTAAATTTAAATAGATTAAATGCCCCAATCAAAGACGCAGACAGGCAAATTGAATAAAAAGTCAAAACCCATTGGTTCACTGTATCCAGATCCGTCTCATAAGCAAGGACACGCAAAGACTCAAAACAAAGGGTTGGTGGAAGACTTAGCAATCAAATGGAGAGCAAAAAAAACAAAAAACAAAAAACCAGGAGTTGTAACTTTTGTCTCTGACAAAATAGACTTTAATAGTAACAAAGACTAAAAGAAACAAAGAAGGACATTACATAATGGTAAAAGGATCGATGCAACAACAGGAGTCAATGATCATAAATATATATGCACCAGGCCGGGCACGGTGGCTCAAGCCTGTAATCCCAGCACTTTGGGAGGCCGAGGCGGGTGGATCACGAGGTCAAGAGATCGAGACCATCCTGGTCAACATGGTGAAACCCCGTCTCTACTAAAAATACAAAAAATCAGCTGGGCATGGTGGCGTGTGCCTGTAATCCCAGCTACTCAGGAGGCTGAGGCAGGAGAATTGCCTGAACCCAGGAGGCGGAGGTTGCGGTGAGCCGAGATCGCACCATTGCACTCCAGCCTGGGTAACAAGAGCGAAACTCCGTCTCAAAAAAAAAAAAATATATATATATATATATATATGCACCAATATAGGAGCACCCAGATACATAAGACAAGTTCTTAATGACTTATAAAGAGACTTGGACTCCCGCACGATAATAGCGGGAGACTTTGACACCACATTGTTAATATTCGACAGATCAACGAGACAGAAAATTAACAGGGACATCCATGATTTGAACTCAGACCTGGAACAAATAAACTCAGTGAATATTTATAGAATTCTTCACCCCAGGTCCACAGAACATACATTTTTCTCAGTATCATGTTACACCTATTTTAAAAGTGACCACATAATTGGAAGTAAATCACTCTTCAGCATTTGCATAGCATTTCACAGACTTAAATGAAATATTGGTTGGCTGTTTGTTTGTTATTTTCTTCCCTTATTCCTTCCTGTCTCCGCTGTTAAGCACAATTATCGGCATAAAAGAGGTGTTTAATACCTATTTTTAGATTGCATTCCAGCCTGGGCAATAGAGCAAGACTCCTGTTCTCTCTCCACCCTTTCTCTTTCTCTTTCTTTCTTTCAAAAAATAAAATAAACTGTTTTCCTTCCTTCCTTCCTTCCTTCTCTCTTTCTTTCCTTCCTTCCTTCTTTCTTTTTCTTTCTTAAAAAAAAAAAATCAACATAATTTTCCCTTCTGTTATAACCTCAAATTACAAATGCCATTTAAACTTCTCTTTTCTATGAAACAAATGAGAAACTAAAATATTGGTGCAAATGTGGTGCATTTTTAGAAGTGCAAAAAAGTCTGCATGTACACAATTTATAAGTATTACAAGTATTTTAATTTTTTTAGGAAACTAAACACAAAGGAAATCTACTTAACCTTTAATCAAAATATTTTCATATTTGCTTTTCTCTTCTTCATTCTCTACAATTGGAATGCAGCAAGCACAATTTTTTTTGTGAATTCCTGCCTCATAAATCAGATATTGGTGATGTTTCTTTATGTATCTAGTTGCTTAATGAAGATCCCATATCATTTAAGAGTTTGTAGCATGTTGAGAAAATTATGGATACTTACATGTTAAATAACATTTGCTCAATCCAGAAGTTTTCACCAAATCTAAGAGCCTTTTTTAAAAGGCTTTTTAAGTGGTCAAGGTACATTAAACCTGGAACTAAAAGGTCACTAAGAGGTTCCAAGACACTCAGATTTTCAATGAAGTGTGATTCCCTTCTGGAAGACACATGGGTGAGAGAAAGAGATCGGTGCTGATTCTCTCTGCACAAATATTTTTAGGGAATGGAGGAGGGGTGTTTTGGAGGACAAGGCCCTTTAAGACCAGAAATGACAACATAAGGGCCACAGGCTGATCCAGGCCACAGACACCAGACACACACACACACACACGCGCACACATGCACGTGCACATACATGTGTATATATAATGTGCATATGTATACATATATGTATATATGTTACACACATATATAATATATATATAAAACCTGCATGGTGTGTTAAAAACATTTTAAATTACTTGCCACTACTCAAAAACCAGGACTGCAATCTGGATTTGCCACTTCTCTTGAAGATCTGGCCCCCAGGGCCACATTCCCTTTTAATAACAACTGATCATCATTCTCCCTGGGCCAGCCTCACTGACTTGTATTCCCTACCCAACCTGTAGGCCCATGGGTTGGTAAACCCAGCTTGGTGTGTGGGGAAATCCAGCCATTGCTTCTCTGGTAATTCTGGAACATTCATGTCTGCTGATGGTTCTGCTAACTAGGAACTCTCAGTCCTACATGTCCTGGGTGAGAAGTGTCTCAGCTCAAATGCTTCCTAGGAAAATTCTAGGAGCTCTTAGTGAAATTGAAAAAATTGAGAGGCCTCGTTCATACACAGGAATGCTTAATAAAACTATGACTAGGGCCGAGCATGGTGGCTCACACCTGTAATCCCAACGCTCTGGGAGGCTGAGGTGGGTGGATCACAGGTCAGGAGTTCCAGACCAGCCTGACCAACATAATGAATTTCCATCTCTACTAAAAATACAAAAAATTAGCCTGGCATGGTGACCCTGTAATTTCGGCTACTCAGGAGGCTGAGGCAGGAGAATCGCTTGAACCCAGGAGGTGGAGGTTGCAGTGAGCCAAGATAGCGTGTCTTAAAAAAAAAAAGTATGAATAGGTTCTAGTCTCCACAAGTCTTTTATCCTGTGCTAATATTGAAGCCTAGACTGGCCGTTAGACAAATTATGAAGTAGATTAAATTAATCTTTACTGTTCACACTCTCCCCTATTATCTCCTTGGAGGAATTCGTTGCTAACCAATCAGATGCCCTGTCCATTAACACACCATCACTCTCAGCTCTTCAATGGCTTCCCATCATATTAGAATAAAACCCAAAGTCCTATCATAACCAGCAAGGCTCTACATGATCCAGTCCCTGCCTACATTTCCATATTCATCATCTGCTACCATTCTCTCCCTCCCTCATTGTCCTCTAGGCACACTGGCATTGTTGTCATTTCCCAAACAGACCAAGTAGGCTCCCATATGAAGGCCTTTGCTCTTGATATTCTCCAAGCCTGGAAATTCCTTCCCATAGGCGGCGATACGGCTGGCTTCTTTACCCCACTTAGGCCTCTATTCAAATCTCGCCTTTGGCAGGGCGCGGTGGCTCAAGCCTGTAATCCCAGCACTTTGGGAGGCCGAGGCGGGTGGATCACGAGGTCAATAGATCGAGACCATCCTGGCCAACATGGTGAAACCCCGTCTCTACTAAAAATAGAAAAAGTTAGCTGGGCGTGGTGGTGCGTGCCTGTAATCCCAGCTACTCAGGAGGCTGAGGCAGGAGAATTGCCTGAACCCAGGAGGCGGAGGTTGCCGTGAGCCGAGATCGCGCCATTGCACTCCAGCCTGGGTAACAAGAGTGAAACTCCGTCTCAAAAAACAAACAAAAAAAAAATCTCGCCTTTATAAAAAGCCCATTCTTCTATCTGAGTCCATCACTCTCTACCCCTTTGCCTTGCTTTATTTTCATATCCTTCAGCATTAATCCAACACTCTATAGGAAGTTCTTACTCTGTATGTGATCATAAAAATGGCCATGCAAGCTGACATGATGTAAAGCATCCTTAATAATCGATAAGCAAAATAATAATTGCTCCATGAATGACCATAAAAAACTTTTTGTCAAAACATTAAAAACTCTCTTACTATTGGCTATAAATGTATAGGAAAATGAAAAAAAAAGTAAAATGAATATTTACTAAACTGTAATTTAAAACATTAGAGATATTAAGAATTAAAATGTTTTCATTTCTTTGTAGAAAAAATTCAATTAAATAGACATTTCTCAAAAGAAGATATACAAATGGCCAATAAGCACGTGAAAAGATACTGAACATCGCTAATCATTACGGCAATGCAAATCTAAACCACAATGAGATACCACTTCAAATCCATTAGGATGGCTACTACAGAAAAAAAAAATAGCAAATGTTTGTGATTATATGGAGAAACTGGAACTCTTGCCCATTGCCGGTGGGATGTAAAATAGTGGATCCTCTGTGGAAAACAGTGCTGCAGTTTCCCAAAAATATAAGCAGAATTATCATATGATCCAACAATTCCACTTCTAGGTATCTACTCAAAAAGGTTAAAAACAGGGACTTGAACAGATGTTTGCACACCAATATTCATAGCAGCATTATTTGTTTTTGTTTTGAGATGGAGTCTCACTGTGTTGCCCAGGCTGGAGTAAGGTGGCATGATCTTGGCTCACTGTAACCTCTGCATCCCGGGTTCAAGCCATTCTCCTGCCTCGCCCTTCTGAGTAGCTGGGATTACAGGCACATGCCATCATGCCCAGCTAATATTTTTTATATATATTTTGGTAGAGACAGGCTTTCACCATGTTGGCCAGGCTGGTCTCAAACTCCTGACCTCAAGTAATCCGCCCGTCTCAGCCTCCCAAAGTGCTGGGATTACAGGTGTGAGCCACCACACTGGGTCTTCATAGCAGCATTCTTTACAATAAACAAAAGGTGGTAACAACCCAAACAGATAAACAAAATGTGGTATATACATACAATGGAATATTGTTTAGCCTTAAAAAGAAATGATATTCTGATACATGGATGAAGCTTAAAGATATTATGCTAAGTGAAATAAGCCAGATACAAAAGGACAAACATTGTATGATTATAGTCATATGAGCACAGTCAGATTCATAGAGACAGAAAGTAAAATAGACACTACTAGAGGCTGAGAGGAGTGGCCAAGAGGGAATCAGGGTTTAATGGGAACAGAGTTTCTGTTTGGGATGACGAAAAATTATGGAGACAGATGGTAGTGATGGCTGCACAACAGTGTGAATGTACTTTTACATTGCGAATGCCACTGAATTGTACACTTACAAATGGTTAAAATGGTAAATTGTATGTTATGTATGTTTTGCCACAATTCAAAAACTTATCAAGAGTAGTTTTACAGTAGGGAGATTTCTCAAAATGCTAAAAATAAAAACTACACTACCCAAAGGAAAAGAAATCAACATATCAAAGAAATACCTGCACTCACATGTGTATTGGAGCAGTGTTTACAATAGCAAAGATATGAAATCAAACTAAATGTCCCTTGGTGGTAAATTGGATGAAGGAAATGTACTATATATACACAATAGAATATTATGTGGCCACAAAAAAGAAATGAAATTCTGTCATTTGCAGCAACATGGTTGGAACTGGAGATCATTATATTAAGTGAAATAAGCAAGGCACAAAACGACAAATATCACATCTTCTCACTTATATGTGGGAGCTAAAAAATCTGATCACATGGAAGTAGAGAGTGGAAAGTTAGAGAACAGAGACTGGAACTGGTTAGGGAAGGGGGAATGAAGAAAAATTGGTTAATAAGTACAAATATACAGTTTGATAGAAGGAATAAATTCAATGTTTGCTAGCAGAGTCTGGTGACTATAGTTAAGCAAAAATGTATCGTACCCAGGAGATGGATACCGTGACTTGATCATTACACATTATATACACATAACAAAATTTTCCATGTACCCCATAAATTTGTACGAACTACAAAAAGAGCAGTTTGAGCAGTGCTTGCCTCTTTCTTCTCTTCATGAAACTTATAATGCAGAGAGAACATTTTTTAATACTCGTTGGTGAATAGCCATCCTCCTTTCTAAATTTATTGGATCAGCTTCCAATATTTGTCCTTTGCATTTTTGATGTCATGAAATATCTCTGAGAGCTCTTTAATGAGAAGATTTTCACCCGTGTTCCTTCCTCAGGGACATATTCATCTTTTTCATCACAATCACTTTTTCATTTGTGTTCATAAGTGTGCCCACACTAAATTTCTGTGGCTGCATATCAAGAGCCTCAAAACAGCAGCAGTGTGTCCACATTGCCACGGTCAACTATTTCTTCTACAACTCCATTTACCTTTTACTAGAAGTCCAGAAAGTTTATTTGCATGGCACAGGAAAGATTACTCCCACACTGCGGGCATACTAATTGCTGTTACTTCCTGCCATGATGCTTGAATGTGTTCAAGTACATGCCTTATGTCATATTTCTTTTAAAACTCAGCAAAAGAAATGGCATGATCTCTAGTTACAGCATCGCTAGTCTGTTGAAAGTACATCTAATAGGCTTTCAAATCTGAAATAGCTCTATGGTCCATTGGATGGATTAATGAAGTTGTGTTTGGGTGTAAAAAGCAAATTTTCGCATTTCCATTTAAGAGAAACAGGTTAGGCTGGGTGTGGTGGCTCACGCCTATAATCCCAGCACTTTGGGAGGCTGAGGTGCGTGGATCAGGAGGTCAGGAGTTTGAGACCAGCCTGGCCAACATAGTGAAACCCCGTCTCTACTAAAAATACAAAAATTAGCCAGGCATGGTGGTGTGTGCCTATAGTCCCAGCTACTCAGGAGGCTGAGGCAGGAGAATCGCATGAACCTGGGAGAAGAGGTTGTGGTGAGCCAAGATCACACCACTGCACTCCAGCCTGGGCAACAGAGCGAGATTCTTTCTCAAAAAAAAAAAAATGTTATTAAGACAATCAGGTTGACCTGGAGTGTTATCCAACAATAGTAGTGCTTTAAAAGTGAAAATATTTTGCCTACAGTATGGCTCTACCACTGGGGGACAAAGAGGCAACACAGCTACAGGCTTTGCTTTCCTTGTGTGAACTGAGTAACAGATGCACAGTGACCAATCACTGAATGATTTCCAAAGAAGTAATGCGATTGGTCACTGATTATGATGAACATTTGTCACTTACATAGCAATTTGTGGCCTGGAAAGCTAGCAGTGAAATTTGCAGCAGTTAGTCACAATTAATATACTGTGGTGACTAAAATTTGAACTGTTTTGTTGGGAACCTGGTGTTATCTAAACCATGGTAATCAAAATTCACGCATATTGAAACAATGTAAAGTGAGAATTATCTGCATTATCTATTTATTTGCTTATTATGTTTCCAATAGTAGAATGTAAGCTACATGGGATGCAGACTTAGTCTATTTTGTTTACAGTGATATTCACAACGCCTAGAACAAAGTCTAGCACATAGTAGGAGCTCAATAAATAGTTCTAGACAAGAAGAAAGGAAAAGAGAGTGGAAGGAAGGAAGGAAGACAGAAAGATGTAAAAATTATCCAGCTAGACCAATTTTCATGTGAAGATGGTGCTCAGAGAAATGAAATCACTTTCCCAAAGGCACTCTGCTCTTCAAAGCTTCTGATTTGGGGTTTGAAATGTACCCCCTAACTGACATCTCTAATCCTAACCCTCTCTCTCTCTCTCCTTCTCTCTCTCCCCCTCCCCCTGACCAGCCCTTTCAGTTTATGCATTCACATGAAGATGTGAGTAATAACCTTGCAGAGGCCTTAATCATTTGAGCTTTGAGCAAAGATTAGAGCATTACCCCAGAAGGCCACAGCCTTGTGGTGGTGATGGTGGGGGTGACATTAGGGCCTTCCCAGACTCCCTAGTATCCGACCACAGCGGCCGCTAATTCTTGGTCTATGTCAAGCTATTTGCATTTTTTTTCCTGAATGTCCCTGTGTGGTGCTACAGTGAGTGTACAGGGTGCTGGGGTTTTTATCCTTGTAGCTTCCTCCCCTGAAGTTGGGTTTCTAATTTACTCAAGGGGCTCCAGTATCTCAGAGCAGATGGGGCAGCCTGGCCAACTGGGAGAGGAAAAGACTGATCAGATGAAAAACTTCTGTTTCTCTGACTAAGAACTTAGTCAGCTACCTGGTTTAAGATGTACTATTTGTCAGTAAGTAAATCTGGAGGAAGCATCACTCATTCTGGCTAGAGTAATGGTTTTCAGTGCATTTTTTACTCATGAAATTCAAAAAGAACAGGGTGCCAGTTCAATCTTGTGATTGAGGTTATGAATGAAAATTACCCAGGGAGGCTGTCCCCTTAGTCACAGTTTCAGAGCATTCCAGACTCCTGTGTCAATTAAAGCAAATTGAACTTTAATAAAATATCACAAAGGCAAAAAGTGGTCTGCTTGGAGACTTCCCTTTTCCCTGCCCTTTTGATTGCGCTCTCTGTGTCTCTCTCCCCTCTCCCTCCTCCTCCTCTCTCCCTTCTCTCTCTCTCTTTCTTTCTTTTCTTCCTTCTTTCCTTCTTTTTGTGGAAAAAGTAGCTGTTCTTTATAAGAAGAAGATCACTTAAGTAATTAATTGGAAATAACCTTAGCTGATCTAAAGTTTCTAAACCCAAGCTCTATGTAAACAATTGATTATATGTTTTCTTTCACTTTCAGATCCTGTGCCTTTTCCCTTTCTCTCTGATTCTTCCTCCCTCTCTCTTGTACCCTCAGATCACCACACTTTGGACCTTCCACGAATGGTTGGAACCTGAGGAATGAATTGAGCTTGACTCCCTTGAGGGAGAGTTGTGAGCGGTTAGTGATGCCTGAACCTTTTCTTGTAAGATACTCTTACAGAAGGTTTGGTGAAAAGAATTAGTTGGCCAGAATTAGTCTTGGTTTGGTACATTTCCAATATCTGTGCTTCTCC
Organism: Sapajus apella; assembly: GCF_009761245.1. Classification (NCBI taxonomy): domain Eukaryota; kingdom Metazoa; phylum Chordata; class Mammalia; order Primates; family Cebidae; genus Sapajus; species Sapajus apella. The sequence goes on from NW_022437043.1 coordinate 3,156,076, forward strand.
TGGTTGTCATTAGCATAAATATTTGAGAGTCAACACTGAAAGAATTTGAAAAACGTATTGACTGAAGATTTTTGTCACAAACACTCCATTTCAACTGGCATCTTTCACTCTTTAAAAGGTCTCTCATTTTAAAAAACACTTTCTTCTTTTGTCCTATTGAATTTCAATTATGTGCAAAGCCCTGTGGGGAGACACAAAGATGGATAGGACACAGTTCCTACCCTTACTACCAAAAACCATGCAGGGAGATAAGATTCAGGCGGGCAAAAAGCTAAACAAACACATGGTTAAACTAATAGTAAAATAAACTCTAAACAAGAAAGAGTCCATGGAGGCCCTGTTTAATTTTCAGGTTACCACTACAGACAGAAAATATCAAAAGAGGTCTGAGGAAAAAGGAATGCCTTGGGGGTTGTGGTCAGGCCAGGATGGAAAGAGGAGTTCAGACCAGAGATGCATCTGGAAAAATTTGGAAGGCAGAGTTGCAGTGAAAGGTATTTTAGGGGGAAATTATTTGGGCAAGCAGGGCCACCATGTGCAGTTGTGCATGTTACGCAATATACAACTAGGGCTTGCCATTCACATTAAAATCTCTGTAGAAAACAAGCTGTGTGGCCACTGGTGGCAACCCTGGGAGAAAAGTCTAAGAGATATACAGTTCAGAACCTCTGTGGACATAGGAAGTAAACTTGTTACCATGATGTAAGTCCTTAGAGGGCAGGAACTGGGTCTTATCTTTGGATCTTCAGAGGTTTGCAGTGTCTGGCACATGTTAGGCATATGAGACATGTTTCCCAAGTAAATGAACTCAATCTTGTCCAATCCCCACCAGCTGGTTGTATGAATGAGGGTGAGGTCACAGAAAGGGAATAACTCAGATTTCTTTGACAACTCGAGGTAATGTTGGGCCTCAGCACCAGACGTGTCCCCCTCCCTAATCATTCTAGTTACTTCCAGGGTCTTACAGAGAATTTAATCTGTGATCCCATACTGTCCTCTCTTTTCCTTCCATTCTGGTCTTTATCTAATGTTTAAGAGGGATAGCACCCCAGTCATGCCCACTCTGCAGACCACCACCCACTCTGAGTATAGCGTATCTTCCTAGGTGCTTTACTCCAATGTCCACAAAGCTGCTACAATGGAGACCACAATGGTGTCATGGTCCCTTCTGACCCCTGGGATTGAAGCCTTACTGATTCTACAGAAAATTGGAGAGAATGGTCTTTTGCCCTCTGTAGTCATACACATGGGCACGATGCCATGTCATGCTTCTCATGTCTGATACAGCCCTCCTTAAAACAATGTCTTCAGCTTCTGCCTGACTCAACACTGCACAAAAGATGAGCACTATGAAGCTCTTTCTACCCTCCACCCCCGTGTTTCTGCTTTTGCAAAAGAAAACACAATAAAAAGCAGAGAGTATGTATGGGAACATGAAATATTTTAGTTTGGATGAAGCAAGAGGTATATATATACAAGTGAATGTGGGCAAAAGCTGACCCCAATGGAGACTGAGTAAATAGTGAGGATGGATGCATGCAAACCCATAAACACTAGTGGGAAAACATCTAAAAGCTATTTAAGGAGGAGCCACATTTTCAAGTGTCAAGAAAAACATTATTATGACTGGTGCTATGAACTTAGTGTGGCAACACCAAAATCATACATTGATGCCCTACTCCACAGTGGAATGGTATTTGGAAGACGGGTCTTAGGTATTGGGGATGGAGCCCTTCTGAATGGGATTAGTGCCCTTATAAGAAGAGATATGAGATTGATGATCCCTCTCAACCATCCGAAGATACAATAAGAAGGCAGCCTTCTGCAACCCAGGAAGAGAGCCCTAACCACAACTCAGTCACACTGGCACCCTGATATCAGACTTTCAGCCTCGGGAAGTATGAGAAAGTAGATGGTTGTTGTTTAAGCCACTCAGTCTATGGTATTCTGTTATAGCAGTTCAAGTTGACTACGACAGCTACTTAAAGATGTAATGAAAGTCTAAGCAGAATGGGACAGTGGAGTTACAAAAACCTAGGTTTGGGTTGCAGTGACCTTGGTTAAGTCACTTAACCTCCAAGGACTCTTAGTTTCCTTATCTGTAAAATAGTCACACTACCCATCCCTCAGGCTCTTTTCTAAGAATAGTGCCTATGAAATGCTTAGTACAAAAACTGGCACATAGTAAATATCCAACAAAATGACCACCAAAAAGGTCGTCTATTATAAGGCATTCTCACTGCTAAGGTAATGTTTCATCAGGCTGTATAATAAGTAAGCAAAGCTGGAGATTAGGTAGCTTTATTGGGCTCTTCACATTCTCTTTTCCCAACAAATGACCCAGAAATTAACGAGGGAGTCAATCTGATCAATGAATTCACAGCCTCGTGGTAACACCTGTTTTTCTTCCATAAATCCCCAAAACAGGGAAAGAACAGAATGACTGGTAGTGGAAGTTCAGGGATCGGTAGAAGTTTGGAACAAGGGTGGTGATCTTTTGAGTGTGAGCTTCTTCTCCCTAACACCTCATACCGCATCCTTAAGGTGATTCGTTGTTCCACACAGTGAATTTTAGATACAAAAGACTCAAAGCAAAAGTAAAGTAAAGTAAAGTAAAACTCCATTGAGCATTCTGTGCATTTCAGTCAAAGGATTCATTGCAGGGGCCTTGCACTGGACATCTGTAGACATGGCCCGTAGTTGCCCATCCACCATTGCTTTCAGGCACTCTTTTCCCAGAAGACAGAAAGCCCCGACTTCCAGGACAGGCTCCACTTGCCAAGAACTACTAAGCTCTTTGAAAATCAGCTTCTACCTTATCAAGTACCTTCCAAATATTCCCAGATGGATGAAAACAGTTTCTACTCTCAGGGTCGTGTTTGCAAGCATTAGAGGTTTCTGAAGAGAGTTACTATTGCATATGTTTATTTCCATCAACAACTTCCAGTAATATAAAGAAGAAACTTTTAAAGCATGTGATGGCAAATCCTGACCGTTTTGTAACCTGTGATGTATTTAAGAATCATTCATCCCAGGTAGCACTAGAGCAAGAAGTTTCTTGATGCTGTCTACTTCTCTGAATGACACAAAAACCAGTAAATCTGGTCTCAGTCTGAAAACGAAGTGGCCATGCCACTGAATGTCTGACACCGGAATACAAGAATGGAACCATGCCATGTCTGAGGGATTTCCTGAATGAGGATTCAGGAAAACTGGGCTCTTTATTTTCTCTGCCTACATCTTGTAGCCTGGGGAAAGGGAGCTTCCTCACAACATATTGACACTGTCTGCTCACCTTGGACCACCTAAGTTAAGGAAGGAAAGAACTAATTAGAGCTTTGGGCAGATTGACATTAACAAAGGCGTCCACCAATATACTCAAACACGAACGTTGTAGCCAATATTTTTGACATTTCAGGAGATTGGGAAATGCCAGCAGGGTTCTACTGCCTGAAGCACAGCTTCCTCTGAGGAAGTCCTCCGGAAGTAGCAAGTGTTTTCTTTTCCACTGCTTAAAGGTCAAACCAAATCACTTCTTCCTCAAATAGATCTCACTTTCGCAGGCTCATAAAATGTCCAAGTCAGAATGTGTCTTGGTTTATGAAGCCAGCTAAGGGTGTGAGGGTGACTCAGGCTTTCCCAAGTTCCCCTGCTTATTCAGTACCAGGAATATTTAAATCAGAGCTGACCTTAAAATAGCAGCTCTTTGAAAAGGGCTCAGCACTGACTCCTGAGACGCTCTTTCAGACACTCTTCTTCCTTTTCTGTTCCAGTGGTCACTGCTTAGAAAGTCTGTGACAATATATGCCTGTGTCTGATTTTTTCATTTTGACTGAAGAACATTATTACACTGTGTAAAATTCTAAAATTCATGACAGCTGATGAGAATACCTTAAATCACTTTGCTCACTGAGAGAATATTATGGCAGACTTTTATCTCCTGCACTGGGATACTCAGAAATTGGCCTGCATGAATATCTTTGCTTGATAGATATTTGAAGTACAAAATTCTGCACTAAAGTCTTTCAGAGAACAAGAATGTCATATTATTTTCTGCTCATTCTATGTACCATGATCAAACCAATTAATGATCACTCTAACTATGATATTATGCCATTGACTCTCAGATCTCTCTCTTGAGGTCCAATTTCCTGCTCTCTCTCTCCACATGAGTAATCCATAAAAACCCTAAACTCAGCGGAACTAAAAGCTAATTCAAACCTATTCTGTCTTCTGTTTCCATCTTGGTTAATTACATGACATCTGCCAGTTCTGTGAAATTGAAAAACCTAGAGGCATGCATCCTTAAGTCTTTCTCTCATTCATTCTCAACATGCAACCGTCACTGTACCTTTCCAATTCTCTTGCAGAAATGTCTCTTGGATTAGTCTGCATCCCCCCCTGTCTGAGTTCAGGGACTGGTATCCTTTTTTGGATGACTTCAGCAGCATCCTGTGGAGCCTTCTTGCCACCTGCCTCCTCTAGAGAGCCCAAAAACCCACATCTGATTATGTCATTTTCATGCTATGACACTTCAGGCTCTTGGAAGACACTGGCTTAGCACTCAGAGTTCTTAGGCTGGCTCCAACCACCTCTGTAACCTAATTTCCTGCCATGCCACCTTCCAGCCCCTAGACCCCAGCCACAGTCAGCTTTTTACCACTCCAGAAATAGGACTGACCTTCTTTACTACACTCACCTTGGCCTAGCTCTTTACCTCTCTTTCAAATGCCTCTTCCTTCCCATCTCAACCTAGCCAAATGCTACTCACTCTTCAATACTCATTTCAAATGATTCCTCCTGAGAGAAGCCTTCCTTAATCTGTTCCCCAGCCCTGCCCCAAGTTAATGACTCTTCCCTCCACAATGCTTCAGCATTTTATTCAGGCCCCTACAATAACAGAACTCCCACTGCCCCCATATGTAAGTACATTGTAGGAGATTCCCCATCTTACAATTCATTTTATTCCTGGCACTCAGTAACATTTGATAGACGGACTAGTGGATGGATGAATGGATGGGTTGAGTGATAAAGTTTAAATGTAGGAAAGTGGGCCAATATTGGAGAGAAGGCACTCTAAGAAAATGGAAAAAAGGGGACTGGGCGTGGTGGCTCACACCTATAATCCCAGCACTTTGGGAGGCCCAGGTGGGCGGATCATGAGGTCAAGAGATCGAGACCATCCTGGCTAACATGGTAAAATGCTGTCTCTACTAAAAATACAAAAATTGGCTAGATGTGGTGGCACGCACCTGTAATCCCAGCTACTCGAGAGGCTGAGGCAGGAGAATTGTTTGAACCTGGGAGGCAGAGGTTGCAGTGAGCCAAGATTGCACCATTGCGCTCCAGCCTGGGCGACAGAGCAAGGCTCTGTCTCAAAAAAAAGAAAGAAAAGAAAAGAAAATGGAGAAAAGGGAAAAGAAATCAGAAATCATGTCTCCTCATTTATTCACTTCTAATTTTTTATTCGATTCATTCATTTTCCTTCAAACACAGTCCTAATGAATATTGATCTTCTAAATATTCCCATGGCCCCAGTATTTAAGAAGTTGAGAAGTTAAATTAACCTTCCAAATGTGCTTACTGAACTTATAAAAACATTTTCCTACAGTTTATTAGTGGAAATTTTATTGCCCCTTAAAATTTTTATAGCAAACAGAAGAATTATGAGCAACTTCCTCTTCTAGCCAAGATGGGATACCAGGGAGAAGATTTATCCTCCCATCTTAAACAACTAAAAAACTGGACAAAATGTATGAAAAAAAAGGGTTTTCAAGACATTCACCATCAGGCAACGAAGACAATTCCTGAGAAACAAGAAACAAAGTAGTTGACTCCTACAACTACACCAGTTTACTGCCTGAAGAGAGTGTCCAGGTCATAGTGCAGGGAGGGGAAACTCGGGGTGGGGGCGGTGCAGAAGACTCCTTGAGTTACAGAAATAGAGTTGAGAATCTGAAGGAGACTTGGCACCATAGAGAGAAGAGAAAAAAATTCAGGATTGCCGGAGGTCCCCCATGAGTATTCAACAGAGTACTAATTAGCTCATGCACCTGAGGAAACTATACAAGCATATGGAAAGAACAACATGAAAGGTTTAGAGGGCACAATATCCAGTGCTCACACAGAACCAGGAACAGTAAAGAGTGCTTGTTTCTACCAGCCTGGGCATAGGTGCGATGGGGGTTGGGAGAAAGAGGTTATAAAAGGGCAGGAAGAAACTTTTAGAGGTGAGGATCTGTCCATCATCTTGATTGTGAAGACAGTTTCACAGGCATATATACACATGTGAATACTTATCAAATTATACGTTCACAATCTATACGGCATGTATTATAGCAATTACACCTGAATAAAGGTATTTAAAATACATCAATTATTTGGCAATAGAACAGAGTTTCTGTAATTAGTACTTTTCTGTTTTGCTTTGAATCAATGGTTCATGATAAATAGTTCACAGAGATAAATATCCATTCATTGATTTTAAAGGTGTTTGATTCAAATGCAAATAACTACAATTTACAAAAATATCAAAGAGCTAATGTAAAAGAAAAAAACCACATAGCTAAGTTAAACATGGGCAGTGTCTTAGTTTGTTAAGGTTACTATAACTAAATGCCATAAACTGGGTGGCTTATAAACAATACACAATGATTTCTCACAGTTCTGGAGTCTGGGAAGTGCAAGACCAAAGCTCTGATAAATTCGGTATCTGATGAGGTCCCCTTCCTCATAGATGGAAACTTCTGACTGTGTCCTCATATGGTGAAGAGGCAAGTGAGCTCTTTGGGATCTCTGTTATAACGGCATCAATCCCAATCTTGACCTAATTACCACCCAAATATCCCACCTTTGAATACTATCTCCTTGAGGGGTATTTGTGGGAACAAAAGCATTCAGTCCGTTGTAGGCAGTGAGGTGAGACCAGAGAGACAAGAATTACCTGGAAAGAGAATAGAAGGTGGCTGTTTCTGTCCCAGAAAGAACCCTAAGGTACGGGGAGATATTCCTCTACAAGCTCCTCTCCGCCTGTGGAAATGGGCAAGGCCTAAAATCTGACTCAAGCTAAGTAATCTCTGAAAAGAACATCTCAGCTTATTTCACAGATTTTCTCTTTTATGTAAATGGCTAGCCCAATTTTACAGACAAGCAGATAGAGAAGCTTGGCTAATTCGCCAAATCACAAGTGGGGTTGGAAAATGGGAGAAATTAAAACTGCATGAATATCCACTTTAGTTGGGTGGGTGAAGTACTGCAACTCATCTGAAACTACCTTGCCTTGGAATGAGCAGGTGCTTACCAGAGTGGAAGAGGGTCAACAAACACATCTAAAAGACAAAGACTGCATCAGAATTAGTGATGAGCGTATTGACAAATATTTTTTGGCTAACAGGGTCATGAGGCAGCACTTGGAATCAGGTGGAACATAGCTGGAATTGCTACAATTTTCCTAATGGCATCAACATATTCTATAGTCACTTCTGGCTGGGGGAGGGAGGAAGAGATGTATGTGTGGTTGGGTTTTTTAATTTTAATTGTTACTGTATGATGTTTTTCCACACCAGGCTCATAGACCTTTACAATACCAAGGCTCCATTCCTTTGTGTTTTTTGAAAAAACTGTTGTGGAAAGAGTTTATTCTGATTTTTCCTGTTCCTTCATTCAGTACCCAGTAAGTATTTGGCCTTCCTTTAGCTGCTCTTAGAAGCCTAACCACAGACATAGATACTAGGATGGCATTTGCCTGTGAGGAATAGTATGGCTTGAAATAAAGAATAATTGGCCACACCTATAATCCCAGCACTTTGGGAGGCCAAGGCGGGCAGATCATGAGGTCAGGAGATCAAGACCATCCTGGCTAACATGGTGAAACCCTGTCTCTACTAAAAATACAAAAAATCAGCCAGGCTAACATGGTGAAACCCATCTCTACTAAAAATACAAAAAAATTAGCTGAGTGTGGTGGCACATGCCTGTAATCTCAGCTACTTGGGAGGCTGAGGCAGGAGAATCACTTGAACCCAGGAGGCAGAGGTTGCAGTGAGCCAAGAATGCATCACTGCACTCCAGCCTGAGCAACAGAGCAACACTCTGTCTAAAAAAAAAAAAAAAAAAAAAAGGAAAGAATAATTTTTAGAAATTATCTAGGAGACTTCAATATTGCTTCATTTGCTTTCTTTTCTTAAATAATAATCAGAAATAATTATATATTGGGGAAGATCATACAGAAAAGGTTGGTAAACATTGGAAATGGTCAATTTAAACCATTTACTCAACATTGATTGAAGACTGATATTTTTGTAAAAAGCTGTGCTTAACCCTTAATTGCAAAGCCTGAAACTATGGAACTCAAAAACAGACAAACCAAAAAAAAATGGGAAATGCTTCATGACATGGATATAGACAGTGTTTTTTTGGATAAGACCTCAAAAGCACAGGCAACAAAAGCAAAACCGGACGAACGGGACTATATTAAACTAAAAACCTTCTTCATAGCAAAGGAAACAATCAGCAGAGTGAAGAGACAACCTACAGAATGGGAAAGGATACTGGCAAACTATACAAACTATGGGGGTTAATGTCCAAAATACATAAGGAACTCAACTCAAAAGCAAGAAAACAAATAACACTATTAAAAATGGGCAAAATACCTGAACAGACACTCTGTAAAGAAGATATACAAGGGGCCAACAGGTATATAAAAAATACTCAACATTACTAATCATCAGTGAAATGCAAATGAATACCACAATGAGCTATCACCTTATACCTGTTGTAATGACCCAGGCCTTGCTTTCAAGAAGTGAGTGGCCTGTTAGAGAAGAAATTACCAGCAGACAAATGGCTAGAACAAAAAACAGTAAAAGCAGAGACCTAAGATTGGGTCAGCATATTCTGAGTTTTCTTCAAGTCCTGCAGGCCACACACAAATTACCTTATAGTGGACACTAGGGCCACCATGACAGATAGCCAAAGTCATAAAATGGCTTCAAGAGGTGTATGCGGAAGAACAGAGAGCAGGTTGGGTTGGTGGGATCCCGCTGTTGATAGGAGGTCGTGGTAGATTATTAAAAGTGTCTTCCCATTAGTCATGCCTTCCTGTATCCATGCCCTTTTGCAATGCGCTCCTTTTTTGATGTGCTTCTCATATCGAGAAGTGGCATTTCTTTCCCCCTCTTTGAATACAGGCTGATCTTGTGACTTTTTTTGATCAATAGAATGGTCAAATTTACATCCAATGAGCAGGATTTGTTTGACATAAGTACTCCCTGAACCCAGGTCTTTCCGAATCTAGGAAAAAAACATTTTCTCAGCCCTTCAATCCTTTTTTTTTTTTTTTTGAGACAGAGTCTTGTTCTCATTGCCCAGGCTAGAGTGCAATGGCACAATCTCAGCATACCGCAACATCTGCCTCCTGGGTTCAAGTGATTCTCCTGCCTCAGCCTCCGGGGTATCTGGGACTACAGGTGCATGCCACCACTCCCAGATAATTTTGTATTTTTAGTAGAGACTGGGGTTCTCCATGTTGGTCAGGTTGGTCTCGAACTCCCAACCTCAGGTGATCCGCCTGCCTCAGCCTCCCAAAGTGCTGGGATTACAGGTGTGAACCACCGCACCCAGCCCCCTTCAATCCCTTTAAGGTGTTACTTCCTTTTCTACACTTCATTGTCAAACATTTGTTGTCTCTCTCGCATCCAGATAGGGCCTTGTGGTCAGTTCTCATCACTAGAGTGTGTGGAAGTGTTGTGTCACTTTGAGGCAGTTAAGAGGTGGTGGGCCTTTTCTGTATTCTCTACACCTACCCTCTCCCTGTCAGCAGATAACTACGAATCCATGTGAAGATAGTGGAGACCCAGTGAAAGGAGTTTGATGCCTGACTTAGTGTCTGGAGCAGAGTCCCCACTGTCAGCTGGCATTACATAGTGATGTGAGGGAGAAATAAATTTTTATTCTATCAAGTCACTAACGTACAGAGATTGTTTGTAACAGCAGATCATATAACAACTCATGGGTTTGTAAATGTTTAGCAACTGGATATTCAAACGAAACAAAATAAAACAAGACACAAAACTCCTACTTGTAGTATTTGCTGATTTCTGTGATGTAAATACACCCACCATAGCTATTTTCAAGCTACCAAAGTGATTATTTAGTCAACATTTACTGAACTTGGAGTTGGAAAGAGAAGCTAATCAGTGGCTCTCGTGAACCTGTACAAACCTGCCTCGGCATAGTATTCTGTATGACTTACCTTAACTAATTTACTCTGCCGTCTTCAACACTGCTTGTGTTTGGTGAGAATCTAACTACTCTGTCACATGGAACCACCAGACTGGATAAAGCCTAGATCACCCCATCATCCTGCCAACACTTACTAACTGCATTGGACTGTGACCTAAGTGTTTAGTTACTGAGATTTTGGGATTTTTTGCTAAAAGAAATGCAATGTCTCCTTAGCATCTGACACTGTGCCTTGCACGTGGCAGGCATTAATAAATGTCTGCAGAATTCAATTCTCAAAGCAAGTTCTTTACAATATTTAGGTGGTAGTCAAACCTCATATTCATTTGTTGGTGTTACTCTTAAGAATGTAGATTAGGAGTGTTCAGAGTCCAGTTAGTTAAGCATCTTCTGAAACTCAAATATATATATATATATCTCTGTGTGTATAATTTTTATCTTCACATTTATTGTGTGCTAAAAAAAATGCAAAATTAGAGCTACACTGCCATATCTGTTTGATACATTCATACACACATACACACACACACACACACACACAAAGGCAGGAGAATTATTTGAAGCTGGGAGGTGGAGGTTGCAGTGAGCTGAGATTGCAGCCTGGGTGACAAAGTGAAACTCTGTCTCAAAAAAAAAGAATTATATTAACTTAGTAACAGCCATCCTATAGGAAAGAACTACATGGGAATGAACTTTGCTTAATCCTTAATGTGAGAGCACAGGCTTAAACTGAACTTCTTGAATCTGAGCTGAGAGTTCAAATGAGAAAAACCCAATTTGCCAAAGGACTATATACCTCAAGAATTCATAATACTGTTGATTATTTAACTTTGACTCAACTGCCAAATGTGTAAAACACATAAACTTGCTAAAGGAAATTTCAGAGCAAGGAATGAAATTGAGGGCATGAGAGCTCAGCCTTCTTGGCTCATGGGTGAAATCCACTTTGATGGCTGCTTTCACAATGGTTACGGCTCACCAGGCTTTGCTGGGGCAAAAATTTCTGGATTTATCATCTCTGTACCAAAAAGGAAAAAAGATACTTTATCTAAACAGAAATTTGAAGTGGCAATTTAAAAAAAAAGATAGGCCGAGCACGGGGGCTCACACCTGTAATCCCAGCACTTTGGGAGGCCAAGGTGGGCGGATTATGAGGTCAGGAGTTCAAGACCAACCTGGTTCAAGTTCAACATGGTGAAACCCCGTCTTTACTAAAAATACAAAAACTAGCCAGGTGTGGTGATGTGCGCCTGTAATCCCAGCTGCTCAGGAGACTGAGGCAGGAGAATCTCTTGAAACCAGGAGGCTAAGGTTGCAGTGAGCTGAGATCGCTTACTGTACTCCAGCCTAGGTGACAGAGCAAGACTGTCTCAAAAAAATAATAAAAAATAAAAAGATGACATTCAGTCATAGATTGGTCACACTTATTATATTGCTTTATTTTATGAATAAATGTAGGTTATTTAGCTATTTATACCTTGATGAAACACTCTTTCTTTTCAGCATCTTTATTGAGATATAATTCACATATTATACAATTCACTCATTTTAAATGTGCAATCCAATGGTTTTTAGTATGGTCACAGAGCTCTGCAACCATCACCATAATCAGATTTAGAACATTTTAATTGTCTAGTAAAGAAACTCCATAACCATTAGTAGTCATTCCCCATTTCTCTCCAATCCATTCTATCCTCTCCCCTCTGACCCCCAACAACAGGCAGTCACTTGTCTAGTTTCCGTTTTTATACATTTCCCCATTCTGTACATTTTTTTCTCCTTCTGTCTAACTGTGATTGTATATCCTTTGACCAAAAACTCCCCCTAACCCATAATCACCCAAGCCCCTAATAACCACCATTCTACTTCCCTCTTCTATGAAATCAGCTTTATTAGATTCCACATGAGTGAGATCATGTTGTATTTATCTTCCTGTGCTTGGCTTATTTTACTTACATTATATCTTCCAGTTTCATTCATGTTGTCATAAATGACAGGATTTCCTTCTTTTTTATGACTGGATAGTATTCCATTGTGTGTGGGGGTTTGTGTGTGTGTGTGTGTGATCTCACTTTTTTAATCCACTCACCTGTTGATGGGCACTTAGGTTGATTCCATGTCTTAATGTCTTGGCTATTGTGAATAGTGGTAAACATCAGAGTGCAGATGTCTTTTTGACACACTGCTATTATTTACTTTAGATATATACCCAGTGGTGGGATTGCTGGATCATATGGTAGTTCTATTTTTAGTTTTTTGAGAAACTTCAATGCTGTTTCCCATCATGGTTGTACTAATTAATATTCATATCAAAAGTGTGTATGAGTTACCTTTTCTCCACAACCACACCAACTTTTGTCTCTTTGATAATAGTCATTCTAACAGGTATAAATCGATATCTCATTGTGGTTGTTTTGCATTTCACTGATGATTAGTAATGTTGAGTATTTTTTATATACCTGTTGGCCCCTTGTATATCTTCTTTACAGAGTGTCTGTTCAGGTATTTTGCCCATTTTTAATAGTGTTATTTATTTCCTTGCTTTTGAGTTGAGTTCCTTAAATATTTTGGACATTAACCCCCATAGTATATATAGTTTGCCAGTATCCTTTCCCATTCTGTAGGTTGTCTCTTCACTCTGCTGACTGTTTCTTTTGTTATGAGGAAGCTTTGTAGTTTAATACAGTCCCATTTGTCCAATTTTGCTTTTGTTGCCTGTGCTTTTGAGATCTTATCCAAAAAACCATTGTCTATATCCATGTCATGAAGCATTTCCCCTGTTTATTTTAGTAGTTCCATAGTTTCAGGTTTTGCAGTTAGGTCTAATCCATTTTGTGTTTACTTCTTTTAAATTCTTTTTTTCTTGGCCAGGCACGGTGGCTCACGCCTGTAATCCCAGCACTTTGAGAGGCCGAGACGGGTGGATCACAAGGTCAAGAGATCGAGACCATTCTGGCCAACATGGTGAAACCCCATCTCTCTCTCTCTCTCTCTCTCTCTCTCTCTATATATATATATATATATATATATATATATATATATATAAATTAGCTGTGTGTGATGGTGCGTGCCTGTGGTCCCAGCTACTCGGGAGGTTGAGGCAGGAGAATCGCTTAAAACCAGGAGGCGGAGGTTGCAGTGAGCCGAGATCACACCACTGTACTCCAGCCTGGCAACAGAGTGAGACTCCGTCTCAAAAAAAAAAAAAAAAAGTTTTTCTTTTTTATTTCAACTTTTATTTTAGATACAGGAGTACATGTGCAGATTTGTTACGTGGGAATATTGCGTGATGCTGAGGTTTGGAGTACAGATCCCATCACCCAGGTAATAAGCATAGTATCCAATAGGTATCTTTTAACCCAATCCCCTCCCTCCACCCTCTAGTAGTCCACAGTATTTATTGTTCCCATATTTATGTCCATGTGCCCTCTATGTTTAGCTCCCACTTATAAGTGACAAAATGTAACATTTGGTGTTCTGTTCCTGCATTAATTTGCTTAGGATTATGCCTGCAACTGTATGCATATTGCTGCAATGTACCTAGTTTCATTCTTTTTTATGGCTGCATAGACTCAACAATCCCATTACTGTATATATACCCACCCCGAAAAAAAACATCATTCTACCAAAAAGACACATACACTCATGTGTTCATTATGGTACTATTCATTACAGCAAAGACATGGAATAAACCCAGGTGCCCATCAATGGTAGACTGGATAAAGAAAATGTGGTACATATACACCATGAAATACTATGCAGCCATTTTGAGTTGATTTCTGCATATGAGAAATAAGGATCTAATAACATTCTTTTGCATGTGGATATCCAGTTTTCTCAATACATTTATTGAAAAGACTGTCCTTTCCCCAATGTGTATTCTTGACACCTTCATCAAATATCAGTTGGCTGTAAATGTGTGGATTTTTTCCTGGGCTCTCTATTCTGTTCCTTTGGTCAATGTGTCTATTTTTTATGCCAGAACCAGGCTGTTTAGGTTATTATAGCCTTATAATATATTCTGAAGTCAGGTAGTGTGATATCTCCAGTTTTGTTCTTTTTGCTCAAGATTGTTTTGGCTATTTGGGGTGTTTTGTGGCTCCATACAACAAAAGCCATATGATCGTTTCGAGAGATGCAGAAAAAGCATTTGACAAAATTCATCACCCTTTCATAATAAAAACTCTCAACCAATTAGGTATAGAAGAAATGTACCTCAACACAATAATGGCCTTATTTGACAAACCTATAGTGAACATCACATTTAACGGGAAAAAATTAAAAGCTTTTCCTCCAAGATCTGGAACAATGCAAGGACTCCCATTTTCACCACTTCAATTCAACATAGTCCTGGAAGTCCTAGCCAGAACAATTAGGCCAGAGAAAGAAATAAAATGTATCCAAGTTGGAAAGGAGGGAGTGGAACTGTTCCTGTTTGCAGATGGCATGATCTTATACATAGAAAACCCTAAAGATGCCACCAAAAAAACTGTTAGAACTAATAAATGAATACAATAAAGTTGCAGAATACAAAATCAATATTAATAATATTAGATTAATAGAAAGCATATATATATATCTAGCATGTATTTATATATAAACATATTGTATTATATTAATAGAGAGAAAGCAGCCTATCTGAAAAAGAAATCAAGGAAACAATTCCATTTACAATAGCTACAAAAAGAAAAAAATACCTAGGAGTAAATTTAACCAAGAAGGTGAAATATTTCCACAATGAAAACTATAAAACATTGATGAAAGAAATTGAAAAGCACGCAAATAAATGGAAAGATATCCCATGCTCATTGATTGGAAGAATTAATACTGTTAATTAATTAATACTATTAAAATTGTTTAAATGTCCATACTAGCAAAAGCAGATTCAATGCAGTCCCTAACAAAATAGCAAGGATATTCTTTACAGAAATAGAAAAAAATCACTTTGTTTCTAATTATAAGTCTTTTTTTTTGTAATACAGAGTTTCACTATGTGGCCCAGACTGGAGTGCAGTGGTGTGATCTTGGCTCACTGCAGCCTCTGCCTCCCAGGTTCAAGCGATCCTTCCACCTCAGCCTCCTAAGTAGCTGGTATTATACAGGCATACACCACCGTGCCCAGTTAAGTTTTGTATTTTTTAGTAGAGACGGGTCGTCGCCACATTGGCTAGGCTGGTCTTGAACTCCTGGCCTCAAGTGACTCCCTCCATCTCAGCCTCCCAAAGTGCTTGGATTACAAGTGTGAGCCACAGTGCCTGGCCTATAGGTCATTTATGTTTGCTATTTAGACACTAAAAAAAAAAATATTCTCCAAAAGTAGGCTGTACCAATCACTGTGGCCCTTGCGTCACCTTCTATAAGACCACATGTAGGTCTCCAGCAACTTATGAGCTTTTTTTTTTTTTTGAGACGGAGTCTTACTCTTTCGCCAGGCTGGAGTACAGTGGCACGATCTCGGCTCACTGCAACCTTCACTTCCCAGATTCAAGCAATTCCCCTGCCTCAGCCTCCCGAGTAGCTGGGACTACAGGTGCATGCCACCACACCTGGCTAACTTTTTCTATTTTAGTAGAGACGGGGTTTCACCATGGCCAGGATGGTCTCAATATCCTGACCTCATGATCCGCCCGACTCGGCCTCCCAAAGTGCTGGGATTACAGGCGTGAGCCACTGCGCCCAGCCGGGAAGTTGTTTTAAAATTTAATGCTAGATGATCCTTTGACCAAAAACAGGATCAGAGCCACCCCAGGAAAAAAAAAAAAAAAAAAAAAAAAAGATATTCTGTTAAATCCTGTGGGTGGACTAATGGTGAAATAGGCTTTCCAGGACACTGAGAAGAAGGATACAGAGACTATCCAGGGACTTCTGGGCACTCACTCTGTTTTATCCTTTAAATAAGCATAAATCTTGCTGACACTGAGTTTAGCTAAGAATCATTAGCACATTTACTCTCTAGACTGTCTTTAATATTCCAGGATATATATAAATACTGTCTTCTAAGGGCATACATTATCTGTGTAAATGCTTCCTTAATGGTACTGTGACATAGTCAAAAAATGAATTGCTCAGATCAAAAAAACCAAAGCAAAACCCAGCTTTGCATGTTAAATGTTAATGGAAGCTTCCAAGAGATGCTAGCACAGGCAGTGGAAAGGTAGCTACCTTGTTTCCAAGAAGATTCTACATTTCTTCCTAAATAAACCAGGAGTTTAATCTAACCAATGTGTGCATATGTGTGCAGGTATGCACACACATATATGGTTTCTTCCTACAGTTACACTGGATTCTGCAACTGTCATTTATAACATTATGTAGGTATCATGAATGAGGTTTAACACTTAAATATATGGCTACATTGAAGTGAAAGAGGGACAGCAGGAACAATGGGAGGAAACAAATGCATTAAAAAACACATGAATATTATAATGAATTTAAGTTAAAGGGAGGGCACTATTCTGAATAATAATGATCAACTAAACAAACACATTTACATCTGTCACAGAGTCACAAGAACAAAGAGAAGAGAGGGAAGACAACAGCAATAAATTTATGGAAGCCAGAAAACAGATGGATACATGGTAACTGACCTAAAAGGCTCAACTCAGCTGAATTCTAAGCCAGCAGCAGGAAAGCCAAGAAAAAACCCAGTTTGCACCTCAGAACTTTTTCTTAACAGCTTAGGAATTGGTGGCAGCTGTAGAAATGCTGGTTAAAGTAAGGCTAGAAACAGGAGATTTCATTGAAAATCTATTTAAGAAGAATCGATGTCCCAAAGTGCCTCCTCCACTCCAAGCAGTTGAGACTGATCCTACTTCATCCTAACAGGAGACTGAAGGTTTATTTCTTGTAGGGAATGAGGACAGCGGGTCTTTGGACTAGGGTACACCAGGCACAGTTAATGATCGAGAGGGGAAATTTGCCTATTAAATGTTGACACAGCTACCTTTCTTTTCTCATTCAGTTTCCCAAATGCTCCTAAGAGATTGTAAAGGTCTTCTTCATTTGGGTGGGACCAATTGGGCTGGAGGCGGGGATGGGGACAGGAAGGAAGAGATATTAGCATTGGGGATTTTCTTTTTTTTTTTTTTTTTTTTTCTTTGGGACGGAGTTTCGCTCTTGTTACCCAGGCTGGAGTGCAATGGCGCGATCTCGGCTCACCGCAACCTCCGTCTCCTGGGTTCAGGCAATTCTCCTGCCTCAGCCTCCTGAGTAGCTGGGATTACAGGCACGTGCCACCTGCCCAGCTAGTTTTTTGTATTTTTAGTAGAGACGGGGTTTCACTGTGTTGACCAGGATGGTATCGATCTCTTGACCTCGTGATCCACCCGCCTTGGCCTCCCAAAGTGCTGGGATTACAGGCTTGAGCCACCGCGCCCAGCCAGCATTGGGGATTTTCTAATGAAATAGATCAGGCCAATCACATTACAGCGTCTCCCACAATTGAAAAACCCTACTCATTTGTACAAAGCTGTATAATGTATTCAGACAGTCAAGGGTCATCAGATACCAGAAATATGAAACAAAATGAACAAAGCCAGAAAGAAAAGAAACAAAACAGGAAACAAACTTTGGAGAGAGAGGGAAACCTTTAAAAGGATTACTTATATCTTCTGAGACATAAGATATTGTATCCATGAAACTAGAACAATATGGTATGAGAAAAGAACATTCGGAATACACAAAAAGTTGAAGAGCTGTTGGCAATAAAATAAAAATTCAATAAGAGTTTGGAAAACATCTCAGAAAATAGAGCAAAAAGTATAAAGATTTAAAAATAGAAGGAAAAAATCAATTCAGAAGATACTAATCTGAATAACCTGTGTTAATTTTGCAGAAGAAAATTGAAGTAACTAAAATCATTTGCTGAGGTATACTTATGAGTTCCTAAGCTTTAGGAATTTTTTTTTTTAATTTTAGTTGTTTTTCTTATTTATAGTTTAGTTTTCTTAAAGTCGCGATGAAATGTAGTTTAAGAGGCAAATAGGCCTATAAGACTTATGGAAAAGAGCAGCAGCTGTCCCTCTCTTCTCTTCCTTGGCCACAAACACAAGACAGAGAAAAACAGAAAGGAAGACATCAGCAACAAAATGATTTCCAGAATCTTCTCCAAAATTGAAAAACTCGAATTTCCGATTTGAAAGGGCTCATCGCAAAGAAGGAAGATAGAGCTATATCAAGGCAGTTTTAAATTACTTAGGTTAAGTAAAAGGTCTTTCTAAACAGAAAGAGATGAAACAACAATAGCAAAAACTCAGCTTTTATATAAAGGGTAGTGAATGATTGTGGTATTTTACTTTTCCACAGCAATGCTGGAAGCTAGAAAACAATAGGACAATGCCATCAAAATTTGAAGGAAGGGCAGGCACAGTTACTCACACCTGTAATCCCAGCACTTTGGAAGGCCAAGGCAGGCATATCACCTGAGGTCAGGAGTTCAAGACGAGCCTGGCCAACTGGGCGAAACCCCAACTCTACTAAAAAATTACAAAATTAGCAAGGCATGGTTGCTCATGCCTGTAATCCTAGCTACTCAGGAGACTGAGGCAGAAGAATCGCTTGAACTCAGGAGACAGAGGTTGCAGTGAGCCGAGATCGCACCACTGTACTCCAGCCTGGCGCCTGGCAAAAGAGCGAGACTCTCTCTCAAAAAAAAACACCAACATATATATTTTTACATATATATATATAGTCTTAAAAATTTTACTTCCCATGCCCTCTTTCTGGAGAAACTACTAGAGTATGTGGAAGATATAAGGCAACAGAACCAAGTCAAGAAAGTGTCAAAAAAAAAAAAAAAAAAGCAAGATAGTGGCAAAGGGAGATTATCAGATGACAATGTTCAACAGGCCTAGGGAGAAAGCTGTCTATACTGAAGCAGAGCAGAGGTTTGTTAGGAGAGATTTCTCTTTAAAAAGACAAAACTAGCCGGGCGTGGTGGCTCACGCCTGTAATCCCAGCACTTTGGGAGGCCGAGGTGGGCAGATCACAAGGTCAGGAGTTCAAGATCAGCCTGGCCAACATGATGAAACTCTGTCTCTACTAAAAATACAAAAATTAGCTGGGCGTGGTAGCAGGTTCTTGTAATCCCAGCTACTCAGGAGGCTGAGGCAAGAGAATCGCTTGAACCCGGGAGGCGGAGGTTGCAGTGAGTCAAGACCATGCCATTGCACTCCAGCCTGGGTGACAGAGTGAGACTCCGTCTCCAATAAATAAATAAATAAAAATAAAAAGACAAAACTGATGAAATATCGAATGTATTCAAATTTATTGAGAGAAGGAATGAAGAAAAGTCTGGAAGTAAAAGTATGTGTAAATACATAGAAAATTAAGGAAACAAAACAAGAAAAGTATTCCGCGGGAAACACAGTTATGCAGTAAAGAAAACGTAGTCATAGTGAGTAGTGAATAGAGGTGGAGAGAGGGATATCTAGATAGATGATAGATAGATGATAGATCGATATGTTCTATGTAATCGCAATCTACATCCCACCAAGTTGTTTCGTAGAAGTTGGAAACCTTATTCTAATGTTTATAGGAAAATATAAAGTATCTAAAATAACCAGCTGAGGATATCCTAGTCTGCCGCAGGCTTTGCTGATGGCCTCTGAGAGCACCCACCGTGGCAGCCCTCACTGGGGACTCTCTACAGGCCCAGAGGGAACAAAAGTGGCTCTAAACCCAGCACATGAACTTTGAATGGAGTTAAAGCATTTAATATGATTGAAGCACAGGAGCAGACAGTGCTAAACAGCAAGTAGTAGCTGGTACACATTTGGTGAGTAGGGAAGCACTTCCTTCTCCTACTGGTGCTGAGATAGCAGAAATTAGTCAATTTCAGTATGAAATGGAATATAATAAAGATATTAGTCAGCAAATGAGGGTCCCAGAAAAAATTAAAGTTAGCACCATCAAATGGTGAACTGACACAAGAATTCCAAGAAGGAGTTCTAAATGCTAATGTGATGATGCGGGTTCTGGAGAAGATTGTTGCAGCAGAGAACAACGGAGACATTCCGATTTGAAGACCAGTGGATCTTGACCTTATTCAGTCAACTGCCTTTGAACCTCTGGCACTAACACCACCACTTCATGTACTTTCAGTGAAAGACCACCAGATTTTCAGGATTTAGAAAGACCTTCAACCCTTCAAAATGAAGAAATCTGTGCAGTTGGCAAGCTAAAAAGAGACTGTTCTTTGAAAATGTTGTTGGCCGAAACAGACAGTTATCAGTAGTGATTTCGTCGTGACACCATCACCATAAGAAGCTTGGATCTGCCTTCCCAAGATGATACCCGAAAATAGAACTAATCTTTCCTCCGTTCATGGCATCCTGTCATTTATCCGGTCTTCTACTCGTAGGGCTTACCAGCATATCGTGGATGCGCTAGATGAAGATCGCACACCTGGTACCAGCAGGTCTGCGGGTACCACTTATAATCCTCATCGTGACAACATCAGGTACGGCACTTCAAACATAGATACAACAATTGAAGGAACTTTGGATGACATGACTGTTGTAGATGCAGCTTCGTTAAGAAGACAGATAATCAAACTAAATAGACGCTTACAACATTTGGAGGAAGAGAACAAAGAACGTGCCAAGAGAGAAATGGTCATGTATTCAATTACTGTAGGATTCTGGCTGCTTAGTAGCTGGCTCTTGTTTCGCCGCTAGAGGTAACTTCAGCTCTTAAACAAACTATCTCAACAGCTAGAAATATAGAGAACGTGCAAACTTCTTTGTTTCTGTCTTTGCATTTTATGCTGTTATATAGTCCATGCCCTGGTATGTGTTTCTTCCAGAGAGAAGGGGGGACCTATATTGTCAGAGGAAAGGTATATTCTGTCACTCAGCTGTATTCACTTTTAACCAGTTCTGCAGTAGTAGCTACTTAAAATTCTCCCTTTACATGTTTTTTAAGTAGGCTCTAGTTTGTTGGGATTTTTTTTTAAGGAATTGATTTTGTGCCTCCGTAGTCTGCACAACTAACTCTTTGAGTGGGAGAAAGAGTGTATAGACAATGGATTTAGAAAAGTATCTTTAAAAGGAAAACATTTTATTCTCTTTTACAAAGACTAAATAGATTAAATGATTTTGTTAATAGATGGTTTTGCATCTACATTTCAACATTAACACTTTTGAAGTCAGGGTCTGGTGTCAGATTTAAGTAAATCAAACCACCTAATACTTCATGATCACCTTCATTAAGCACAGGTACAGATTAAATTAATTCATAACATTTCAGCACTTTAATATGTATGCAATATGTGTGTTCTTATTTCCATTTGGGTTTTGCATTCGGTTTTCTATAAAGGGCATTTTTACTAAGTCTATGTGTGAATAATTTTTAAAATTACAGAATAAAGAACAAATGTAGTATATTTAATAAACTGCCGACCAAAAACCAAACAAGGTTTGAAAAGGAAGAATAAAGTTGATGGACTTAAACTACTGACTTCAAGTCTTATTAGGAAGCTTTATTCTTTAGTAATTAAGATTGTGTGGTATTGGCATGGAGACAGACAGGCCTATCAATAGAATAGAGAGCATAGAAATAGACCCACGCTTATATAATTAATTTATTTTTTAAAAAGGGAGCAATGTAATTAAGCAGGAATAGGATCGTCTTTTCAGGAAATGGTACTGAAAAACTTAGAAATCTACATGGAAATAAAAAGAATCTCAATCTTTATTTTATAGCATACACAAAAATTAATTAGAAATGGATCATGAACCTCAAATAAAAGCAAAAATTATGAATAGTCTGTGAGGAAACACAAGAAAAGATTTCTTTAATAAGATATAAAAAACATGATACTCTTAAGTAAAACAATTTAAAAATGTAATAGATACAAAATGGAATACAATTCAGGCTTTAAAAGAGGGGAATTGTGTCATTTGCAACAACACAGACAAACCTGGAGGATATTATGTTAAGTGAAATAAGCAAGGCACAGAAAGACAAATACCACATGATCTCACTTATAAGTGAATCTAAAAGAGCTGAGCTCACAGAAGTGGAGAGCAGAATGATGGTTCCAAGAGTCTCAGAATGGGAGTTGACGGGAAAATGGAAGAAGCTTATCAAAATTTCAGTTAGACAGGAGGAATAAGCTTTGGTGATCTATTGTACAGAATGGTGACTATAATAAATAATAATGTATTACATACATAAAAGTAGCCACAAGAGTAGATTTTAAATGTTTTCACCACATTTCTGTAAGTATGTGAGGTGATAGGTTTGTTAATTAGCTTAATTTAATCATTCCACATTGTAAACATATACCAAAACACCACATTGAATTACATATATACAATTGTTAGTCAATTAAAAATAAATTTTAAAAATAAATCTAAAGAATAAAAAAAGGAGATAAATTGGATGTCAAAAACTTCTCTTCTTTGAACAATACTGATACGGTTTGGCTCTGTGTCCCCATCTATATCTCATCTTCAATTGTAATCCCCATGTGTCAAGGGGGGGACCTCATGGGAGGTGATTGGATCACAGGGACAGTTTCCCACATGCTGTTCTTGTGATAGTGAGTTCTCTAAGATCTGATGCTTTAAAAGTGTTTAGCAGTTTCCACTGCGCTCTTGCTCTCCTGCTGCCATGCAAATATGCCTTGCTTCCCCTTCACTTTCTGCCATAATTGTAAATTTCCTGAGTCCTCCCCAGCCATGTGGAACTGTGACTCAATCAAATGTCTTTTGTTTATAAATTACCCAGTCCGGGTAATACCTTTATAGCGGTGTAAAAACGAACTAATATAGAGAATTGGTATTGGCAGAGTGGTGTCCTGCTATAAAGATAACCTAAAAATGGGGAAGTGACTTTGGAACTTGGTAATAGGCAGAGGTTGGAGCAGCTTGGAGGGCTCAGAAGAAGACAGAGCTTGTTGTGAAGTTTGGAACCTCTAGAGACTTGTTGAATGGTTTTAACCAAAATGTTGATAGTGATATGGACAATGAAGTCCAGGCTGAGGTGTTCTTACATGAAGATGAGAAACTTATTGAGAACTAGAGCAAATGTCACTCTTGTTATGCTTTAGCAATGAGACTGGCAGCATTTTGTCCCTGCTCTAGAGATCTGTGGAACTTTGAACTTGAGAGAGACGATTTAGGCTATCTGATGGAAGAAATTTCCAAGCAGCAAAGCATTCAAGAGTGGACCTGGCTGATTATGAAAGCATTCAGTCATGTGCATTCATAAAGAGATGGTTTGAAATTGGAACTTACGTTTAAAAGGGAAGCAGAGAATAAAGGTTTGGAAAATTTGCAGCCTGACCATGTGTAGAAAAGAAAATGCATTTTCTGGGGAGGAATTCTACCCAGCTGCAGACATTTGCACAGGTAAAAGAAAGAGCCAAGACAATGGTGTAAATGTCTCCAGGGCATGTCAGACTAGCAGCCTCTCCCATCACAGGCCCAGAGGCCTAGGAGGAAAAATGGCTTTGTGATCCAGGCCCAGGGCCTCCCCCCATGGACCAGTGTGATATCTTAAGGAGGCAAAAAGTGATCAAGGTCTCTCTGAATAAGATTATGACGCAAAGCCGCAGAGCTGATATACCCCTGAGGTAGGACAGTAAAGGTATATTGTTGGCTTTGCCAGAAGGCAAATTGCTTCTGGTGGACCCTTTGGACAGGAATGGAGAAAAAGGCACTTGCCAAGTCAGTGTCTGCATACCAGGTACCAGAAGATGTGTTAACTTGCTCAAGCAATGAAACCACATCTCGTCCAGCAGCTGCAATTGGAGTCACCACTTGGTTAAGCTTGGATAATCCACGGTCTTTCTCCAAGATCAATCTGTCTTCTGCACAGGCCAAATGGGAGAATTGAATGGGGATGTGGTGGAAATCACCAACCCTGTGTCTTTCAAGTCCTTGATGGTGGCACTAATCTCCACAATCCCTCCAGGGATGTGATATTGTTTTTGATTTACTGTTTTTCTAGGTAGAGGCAGCTCTAATGGCTTCCATTTGGCCTTTCCCACCATAATAGCCCTCACCCTACTGGTCAGAGAGCCAGTATGGGAATTCTGCCAGCTGCACCTCTTTTGTTTATAAATTACTCAGTCTCAGATAGTATCTTTATTACAAATACTGTTAAGAAAAAGAACAGGCATGCAACAGGCTGGGAGAAAATAGTAGCAAAACACTTGTCTAATAAAGGGTCTGTATGCAGAATATATAAAAATTCTTATGGCTGGGCGCGGTGGCTCAAGCCTGTAATCCCAGCACTTTGGGAGGCCGAGGCGGGTGGATCACGAGGTCAGGAGATCGAGACCATCCTGGTCAACATGGTGAAACCCCGTCTCTACTAAAAATACAAAAAATTAGCTGGGCATGGTGGCGCGTGCCTGTAATCCCAGCTACTCAGGAGGCTGAGGCAGGAGAATTGCCTGAACCCAGGAGGCGGAGGTTGCGGTGAGCCGAGATTGCGCCATTGCACTCCAGCCTGGGTAACAAGAGCGAAACTCCATCTAAAAAAAAAAAAAAAAAAAAAAAACTCTTACAACTGAATGAGAAGACAGACAATCCAGCTAAAAGTGGGCAAAAGATATGAAGAGATACTTAACCAAAAAAGGCATATGAATGCCAGATGAATATTAAAATACATGAAAGAGACATGTATATTAAATATTAAAACACATGAAAAAAAGTCAGCATCTAGTCATTATGACTACTCATACCCACTAGTGCAGCTAAAATTAAGGACTGCCAATATCAAGAGTCAACAAGAATGTTTGAACAAATGGAACACTCATAAATTGTAGGTGACAACATAAAGTGGTATAATCACTTTGGAAAACAGTTTGGCAGGTTCTTGTAAAATTAGTATTATACCTACCTGTGACTCATAAGTATTTTCCCAAGACAAAGGTAAATATATGTCCATACAAAGATTTAATGTTCATAAAAAGCTTTATTCTCAATAGTCAAAATTAAAAACAACCCAAATGTCCATTAAAAGATAGATAAGCAAATTGTGATATCTCCATTTAATAGCATACTATTAAGCAGTAAAAAAGAACTACTGATTCATGAAGCATGGATGAATCTGAGAAACATTATGCCAAGTGAAAGAAGCCTGACTCATAGGATATATATACAATTCTATTTACATAAAACTCTAGAAAAGGCAATCCAACTTATTGATTGAAAGCAGGTCAGTGTGTGCCTTGTGGGGGTGAGAGGGGAGTGGGAATTGACCTAAAAGAGACATGAGGGGGATTTCTAGGATAATAAAATGTTTTATTGGTTGTAATGATTGCTAATGGGTATATATTTATCAAAACATTTTGAATTATATACTTAAAATTGGTGTATTTTAATATATATAAATTATACCTCAATAAAGTTTTTTTTTAAAAAAATCAACGTAATTCACCACATTAACTAAAGAGACAAAAACCAGATAATCATCTCAGTAAATGCAGAAAAAGCATTTGATAAAATTCACTATCTACTCATGAAAACATTTTGTAACATTCTCAGAAGAGAGGTAAACTGCCTAAAAAGCCTATTTCACAAAGAACCTAGAGCTAACATTGTATTAAACAATGTTAAGTGTGAAATGCTAAGTGTTCCCTTTGAGAAGAAGAAGACAAAGATGCTCTCTATGTACTCCTCTATTAAACACTATATGCTCTAGCCTGTGCAATTAGTAAACAAACATAAATAAGAAGTATAAAGATTAGAAAGGAAGAAGGAAAACTTATTCATAGATATATTTGTGTAAATGATCAAAAATCTACAGTCAACCTTAGAATTAACAAATAAGTTTAGCAAAGTTGTTGGATATGAAGTCAAAAAAAAAATGCATTTTCATATACCAGAACAATTCATTAAGTGAATTTTTTTTTTGAGACGGAGTCTCACTCTGTCCCAGGCTGGAGTGCAGTGGCGCAATCTTGGCTCACCACAACCTCCGCCTCCCGGGTTCAAGCAATTTCCCTGCCTCAGCTTCCTGAGCAGCTGGGACTACAGGCGCATACCACCACACCCGGCCACAAAGTGAAATTTTGAGATACCATGTATAGTGGCATCACAAAAGATCAGATACTTAGTAATGAATCTAATGTATGATGTGCAAAAGCTCCACACAGAAAACTATGAAACATTTGAGAAATTAAAGACCTAAACCCGTAGAGAGATCCCAGTTTTCACATATCAGAAAACTCTATAAAGCATAAATATCAATTCTCTCCAAATTAATTAACTACATTTCCAATTAAAATCCTAACATTTTTGGCACAATTGACAATGGATTCTAAAATTTATAACACAAATGCAAAGAGTGAAAATATCCGAAGCAATATCAGAGAATGACTCTAGCAGGTACCAAATTTTATATAGCGGCCAGGCATGGTGGCTCACACCTGTAAATCCGAGCACTTCGGGATGCCAAGGCAGGAGGACTACTTCAGGAGAGTTTGAGACCAGTTTGGGCAACACAGCAAAACCCCACCTCTACAAAAAATAAAAACGAAAAACTTAGCCAGGCATGATGGTGTGCACCTGTCATCCAAGCTACTTGGGAGGCTGAGGCAAGGACGATTATTTGAGCCCAGGAGGTCAAGAATGTACTCCAGCCTAGGCAACAGAGTGAGACCCTGTCTCTAAAATCATTTTTTAACCTATACAGCTAAGGTAATAAAGACAAAGTATTATTGGTACAAGAATATTCAAATAGACCAATAGAATACATATCCCAGAAGTAGACACAGACATCTATAGGCATTTGATTTATTTGTAAAAGTTGCACAGAGCAGTGGGGAATGTTTTTAACAAATGAAATTGAATAAACTGTAAATCCTTATACTAAAAAACAAAATTTGATGCCTAACACCCATTTTATAAAATTCAATTCCAGGAGAATTGTATATTTAAACGTGAAAGGCAAAACAATACAACTTTTGGAATAGGGAAAGATTTTAACAGGACATACATAAAATAGCACTTATTAAAGAAAATATTGATTGGTTAGATTACATTAAAATTGAGAATGTTTGGTCATTGAAACCATTGAGAAAATGAAAGGGAAATCATAAAGGTATTTGCAATAAAATAACAAAAGGCTTACAATATATGAAGAATTCCTACAAGTCAACAAATAATCTACTGGAACAAAAAAAATGAGCAAAAGTTGAAAATTTCATTAACAAGCAATAGTAAGCTATAATTTTAGAATTCAGAATGGTAGTTACCTTTGGGGAGTGGGGAAGGATACTGACCTGGAGGACAGATAGGAGTTCAGTTTCTGAGATGCTTACAATATTCCATTTATTGACTTGAATGGCAATTACACAACTCTATTTCATGAGTTGCTTATTTATTTTACATGCATTTCCCCATATGCATGCTATACTTCACAGTTTTAAAAGTTAAAAATGGAATAAGTATATCAACAGGGAAGTTATAGAAAACCTCCAAAGCTCAAATGCCTACAAAAAAGATGTTCATAATCATTAGTGACCAGAGAAATGCAAATTAAAACAATAAGATATCACATCTTTTAGACTGGCAGAAACAGCTTCATATCAATTATGGGCAGGGATGTACATAGGAAACCTCATTCACTAACATTGGGAACATGGGACTTATCAGGCCATTCTGTGTGTGTGTGTGTGTATGTGTGGGTGTGTGGCTGTGGGTGTGTGTGTCCTATGACCCAACAACTCCATTCCTTATTATACATTCCAAATAGTTTCCTACAGAGACCCATAAGGAGACACACATTGTTAGAATGTTCAGTACAATGTTATTTGTGTGGCCAGGAATTGGTTCCCACGTGGGGTCCATCACTGGAAATGGCATAGATGAAATGTGGTAGTTGCACTCCAAGAAGTATCATGCAGAATTAGAAATAACGGATTAGAAACAAGAATGTATCTTAAAAACAGTGCTGAGTTTAAAAAATAAGAAATAGAATAAGATATAACACAATGCCACTCATGCAACCTAAAAACACTTGGACACCAAACGAGGTACATTTTTCAAGAATCCATGTAAACTACATGATGCACATTAAATATATTTGACCACGTGTGAGGAATAAGGGAAAATGGGAGTACAGAATGGTGATAAAATGAACTTTTTTTTATAAACAAGAAAGTAAAGTAGGAATAGCCAGGATTATATACCAAAGTAACTGATCACTAAATTTAGCATCACCAGTAGGAGGACAAATCAATGTCACATGTGTCCTAATATGATGCACTAAGGACGTCATTTTACTTTATTATGTGTTATTCTTGCCAAACATGCATAACCTGATTTTAAGCAGAAGGAATCACCAGAAACCCAAACTGAGGAACACTCTACAAAATAACTGGCCTGTACTCATCAAAAGTGGCAGTCATGAAAGACAAAGGAAGGCTGAGAAACTCTTTCAGGTTAAAGGAGCCTGGAGATATAACAAGTAATCGTGGGGTCTTAGATTGGATGCTAAACTAGAAACAGAATGACAGAGAGACGAGTGGTGAAATCTGAACACAGTAAGTAGGTTATAGTATTATACTGAGGTTAATTTTTTGATTTTGAGAATTGTAGATACATAAGATACTGTCATCTGGGGAATTGAAGAGTGCGTGGGTACTCTCAATATTATTGTTAGATATAATTCACATATTTTGAAATTTACCTATTTAAAGTGTACAACTCAGTGATTTTTAGTATATTCACAAAGTTTTGCAACCATCACCAGAATATTAATTCCATAACATTTTCATCACCCCAAAGAGAAATGTAGTACCCATTAGCACTCATTCCCCACTCCTTCCTACCTCCAAGCCCTGGCAACTACTTACCTACTGTCTCTACAGAATTCCCTGTTCTGGATATTTCATATAAATGGAAATACACAGTATGTGGCTTTTTGCATCTGGCTTCGTTCACTTAGCATAATATTTTTGAGTTTCACTCATGTTGCAGCATGATTCAGTACTTCATTCCTTTTAAGGCTGTGTAATATTTCATTGTGCGGCTATAACACATTTTATCATTCATCAGTTGAACATTTCCACCTTATGGTTATGGTGAATAAGAACAGTGCTACTATGAACATGCATGCACATGTCTTAGAGTACCTGTTTTCAATTCTTTTGGGTATACACACCGGAGTGAAGTTTCTTAATCACATGGTAATGCTATTTAAGTATTTGAGGAACTGCCAAACTTCTCCAAAGCAGCTGCACCATTTAAACTCCCACCAGTGCTGCCTTTGTATTATTTTTGCAACTATTTTGAAGTTTGAAATTATTTCAAAATGAAAAGATTTTTTAGAAAGAAAATAGTCAGGTTGCTGTGCCTCTTCTAGTAAGAGCCAACAAACCAACGTCCACTGCTTCCTGGGTCTCACAGAATGAGGCAAAAAAAACGCTGAGAAAAAGAAAAGCCCCTCGTCATTTGCACCTTTCCATCTTGTTTTCACGCTTAACACTTTGACATCGAATGTGCAGGCTTGTTCCCCCACATCAACCAATTCTCTGACACTAGCTGAGTGCCCTACAATTTAATTCTGACACCATTTAGCTGGAATTAGTTTCAGGTGGCACAAGTTAAACTCACAAGACTGCCCCCACTTCAAATGCTAATTCCAAGTTCTGAACCACTTGTATTTCTGACTGGCTATTAATCAGGAGTTCCCACTACTCCTTCCTTGTGTTAGATAACTTGCAAGAACAGCACACAGAACTCAGAAAAAAAATAACAGTTTACTTAATATTAATGGCTTATTATAAAGGGTACAAGTCAGAAACAGCCAAATGCAAAAGATGTATAGGGCAAAGTATGTGGGAAAGGATGAGGGGCTTCCATGCAGCCTCCAGGCATGCCATCCCCTTATATCTCCATGTGTTCACCAACTCAGGAGCTATCAGAACCCCATAATTCTTGGGTTTTCATGGAAGTTTCATTACATACATGATTGATTACATCATTGGCCATTGGTGATTGCTGTAGTCTGATTGCATCCCCCGAAATTTGTATATCAAAACTTGATCACCGATGTAACAATATTAAGAAGTGGGGCTTTTAGGCAATGATTAAGTCATAATGGCAGAGTCCTCATGGATGGGATTAGGGCTCTTATAAAAGCACTTGAGGGGCTGGGTGTGATGGCTCATGCCCGTAATCCCAGCACTTTGGGAGGCCAAGGCAGGTGGATTACCTGAGGTCAGAAGTTGGAGACCTGCCTGGCCAACATGGTGAAATCCTTTCTCTACTAAAAAAAAAAAAAAAAAAAAAATTAGCCAAGTGTGGTGGTGGACGCCTGGAATTCCAGCTACTCGGAAGGCTGAGGCAGGAGAATCGCTTGGATCTGGGAGGCGAAGTTTGCAGTGAGCCGAGATCCCATCATTGCACTCCAGCCTGGGCAATAGAGCGAGACTCTGTCTCAGAAAAAAAAAAAAAAAAAAAAGCACTTGAGGGAGTGGGGTCTTCTGCTCTTCTGCCATGTAAGGATAGTTTGTCTCTCTTGCCCTTCCACCTTCCATCATGTTAGAACACCACAAGAAGGTCCTTACCAGAAACCAAATGTTGGTGCCTTGATCTTGGACTTTCCAACCTCAAGAACTGTGAGAAAAATATATTTCTGTTTTCTATAATGACCCCGTCTCAGACACTTTGTTATAGCAGGACAAATGAACTAAAACAGAAACTGGTACTATAAAATTGGGGTGTTGTTATAACAAATATCTAAAACTGTGGAACTGGGTAATGGGTAGAGGCTGGAAGAGTTTGAAGGTACAGGCTAGAAAAAGCCTAGATTGCCATGAACAGAGATTAAGGATGATTCTGGTGAAGGCTCAGAAGAGGAAAGCTGTCGAGAGAGACTTTTTTGTTGTTGTTGTTGTTTTGAGATGGAGTCTCACTGTGATGCCCAGGTTGGAATGTAGTGGTGTGATCTCGTCTCACTGCAACCTCTGCCTCCCGGGTTCAAGAGATTCTCCTGTCCCAGCCTTCCAAGTAGCTGGGACTACAGGTGCGCCCCACCATGCCTGGCTAATTTTTATATTTTTAATAGAGATGGGGTTTCATCATATTGGCCAGGCTGGTCTCGAACTCCTGACCTCAAGTGATCTGACCACCTCGACCTCCCAAAGTGCTGGAATTACAGGGGTGAGCCACCGCGCCCAGCCAAGAGTCTTTTTTTGAGAGTACCTAAGTTATGATCAGAATGCTGGCAGATATACTGATAGTAAGGCCATTCTGATGAAGTTTTATACAGAAATAAGGAGTGTCTTATTGGAAACCAGAGGAAAAGTCATCCTTGTTGCAAAATGGCAAAGAATGTGGCAGAATTTTGCCCACCTCCTAGAACTTTACTGAAGGCAGAATTTAAGAGTGATGAACTAGAATATTTGGCAGGAGAAATCTCTGAGCAAGGTGTTCAGGGTATCGCATGGCTTCTCTTAACTGCTTATAGTAAAATGCAAGAAGAGAAAAGTATAGTGAAGATGGAATTTAAAATTAGAGGAGTAACCAAGCATGGTGACTCATGCCTATAATCCCAGCACTTTGCAAGGCCGAGGTGGGTGGATCATTTGAACTCAGGAGTTCAAGACTAGCCTAGGCAACACTGTGAAACCGTCTCTACCAAAAACACAACAAAAAAATTAGCCAGGTGTGGTGGCACATGCCTGTAGTCCCAGCTACTCGGGAAGCTGAGGTGGGAAGATCACTTAAGCCTGGGAGGTCAAGGCTGCAGACAGCTGAAATTGCACCACTGCATTCCAGCCTGGGCGACAGAGCAAGACTCTGTTTCAAAAAATAAAATCAGCCGGGCGCGGTGGCTCAAGCCTGTAATCCCAGCACTTTGGGAGGCCGAGGCGGGCGGATCACGAGGTCAAGAGATGGAGGCCATTCTGGTCAACACGGTGAAACCCCGTCTCTACTAAAACTACAAAAAGAAATTAGCCGGGCATGGTGGCGCGTGCCTGTAATCCCAGCTACTCAGGAGGCTGAGGCAGGAGAATTGCCTGAACCCAGGAGGCGGAGGTTGCGGTGAGCCGAGATCGCGCCATTGCACTCCAGCCTGGGTAACAAGAGCGAAACTCCGTCTCCAAAAAAAAAAAAAAAAAAAGATAATGAAAAGTGACCCTGAACATGGTGAAACCCCATCTCTACTAGAAGTACAAAAATTAGCTGGGTATGGTGGCGCATGCCTATAATCCTAGCTGCTGGGGAGGCTGAGGTGAGAGAACCACTTGAACCTGGGAGGTGGAGGTTGCAGTGCGCTGAGAGAGCGCCACTGCACTCCAGCCTGGGTGACAGAGTGAGATTTTGTTTCAAAAAAAAAGTGACCTTGAAGACATTATCAGAGACTATTGGTGCTGCCTTTCTCATGACAGGCTTGGAGTGCCAAGGCCTGGGGCACAGAACTATGTTAAACTGGGGCTTATGGCAACCAAAGAACCTCAGCGTTCACTGCCCAGTGATGCCTCATCTCTGCTCCATGCACTCCAGTGTAGCACTCCTCACCCACGTCAGCTGTGGCTCAAGTATGCCCAGGTGTGTGGCTAGTGCCCCGTGTCCACATTATAACTCTGCAGACACAGAGTGCAAGAGCTGTGGAGGCATGACTGATTCCATATAGGTTTCAATGGATGACTTGGAGAGCCTCAGGACCAATGGGATAGTGCCACCAAAGTCCCCAGTGGGGAAATCCCCAGTGTAGCCATGAGATTGGGACTGCCTCTGAGACTCCGAAACTGCAGAGCCGCTGGAGTGTGATCCCAGACTGGGAAAGCTACAGACACCCAACGCCAACTTGAGAGGTGCTATGTGGGACATGCATAACAAAGTCATGGGGGTGAGGCCCCTTATGGCCTTGGGGCCTTAACCTCCACTCTAGTGTCTATTCTCAAGCTTTAGGATTTGATGTTGTTTACCTTGGTGGTTTTAGCACTTACTTTGGACTTGTTATTCCTTCCTTCTTTCCTATTGCTTTGTTTTGGAATGGAAATGTCTATTCTATGATTGTTCCACCATTGTATTTTGGAAGTTTTGACTTCATAGGTTCACAGCAGAAAAGCAATTTGCCTCAAAATGAACACATCTAATTTATGAGATCCTAGACTTTTGAGTCGATGGTGGAACAAGTTAAGATCTTTGGGGCTACTCAGATGGAATTAATATATTTCATATAGAGGAAGAACATAAATTTGGGAGGCCAGGGGCCGGATACTATGGTCTGAATGTCTCCTCCAAAATTCACATGTTGAAACTTAGTCATCAGTGTGATAGTATAAGAGGTAGGGGCTTTGTGAGATGATTAGGTCATAAGGACAGAGACCTCACTGATGGGATTAGCGCTCTTTAAATGGGGCTTGAGGGAGTGGGTTCTCTCTGTTCCATGTGAAGACACAGCATTCATCTTTTTTGCCCAATCGTCATGTAAGGAAGCAGTAAGAAGGACCTTACCCAACCCTGACAGCCAAAGCCTTGGCTTTGGACTTCCCAGCCTCTAGGACTGTAAGAAAATCAATTACTGTTTTCTATAAATTACCGTCTCAAGTACTTTGTTATACCAGCATGAATAGATTAAGACAGTGATCACGGGGCGGGCGTGGTGGCTCACACCTGTAATCCCAGCACTTCGGGAGGCCTAAGTGGGTGTATCACTTTAGGTCAGTTGTTCGAGATGAGCCTGACCATTATGATGAAACCCTGTCTCTACTAAAAATACAAAAATTAGCCATGTGTGGTGGCATGCACCTGTAATTCCAGCTACTCTGGGGGCTGAGGCAGGAGAATCACTTGAACCTAGGAGCTGTAGGTTGCAGTGAACCGAGACTGCACCACTGCACTCCAGCCTGGGCTACAGAGTGAGACTCTGTCTCCCATAAAAAAAAAAAAAAAAAAAAAAAGACAGTGATCAACTCAGTCATCAGAGAGGTCAGGGGTGGGGTTGAACATTGAAAGTTCCAACCCTCTAATCATACCTTGGTTTTTCTGGCAACCAGCCATCTCTACTCCCCACTAAACCAAGTCATCTCATTATCTTGCTAGCCTACAAAGACACTCATCACTCCAGAGAGTCTAAGAATCTTAGAAGCTCTTGTGTCAGGGGACTAAGATCAAGTATTTTAACAGAAGATGCTCCTTTTGCCTTTATTAGTTAGAAAATTACAACAGTTTTAGGAGCTCTGTTCCAAGAACTGAGGGTGAAGACCAAACATGTATTTCTCTTTTGTATTATCACAACATTCAATCTTCCTTTGAGGATCCTCCCAATACTTGTACGTGATAGGGAAATGAAAACCTAACAATGGAATTAGGGAGTTCTTCACACCTGGCACCACTGTTAACACCTTCTTTAATGACAGGCAAAGGGACTCAAAGATCATCAGAAGTATGGGACTGGAGGGCTGGGCATGGTGGTTCAAGCCTGTAATCCCAGCACTTTTGGAGGCTGAGGCGGGAGGATCACTTGAGCCCAAGAGTTTGGTACCAGTGCACTCCAGCCTGAATGACAGAATGAGAACCCATCTCTTAAAAAATAAATTTTAAAAAAGTATGAGAGGACATGGGAGAAGACAAACTGTCCCTTTGGTAATTATGATTTATTAAACATAACGATGCTGCACGGAACCACTAATTCAAAGCCTGTCAAGCATCTCAAGTGGAATGACTTTCTCTTACGGGGTCACAAAAGCCAGGGGCTCAGGTATAGAATAGATAATAGAACTGATTGGTGAGTAGGAAGCCAAAAGACATACACAGAACAGTACAATCTTTTAAAAGCTCCAAGTCATTAGCTTTATTTTTACTGAATTCAGCATGGGGTGACAAAAACACATTGTATCACTGCCATCCATTATTACATGCAGACATTTATCCTTGCATTCTTTATATGTACATTTTCTACATTGGTTAATCAATACTAATTTAAATTACATATTTTCCTGTTAAAAGTATGCAGTTCATATAAACAAGGGCAAATAAATCCTTATAATATTTTATTCCTTTATAATTGAGAACTCAACAGTCTTAATGGCTAGTTTTTTAAAAATGTTGATAGGATTAAGTTTATTTAAGAGAGCAGACAGACAAAACATATTGTAAAACTCGTATTTTCCAGAAGCAATTTCCATTCTATTCTCTTCCTTTCTTCCTGCAAACTGGTGTTTTTTATCTTTACAAGTTCTCTGTCATTCCATAAGAAAGCTGAACAGTGGTTAAAACATCCCAAACTCCTGAGTGATTCAGATTCCAGTGAGACTGAGGGTCATTCATAACACTTACAAGGCTGTGATAAAGGGAGAGCAAAAATAAACTGGGTTCCTGCAGGTAAGTGAGAAGTCAAAACGAAGATGAATAAGGTCGTAAGGCAGTTTGATTAGGCTCGTGGGTGCTATGCCTTCTGATAATCATTATGAATAGAAATAGAAGCCAAAAGTAAACAACATGTAAGTGGGTCAATCTTTGACAGTTGAGGCAGGGAGAAGGATGGATGACATTACATTACACCTTATCTCTGGTTTACTGGGCTGGTGTTTGAGACTATTTGGGTGATATCATATTGAAATCATTCTCTGCCCTCTATTCAATGGTAAGTTCCACTGGTTTATACCTCCTGGAAAACAGTTATTCAAAAACATTATAGGGTTAGGTGAAGCATCAGTGAGACAGCCAATGGAGAATATGTTCCAGGTAGCCTGAAACCCAGCAGACAATGTAGCTGTTGCCTAACGAACACAGAAATCTACATTGTATGCCAGGTTCATGCCCCAAACCTGGATGTTCAGCTTGCACCTAATTGTCACATGCTATTTCAACACAATTGCCTACTGCATTCAAGATTTCAAAACAGGTATTTTGTCTTTTCTACCAGAAGGAAAAGAAAACCAAAAGTCAGAATTGCTGGGACTTACCTACTACCAATAAAATTGCCTTAAACCATCCTATCATCAAGTTGTCATTCTTGAATCACACCATTTGAAAATGCCATCTAAAAGTCAAGAGATGGAAAAGCTGGGCGGAAAGGGTGGGTAGGTAAATTGGTAGTACATGGGTAGGTGGGTGGATGTTTGGATGGGGGGTAGGTAGATAGATCAATAGATTGATCTATCCAAATGATACATTTCATGGGGGGAAGAGAAAAAAAAAAGGTAAAACATGGATAAATATTCAGATTCCTCCCCCTTGTAGTACTGAAAGCAAATAGACCTCATCATTCATACAACCCTGAAGCTTCTCAAGCCCCAGTTGATAATGTTGGACTTAACATCCCAGAACTTGACTCTCTCTTCCGCCCCCTCCAGAGACAGAGAGAGGGGGGGAGAGAGAGAGAGAGAGAGAGAGAGAGAGAGAGAGAGAGAGAGAGAGAGAGAGAGAGTGTGTGTGAGTGTGTGTGTGTGTGTGTGTGTGTGTGTGTGTGTGTGTGTGTGTAACTCAAGGTAAAGCTTTCATTATTAAGGACTGTCCAATAATCTCTCTCAGGACACTGAAGCAGAAGCTAAAAGATGCCATCAGAGACCCAGTAGCCAGATGTAGCTACTGATTACGTAAAGACAGGATCTACACTGGCTACTGAGCCATTGAGGGTACCCACACCTTCCGGCAGCTGGGTGATCCTTTGCCTTCTGGAAAGGGTCTCTGTGGAAGAAAAGAGAAGATACCAGATTTCAGTTGCACATTTTCTTTGGATTATGAATTGACATTTTGACAATAATCCCATGTATGTGATTTAAAACCATCTCTAGATTTATTTACTTATCTAACGAATACTAACTGGGTGACATTAAATAAAGTGCCGCATGAGTCAGGTGCTGGAGATCCTGCAACAAACAAACACGTGGAAAATCTCTGCACTTCTACAGAATACATGATTCCTTGTGACAAAATCTATAATCGATTATTTGGGATGCTTTGTGGTAAAATGCAAATACACCCGAGAGGAAAACAAGCAAACAAAAAAGCCAGTTTACCATTTTATTGTGGCTTGGGGCATTTCTGTTGTTTCTTGTCACTTTAGGGTAAACTAACAATGACGTACATATGTAAAATAAATTGCAGTTTAAAAAGTCTTTCCTGCTAGGAACTGAGAATAATAGTTATTTCTACCAAATATCTAAAACAGCAAAGAAAATGACAGAAAATCCATATTAAAAAAATATTCAAAGCAGGAGCTCCCTCCCTAGTATGTCAGTTCCAAGCTTTCCTCCCGTGATACAATGCAGGTAACAAAGTAAGTCACAGGATTGGTGTCCTCTTCACTATTCATTTATCCACCCCAGAAATATTTACTGAGTACCTTCAGTTAAGTACTTTTCAGTAGTACCTCACTGAAAGACTTCTGTGTACTTTATTCCAGGCACTAGGAATGCAACACTCAATCCTGTCCCTGCACTCACGTAAGTTTAAGCCTGAGATTTAAGGAAAAGGTAGAAAAAGACTGAAAAAACAAACCTCCATAGATATGGACGGTCATTTCATAGAGTAATGAAACAGTTAAGAGGAATATTATTTTCATTAAGGTGGTTAGCAAAAGCCTCACTGAGGGCTTGGCAGTTGAGTGGATTCCTGAAGGAGGAGGAGAAAAGAATCACGCATATACCTGGGGTGGGAAAGGACACCACAGGGAGAGGCAAGAGTCAGAACAAAAAGCACTGAAGCAGGAAAAAGCCTGGTGTCTTGGACAAGGTTTTCTTTTATTAGCATGTGACCACATGGCCAATTATTGTTTCCTACTTTTAGGATTATTCTAGAATGCAAATGACTATGCAACTTTGCTCCAAGTACACGTCTTAGAATCCTACTTTGCTATGAATTAAAAATGCTTCAGCTATCACTTAGAAGAGATTTAATAGGCCAGGCGCGGTGGCTCACGCCTGTAATCCCAGCACTTCGGGAGGCCTAGGTGGGTGGATCACTTGAGGTCAGGAGTTCGAGATGAGCCTGACCAATATGATGAAACCCTGTCTCTACTAAAAATACAAAAATTAGCCATGTCTGGTGGCATGCACCTGTAATCCCAGCTACTCGGGAGGCTGAGGCAGGAGAATCACGTGAACCTGGGAGGCGGAGGTTGCAGTGAGCTGATATGGCGCCACTGCACTCCAGCCTGGGTGACAGAGCGAGAGTCTATCTCCATAAAAAAGTAAAAAAAAATAAAAAAATAAAAAATTTAATAAAGCTACTGTCAATTGGAAGAACTTTAAATCTGTACCATTTGATTGGACATGCAGCTATATACCACAGTATGACACACACATATTTATCGCCAAGAGAAAAGTGGCTTTTAAAATGTGTGTTAGCTATAAGAAAAGATAACCAGCTTTCTGGGAGCTCTAAATATATACATATCTAGGGAATGATTTAACTATTTAATCACAGATGTCTAATTTTAAGAGGCAACTCACTTGCCAAGTTATAATAATAGTGCTTTACCATTGTGGTTAGCTCTTGGGGGAAGGATAAGGGTGGAATTTACAAGGTGAAGCAGGGGTTTTTTGATTGCTTGGTTTTTTTTCTCTTTAAATAAGTTAAAACCAATCCCATCTATGAAGTATATTTTGGCACTGCCTACAAACCAGAGCATACATACTGAAGTGGAGGAAAAGACCATTTATATAGGTTTGGCTAAGTCTTACCCTCAATGTAAAATAAAGCATTTATAGAACACACAAACTTACATTTCATGAACCACTAAAACTAACTGTTCATAATTCTTATGAATAAGACTAACAAAGAATCAGACTAACAATTAAATGAAGAGAGATGAACAGCTTCACATCATTGCCAAGGTTTTAGTGTGGTTAGTTTCAATGTCAAAATACAACAGATTATCTTTTATAAATCTTTACATTTAGATGAGAAATGTACATGTAGATGAGAAAAGGTGAATTTTTAATTTTCAAAGGTATCTATTCTCCAATTCTTAGTACTAAAGTTAAGGTGGTCTTTTGCCCCTTGTTTTAAATTTAATCTAGGTAATACAAATAGGAAAATCCGTAAATAAAATTTTATTAAAGGTTACTCTGTAAATTAATGTCATCTACTAACCAATACTATACAGTTTTTAAGTTTATTAAAAACACAAAGAATAGAATATATAGAATATGCAACGCCATAGAATATCGGCAATAATACATTTTCAAAGTTTACAAATAAAAGGCAAAGAAAATAGGTTCAAATTAGAAATGTTGAGTTATATAATGCTGTTATCTATTAAATTATGATGACAACTAGGTCCCAATGGTGGGAAATAGGACTTTAACCAGGGTGCTTCTGCTCAAGTCTTGGTCACAGTGCAAACCAAACAGAAACAATAATAACTCCCATACATTCTGGATGAATACTATTTATTTGAGATATGAGAAAGAGTTTAAAGGGAGGAAAAGATTATTAAAAGTTAAGCCTGCCACCTGCTGTTGGAAAGCCTGCTTTGAACTGGGATAAAGACCATTTCTTGAGATGTTAACCCAGAATTTGTAGAGCGTACACTTTACACAGTTAGAACGGGGACAACCTATCCACCAAACCAAGAAGTAAAGAAACCCATTGATGTTTAAAGCTACACTGACAGAGATAAAATCACATTCACATCAAAGTTTCACTGCAAATGAAAGAAAATGCGGCTTCGTGGGTCATTCTACTGAAGGAAGAGTAGAATTACTCCGTCTTTTAAAGTGATTACCTGGACAATTCTATTTGGCCCTCAAAAAGCATCTCTAACTTTAGAAATTACCATTTTTAGAAAGAAATTTTGACCCTAGGGACTATATGTGGAAGTAAATGAAGAGAGACGAACAGTTTCACATCATTGCCAGAATGCTAACTTTACCAAGTCAAAGTGGTCTAATTCACTGTTTTTAACACAAATGTAAAAGAATGTATGCTTCTTTGAGTAAGAGAACTTCCAGATGCTTTCCAGTTCCATGATTTTCTATAATCTCACAAAGTGTGGCCCCACATGTCCCCCCAACCCCCATTCATATTTCACATATTTTTGTTCATGTGCCAGTAGCTTTCTGTAACTAAACAGAAATAGAGTCAAATTCTAGAATAATCATATGTAGGGATTTGACAGAGCATAAGCCAGTCCACTATTGTAACAAAGTCAGAGTTTACTTTAGAAGTGAATAAAAACTGC
This sequence comes from Sapajus apella, assembly GCF_009761245.1. Classification (NCBI taxonomy): domain Eukaryota; kingdom Metazoa; phylum Chordata; class Mammalia; order Primates; family Cebidae; genus Sapajus; species Sapajus apella. Next base: position 3,196,423 of record NW_022437043.1, read on the forward strand.
CTCCCACAGTGTGTATCTCACCTTAAGTGTTCTTTAACATATACACACAGACACAAAACCAAACGGATACAATGAAACTTTGAGAGATTAGGAATACATCCATTACCTTGATTATGGTGACGGTATCAGAGGTGTTTGCATGTATCCAAACTCATGAAATCATCCACATGAAATACGTGCAGTTCTTTATCAATCATAACTCAACAAAGCTGTTTTTTAAAAAGGCTGCCCCCACATCGTTAAGAACAAAACGTCCAAGTAAGGCTAACTGTAGGCCAGGGAAGAAATGCACACATGTATACACAGTGAGCCACAGGGTGAAATTATGCTAGAGGAGAAATCAGCCTTTTAAATACAGGTGTCTAATTAAAGTACGTTCTTATGAACTTGGATTCCTTCTGTGTTAGGTTAGAGCAACTGAGCCAGGGTATCACCATAACCGGGCACGTGGTTGAAACCCGTCCAGCTCTTGCATACCTGAGATCCTGTGACTACACTGACCAAAAACATTTATACCAGCTGATGGTCACTTGATTCTCACATCTCTCTATTTAGTAAATTGCTCTGCAAGCCAACTTGAAGATTGAGGGGAACATTTTCTGGGACGTTCCTGCTGAAGACATTTTTTTAAAAAGACATTCCCCCTGCCAGATAATTCTAGTCTGAACAGGCCCGAGAAGGGACTGGGTTGGCACAAGATCCTAAAATAAGCTTGTAAAGGTGAAACGACTCAGAGACCATACAGACTCAGACTAGTTTTTAAAAACTAATATTTAACAATTAGGTGCATGCCTTTAATCCTTCTCAACAAAATACGAAATGTTTTAAACAATCACTAGATGAAACATGAAGCATTTTCCTCACTGTAAACAAGCAGAGCAAAAGGACAGTTTTAACCTAAGTAACAAACCACCTTTTCATGGACAAGTTTCAGAAATTAACCGCCCTAAATCCATGTATGTATCTTCATCCCTCTCCCTGTACTCTGAAAGAAATCCCCAAGGCATTCTCTCCATATAATGTCAGCAGCGTGCAACCATGGTGAGGAATTCTTGTCGTTTTTAAATAAAAGAAAAAGTAAAATAATTTGCATTCCATCAATGCTAAGTAAAAACCAAAAAAGGACATCAAAATTAAGTAACTTCTCTGAGCTTGTAAACAGTAAGAAAACCAGTCAGTTCTCTCAAGAATTCATGACTTAGAGACTTATTTAATGACAATTAACCCATTACTATTCTATACTATTACTGAGGTCTTTCTGTGTATTCGATCTCATTTTTAAGCCTTGTGCTATTTTCTGAAGGCATCAACATCACACATGTCTAATGTTGCAACCTTCATTTATAAACAGATCTCTACCAAGCCTCTGCTTTTAACGCTGTATGTAACTTCTTTTGTCATACAACGTTCTTAATGGTACAGAGTTCTTTGTGTAGTCTTCCTTTAATCTTCAAGTTCCCCTTTCCTCAGATGGACTGATGGAGGAGCAAATTTGGCTTCTGAACAATGCCTGACCAGCCTCAGCTCTCTTACGGGATGCTAAGGGGCCTTCTTAGATTCTTCTGGAAAGATAACTGCATACTACTGGGGGTTGGCTCCCAGATCACTGACTCTGTGGTCTCGGTCAGAAACACAAGACACATTGCTCTTCAATTGGTTTAGAAATGATGTCTCCCTGTGAGAATATGTGCTCTTTGAGGGCAAGAATCAAGTCCTATAATTTTGAGATTCTCCAGGTACCAGTATAGTACAATGGATCATAGTCACCTTTTAGTAAATATTTGTCAAATAAAGAAATTTGAGTGAAAGGACAGTAAAATGCCTGGCACCTATACTGATACATTTCAAAATAACAACACACACACATACATACACACACACACCCCGAGTGGGAGATTATCTCCATTTAGAGAAACTCTTGTGTTTCTTCATGCTTTAAACATTTCTTGCTTTCTCTCTTAGTTTTATGGTAGCTTTCTATCAGATTTGTGGGTGCTTATAAGATCATGGTATTTGTAAAGGAGTGTATGTTCCTTTTAACAAAAGTATGGACTAGTGAAAGCACTGTCTTACAGTGTGTTTGTGTACAATCACAGGTTTGTAGCACAGAAAGGTCCTCAGGGAAATAAAATCTACTCCAGTAAAATGATAAAACTAAGACAAATGAACAGGTAATGGGGGAAGGTGAGAAAAAGAACATTCATATATACAGTTTCTTTTGCTTATGATGGTTAACTATACTGCAATCAAATGAGGCCTCTTCCAAAAACCATAGAAGTCTATCAGAAGCTCAACCACATTAAGTACCAATTATTATGAGTTCTATATGACAGTATGTGAACTTTTAAAATTAGGTGGCTAATATAAATAGCTCACACCACAATGGAAGAGAAGGGAAGATGGTTAACAGATAAAGTATGAAGATTTGAAAGGACTAATAAAAATGATTTTTAAATGAAGGGCTAAATGTATTTCCCACAGATGCCATCTGATGACCTATCAGCTAGAACACACGCGCGCGTGCGTGCGCACACACACACACACACACTTCAGCAAAGATGAACAGGATAACAGAGAAAATGGGAATACTAATTAAGATTTTTAAAGAAATAATGTTCTAAAATGTGTTTAATGGAGGAGAAATAGGTATTTTCAAACTTCTAGATAATGAAGAAAGACCACAGTATAAAGACCTACAAGTCAACTATTTGCTCCCAGAGTGGCTGCCACATAGTGGATGTATGACCAGTTCTTCAACAGTTGTAAGGAAACCTCAAGTATTTTGGTGGAAATAACCAGGCAAATTCTTGACAGTAACATCCTTCTACCCCTTCTCTCCTTATTGGTGGCTGCTGGACTGTATCGTGCTGACAGTGGATGGTTTTTGACAATGTACAGACAGTTCTACAGAGCAAAATAGAAGGATTTAGAGAAATACCATCAACACCATTAAAAATCAGATTCAAAATTAAGATTCAAAACACCACAAAGAGGAAAGTGGCAAAAGATCAAGCACTAAGCTTACAGTTGAAGATGGTCTATGACACGACAGTGTGGAATGTAAAATGGAAGCAGGATAATGAAGAGGGAGCGCCACCGCAGGTGAGAAGCCAGGAGGAGACGTCAGTCAGTGCACCCGAAGAGAAAATGGACACAGGGAAGCTCAACGCCCAGACACTCATCAATGAGGCAGACGCTTCATGAGCGCCCACTATTAACTAGGTAGAATAGTAAGTTTATCAGGTAGAAAAAGCCAGAAGGTGGGGAAGGGAAGGGTGCAGGAGGAGTATCTCTTGGGGGTTTAAAAATATGTTAGAAAAGGTGAGCATCTGGAGTCCATGACAAAGCGAAGATTATTCATAGGCCTGGGCAAAGTCAAGAGATGAAGGAAGGAAGTCTTTCTTCCTGTGTGGGGTGGGGAGAGCAGCAGCAGCAAACTTTATCACTGGGTTGTAAGGGGAAATTACAGAAACAAAACTGCTGTTTGTATTGATGGTAAGTCACACAGGGGAAATCTGGTTCCTCTTTCTATGAGTGAAGAAAGAGGTCAGGGGAGGTACTTGGCACTAAAGGAAGATATAACCTTGAAAGGGACTGGCTCAAGGAGGACAAAGGGATAAGAGAATGGTGTGTGTGTGTGTGTGTGTGTGTGTGTAGGGGGAACCTGGTGGAGTGTAAATGGCAATGTCCTATGGGAGTAGTTTTCACTCAAAAAGGAACAGCAAAACCCCTTCATACAGAGAAACTGACAGGACGTAAGGAGACGTCAGCTTATAACAAAAACATACTAGATGTAAATTGCCAGTGCTGAAAGAGCAGTGAGCCTCAGAGCCAGAAGGAACTTTCCTAAGGTATCCAGCCCATGGATAGTCTAAAATGTCCCATGTAGATGTGACAAGCCAGGAATGATCCCAATTTACTTAGCCCCAGAACTGCCTGATCTTCTTCCTGACTCAATGTCCCTAACCTCACATTCATCATCTTGTTTCCCTGTTCTAGCTGGTAACAGCATTGAGCCCGTTCAAATTTCCCAGAAATAGTCTATTCATTCTGACATTATCTCTCCAGTAAGTCCTCCCGTAGTTATCAAACTTTCTGTAGTCTGGAGAAAAAAAACAAATCCCTAATATGGTCATTCTTTTCATGCTGAGAAATCAAACTCATCCTATTACTGAGATCAGTAATAGTAAATGCAACCCTGACTCCGACAGCTGCCCCTGTGAAAGCCAGAAAGGACCACAGAATTAGGAATGGAATAAATTAGAGGATTTGATGAAAAACAAAACAAAAAAAACAGGGCCTGTCTTGACTGTCATCCTTAGTCAAAATTTCATACTCTTTGCATTCCCATGATTATATTCTCTGATTTTCTAAAATTAAAATACCTTAGAGTTAGAAACTAGAACTCTAAAGCTGCAGTCAAGAAAACATGAAAAAACACATGAATGAAAAAAGGGGAAAGCCGGGCGCGGTGGCTCAAGCCTGTAATCCCAGCACTTTGGGAGGCCGAGGCGGGTGGATCACGAGGTCAAGAGATCGAGACCATCCTGGTCAACATGGTGAAACCCCGTCTCTACTAAAAATACAAAAAATCAGCTGGGCATGGTGGCGTGTGCCTGTAATCCCAGCTACTCAGGAGGCTGAGGCAGGAGAATTGCCTGAACCCAGGAGGCGGAGGTTGCGGTGAGCCGAGATCGCGGCATTGCACTCCAGCCTGGGTAACAAGAGCGAAACTCCGTCTCAAAAAAAAAAAGGGGGGGGGGGCGGGGAACAAACGTTAGTGGAGACAGAAAATTCTCATTTTATCCATGTATCAAATAGGTTAAAAATATTTTTTTCTAAAGTGCGTTAGAGTGCTAGTGAAGACAGAAGGCCACCGAAAGTGACAAAGAATGAGGAGGAGAGATGTGCAGACAACACAACCAAGGAGAAAAGGAGGATGCCAGGCACAGGCCCATCCTGTTAGCTAAGTAAACCCCAATGGCATCCGCTTCTAAGCTCTGTTTGGTGAGTCTCTGGGACCCAACTAGTGATGGTTTAGTGTCCTTTAAAGAAGAATTTAAAATAATCCAGTACGTAAGATTTCTTATTCTGCAACTTTCTAGCTCTGAAGGAAGTTATAGGGCAACTAATGGAATTAAACTGCTGTGTTTCCCTGTTGGGTTTACTAAACCACTCAGTACTCTGTCATCAAGTAACCCAGAAACAAAGAGCACCATCACACAGTAACATCAACACCCACTGGGTACAGAGAGCTGCCCACTTTCCATGACTCTTCCACGTTTAAGAGTCAAAGACTCTTTGACCCTTACAACAAACTTGGGAAGCTGGTGGCTGTGTTATTACCCATTTAGAAATGGGGAAACAGAGGATTAGAGGGAAGTTTTGTCTTGAACATCTCGTATTTTTTTAAAAGGGCCACTAATAACTACCTGACGAACTGGTGAGCGAAGAGTCTTCGCCAAACACTCAAGTTTGAGGAAGAAGCAAAATATAGTCATTAGAATGGTGATTTCTGAGCAAGAAGATGGGGGCTCTATATTCCTGGCCAAGTAGCTTGGCTTCTCTAGGTCTCAGTTTGTTGCCAAAGCAAACCAGGATAATACTGACCCTACCTGTAATAATACCATTGAAAGGATTTCACAGAATGAGGTTTATGAAAGTACTTTACACTTAATAATTCTGTATCATATACCTGAAATTTGCTAAGACAGAAAATCTTAAAACGTTCTTACCACAAAAGATAACTATGTGAGGTGATGCATATGCTAATTAGCTTGTGGTGATCATTTCACAATGTATACATACACCAAAACATCGTATTTTACACTGTGAATATATACACTGTCAACTATACCCCAATATAGCTAAATTTTCATGCACTCTGTAAATATGAGAGATTAATTTCTCTAACGATGATAGAATCTGAAAGTGGGGATTTTCATGTCTTATCTTTGCAATCTGAACACAGCAGCTTCGGATGTCTCAGCCACATTGCACGGTAGACTGCTACAGCAATTTTGTTTAAGTGCTAACGCTTAGAAGTCAGGCAGGCAGCTGGAACCACCATGCTGGAAAAGATACTTCTTGAACCACTTGTTCAAATGCCTTGTAAACAAAAGGACTAAAGAGATCCCATTTATTATGTGTACTGTTAAACTCTGGTTTCTCATCTGTACTAGAAGGCTGTATTTCTGTCTTCAAACCATTAAAACTATCAGGTTCCCCCGCCCCTACCCCAAGAAATGCTGATTTTGCCAAATAAGGGCATTTTAAAGCCTTCCATTTACTATAACAATTATTTCTTATTTGAATTTTTTTTTTTAAGAATTAAGGAATAACTGACATATGATTAACTGCACATATTTTAATTGTACAATTTTATACATTTTGACATATATACACCCATGAAACCACCAACACAAGACAGTGAAATTATCCACCAGACCGAAAGTTTTCTCATGCCTTTTTGTAACGCCTCTTTCTTGCACCCCAATCTCCCCACCCCAGGTAACCATTAATCTGCTTTCACATTTTCCAGAATTTTGTATACATGGAATCGTATGATATGACTCTCATGGGTTAGGGTCATCCATGCTATTCAAGGTATCCTTAGTTGATTCCTTTTTATTGTTATCCATCATACGGATACACAATTTGTTTATTCAGTTACCTGCTGACAGACATTAGAGGACTGTTTCCAGCTTATAGCTATAACTAATAAAACTACTAGGCATATTCATGTAAAAGTTTTCAGGTGAACACATGCTTTCTTTTCTCTTGGAATGGAACAGCTGAATTATATGATAGGTGTATGTTTGACATGTTTATACCGTTTGACATGAGAGTTCTAAATCCTACACATCCTCACCGATGGTTGGCATAGCCAACTTTTTCAAGGTAAGCCATTGAGATGAGTGTGTAGCAGTATCTCATTGTGGTTTCGACTTGTGTTTTTTTCTTGTGCTTACCTGCCATTTGTGTATCTTCTGTGGTGAACTGTCTGTCCAAATCGTTTACACATTTTTATGTTTTGATTTCGTATTATTGAAAATGCCATCAGTTTTAATGAGTGGAGCAAGACTGATAAGTGAGAACTGCAAAAAAATTTTATAATTCATGATACCCAAGAGGATAAAAAACCCACACAGATTATTTTCCAAAATTTGTGTGGAGCTAAAATATTCTCCAAATGTTATGACAATCTTAAACTTACTTTAAAGCTTGAAAAGCATTTAATGATATTTTATCAGGATTGCTGCTAAGTCTGCACAGGTTTAGACTATTAGTAAACCAAACAATCATATTTTGATGTACTTTATCGGTACCTAAACTATCAACTACTCCTTCGTGTATTAGCTCAATTACCCAAGTGTCTATCCCCTAAGCCACATTTCACACTTTGTACTAATTATACTGTAATCCCATAGATTCCATTTTACTAATGATTTCCTATGTCAAATTTGTGCCCATGAAAGCCAAAACTTCTATCGCATTTTTTGTGTCAGCAGCAACAGATAAAATGTGATCTACATGAAGATGAATTCTCCTTTCTGGTGCGTAGAGAAGGCTAGATTTGGGGGCACCTACAGGCTTTGAGGAAAAGCATGCTCCGTTCTGTTGTATAGAGCCATTGGTTCATAGCTCAATTGTTACAGTTGATGTGGGTTTCCTTTTAGATGTCTGGAAAATGACTCTGCTGACCACATCCACATTCTGAAATACTTTTTGAGAACTTGTAACCAAACTGCAGGAACTGACTCATTTTGCAGGGCCCAGCCACCACACAATTGTTCCAGAACAGACTCAAGTCACAGGGAAAAATATGAAGGTCTTAGAAGACAGGCAGCAAGTTGTCTATTTATATGGCGGGGCAAAAGGGGGAAATCCCCGAGCACACGGGGCAAAAGGGCTCAAGCCCTGGAAAATCAAGACCGCGACCAATCTTAGACGAAGGACCAAACAGAACTCACCACTTCAGGGACAACACATATGTCTTCCTCAAAACAAGAGGTCAGAGGCTGACAGCAAAGGAAACTTAATGTCTATCTCTTAGACATTAATCTACACTTAGAAAGTAGATTCAGTAGAGAAATGGATGCAGAAGACTTGGGGAAGATGTCTTGAAACCTGAATTCCTCGTCCTCCCAGCTCCTCTGAGAAGGGATGCTCAGTTAAGTCCGGAGCATGCCCCTTGTCTCAGAAGAGACAAGCCAGAAGGGACCTCGTGTCCAGGATGCTAGGAAGAACTGAGGCTGACATTTGAGCTTAGGACCAGAAATTCTCTGGCTCCCCTGGGCCTTCCCTATATCCTCTCCTGGTCCATTTTTTACATCTTTCTCTCTCAATTCCCAATGTGGCTCACCCAAGGGGGTCAGTTCCCCCATGATGTCCCAAATTTTTCTCCCTCTCTCAATGCAGACTTCTTACCTAAGCGGAGCAAACTAAGCTCTCCTCCACACAACACTCTATGCTCCCAAATTACTCATTTCTCTACCCCACAAGTGAAACTGATTTAGTCAGTCAGTTTCAGCCAAAGGTGGTGAGGAAATCCGGTCTTGCTGAACTAAACTATAAATGACAAAACCAATAACTCTTTTCTGTCGGTGGGTCCCTTGCTAAAAGAATATGAGGGTTAACCCAACCCAAATGTGTGACTAACTAATAAAGTCAGGCTATGTGGTAAGAATTAGGTATAAAGTCTCAGGCAGTATTTCAGATAAGATAAACCTGGATGACATCTATAAAAGGCTATCAAGTCCCTTTCTACACCCTGTATGTTGTCAGTATAATTATATATACCTTTTATGTCTGTTCCCACCAATGCAATATCTCTTAACATGTAAACTCCCAGATGACAGAACTTGCCCATTTCCTTATACAAAAGGTGGCGCATTTAGTATCAGAGTATTATACTGAAGTAATGACGGGGGCTTCAATTGATTTATGGCAATCACTCTACCTTTAATAAATTACACAAATGTTTTTAACCCAACTTTAAAAGAGAAAAGATACATAAAACAATTTTACCCTTCCCACCTGGCCAATTGCCTCATTTTCCCTGCTGTCTTTGTACCTCCAATTGTAAAATAAGTGCTGTGTAACAAGACTTTCTAACCTGTACCAAACAGTTAAGTTTTCACACAGAATTTTAAGAGGGAGCTTATCATCTGACTGAACATACAACTAAGAATTATTTTAAAATGAAGCATTTTAAACATGGACTTAAAATCCCTTCAGTTAGAAATTCTAAACTGCTTGTTACTGACTGCAAAAATCAGCAAAGACGTGCCCTAGGGAAGATGAGATTTTGGCAAATTTTAATCAAAGCAAAACATTCCACAGCTAGACGTTCAGGTACCCCACATCTCTCTGAGGAGTAGCTGTGATAGGAAGAATTGCCCAGTTTGGGCTTTTTAGCTGTGGTTGCGCTTCAAATAGTTCAACTTTATCTGTCTTTACTAAGGTTTTCATAGCATAATAATTTCAGTTACAAAAGTAGCATTTTACTGCACACGATTTGTAAACACTCCAGTTATGAGGCACAAGGGGCTCGACTGTCCAGGATCTCTACAATAAATCACCCAGACTCTCAGAATACTGTCTTCACTCTACCTCCCAACAGCTTCCTACTGCGGCCAACAAAGTCCTACCTGATCTTCCACGACTTGGCTCTTGGACACACAAAGCCTGCTCCCATCTTTATTGCAGTTACTGTTTTATTTTCTCTGCCTGGAATCCTCTTCCTCCAGACACTCCCACAGCTGGCTCCTCACTGGCCTCATTGTATCAGAGGACTTCCCATTAACTCTGGTTCACGTCGCTCTACCCGACCCCCAGGTGCTCTGTCTGACGCAGCTTTATTTTTCTCTGCGGTGTTTACGAACACCTGCTCTGTGCTTATGAGTTCCATCACCATCAGCCTACCCACTCCATGTAAGTAGGGACCTGATTCACTGCTGCATTCTCAGATCCGGAACTCTGTTTGGCACATGGTAGATGTGCAATATATTCTTGTAAAATGTACATTTCCCATGTGGTATCTTTGTCTGTTGTTCTGCTATAAGCGTTATGAAATCTAGTTGGCACCTGAGACCATTTTTGTTAACACCTCACCAAAACTCCAAATGCATCAAGGGCCAAGTGGACCAGCACTGGGGACGAGCGCTGTAGGAAAGTGATCATCCCCCCAGCAGTAAAAAAGAAAGCAGGAGAAGCAACAGTTTCTCTATAATCTCCCTGCTACCCATGCATAGAAAATAAGGGAAGGTCTTCTGGAGTATGGATGTCAAACGGAATGGGGGAAAAGGTAGATATTCACTGTCACTATCAACCTAACTTGTCCTGAGAAGTCCTTATTTGCTTTACCATAGAAAAGTCTTGAAATACTGAGACATCCTTTTAGAGTGTGGGTACCTTTGGTTTTGTTTTTAAATCTCCTTTAACCTTTTCTTCCACGGGACCTATATACCTACTAATGATGTAGACTTCACATTTCATGCTGAAAGACAAAGCATTTTCATTGCCTTTGCTGGTATAGTCAAACTTGTTTCAAAAAATACACAGGTAGAGTTTGCGCCACGGAAGAGAACTTGAACAGTGCCGTCCTTCAGAAACTATAGGAAGTGATAGCAAGGTTTAAATAACAAGTAAAGATAATGGCTCTACTGCAGCATGGAGACCAGTAATATTTTTTGAAAGAATGGTAGTATAAATTCCAAAAGTCCTCTCCTACCTTCATTCCTCATTTTCCATATTTTCACTTAGAGATATTTTGAAAAAGTTGTAGTGAGTTTGATTGAGGGCATAGCAATACGTCTTACCTTTAAATTAATTTAAATTCTACTTTTAAATTATTTTTAAAGACATCTTTGTGATGGCCTTTGTCTCTTAATTTTTTTTTTGGGTAGTTAACTGAAGCAGTAGGAGTAGAGAAAGAACAAAGCAATCTGTAAGTGGTTGTGATCATTAATTGTAAACACCGCTGCACTTAATATTCTTTAAACAAGGAAATTATTTGAAAGCACGGGCGCTCTTAGATCTTAGATAACATTTACTGATACGCTGCCTACTTACTGTGGAACCTTCTTCCACCAACATTAAAAAGAAAGAAAAACCATTTCTCTGCATTGTTTTTCACCCACAAGCATTTTCTCCTCTCACTTTAAAGAAGGAAACCTGGCTCCCAAAAGAAGATGCTTAAAGACCTTCATGAGTTCTGTGAGTGTCTGTCTGTGAAATAGACATTGTATCAAAAGGGGCAAACAATCAGATAAAAGATGTAGTCACTGAGGTGAAGGGAACACAGAGTGAGTTTAGAGCCACTCCTCTCCCGTCCCCGATGGACTCACTCCCATCCTTTCTTTCACCTGTTTGCAGGTAGATACTCAATGACTTATGTGATAATATGGACAAATGAAGGAACGAACAAACAAATGAAACAATGAAGGCAGGCCTGATTAAGAAATCCTCCTACGAGCAGGCTCAGTCCAAGGCCAGGGAATTTTTAAAGAGATTTCCAAGCACTCTGAACCCATGGCCTAGGGTAACCTGCCCTCATCTTCTAAGTCAAAATTTTCAATCTACATCTGAAAGAGGAAATTGTCAATGTGAAACCTCCTTCCCATATTCTGAAAATTAAGTCCACACCCAAATACAAGGTTTTATGCACAGATGGCTTCTTGTACTTCTTTACCTAGAAGTTTTACGCCCCCCCAAAAAAAATCCAGAACTAGATGGAGATAAGAAAAATATTAGTAAAATACAGATTCTTACTTATTTCGTTTTGCTGTGGATTAATTCTATACCAGCAAGAAAGAATTTCCAGAAAGCTCGATGTAAGTGCATCCCTAGGACCCAAATGCTAACATACTTCTTCCTCCCACACCCACTTTCAAGTGAAAACATTAGAGAAAAAAATAGGGGAAGTTACATGAGTAAACTTGTTAGTATATGAGATTAACTGAAAACAAGGAATTCCCCTCCTGGACTGCAGTGGCCTAATTAAAACTCATAAAACACAAATGACTAAGAGTGTTCCCGTTGATTTGTGAAATAAAAAGCAGAAAAAGTTAATTTTGTATTTCAATATTGAGAGAGGTAGGCCTAGAAGACGTGACACTTTGCAGAATAGAAATGAGAAGACCATTTCTGAGACTTTCAGGATCAGTCAACTTCTATTCTGCGCTCCTAGCAGAAGAACATGTACTTACCATCTGTACTGGCAACAGCCTATTTCGATTTAGATTCTGGTTCCATGACAGATAAGTGGCCCTAAGTAAGCTTCTTTACCTCTCTGTGCCTCTGTGTGTTCATCTATGAAATGGGCATGATAACTGGCAGGTTGGTCTCGAACTCCTGACCTTGTGATCCCCCCTCCTCAGCCTCCCAAAGTGCTGGAATTACAGGCATGAGCCACCATGCCCGGCCTGATCTACAGGCTTTAGGACTAAACTGAAAAAGTCTCTTCCTAAAAGTGTGTTAAGCACCATTACTCCAGGTTCCACAGCATGTGCTTTACATGTGTTATCTGGGGCTTAGGGAAATAGATGGAGTAGCTTACTCAGGTAGCAAGGGGCAAAGGGAGCTTAAGGCACAAATCTACTTATTTCCAAAGCCTGGGCCTCTTAGGGAGTAAACTACTTCAACGGATGCTGACAATGTACACCCTCTTGGGGTCATGGGTACCACTTTCATGGACTAACACTCTCTGGAAAATGTCTGAAGGTTTGAAAATTTTTTTCAGGTCATTGGAACTCTGAAAGTTCCCTTAAAAGCTTTGCTACATGTGTGCAGACTTACTGTTTCTGTCAACTTTAAGTACTCTAGTCTCACTTCAGATACAAATCAATGGATTTTCACTTTTAAAAATCTTTCTTCTCTCTCCTTCTAGGAGATGCAGAAAAACTAAGCTTTCTTCCAATACCAACACCAACAACGGACTTTCAGTACAGTAAGCACATTAGGGGAATTAAATTCTTCCATGGCAGAAAGGGGAGATAATTTCAAATAAAACCTTAGCCTACTCTTCACAGTCAATAACTCCATCCTCTACCTTAAAGAAAATAGTTATACACCATGTTTTTAAAAACCGAGTTGTTACTTTATTAGATTAACCATTTAAAAGAAAGTAACTAGAACTATTTTGTGATAAAAATAGCTAAGAAAACAAAATGTCTCCATCATTACACTGACTTATAAAAGCATACTCAATTCAGCTTCTATATGTATCTAATTCGTTCCTTTAAGAATTAGTCTAGGTCGGGCACAGTGGCTCACACCTGTAATCCTAGCACTTTGGAAGGCTGAGGTGGGTGGATCACCAGCCTGGCCAACATAGTGAAACCCCATCTCTACTTTAAACAAACAAACAAAAATTAGCCAGACGTGGCAGTGTGCGCCTGTAATCCCAGCTACTAGGGAGGCTGAGGCAGGAGAATCGTGTGAACCCGAGAGGTGGAGGTTTCAGTGGGCCAAGATAGCACCATTGCTCTCCAGCCCTGGCGACCGTGCAAGTCTCCGTCTCAAAAAAAGAAAAGAAAAGAAATCAGTCCAAAGGAAAAAAGTCAACTAAAATGATGCATTTACATAATCACATTGTTTATAGTTAATAATATATGTGGGTTTTTTTACTTTAAGTTTTAGATTATCCTAAATATGTTGGAAAGAATAAACCAGAATAAATATGGGGTTGAAAAACAATAGGTTAGAGCTGAGGATTTTAAAAACTTGATTCAGGAAATATCCAAGGTTAAATCACTTACAGTCTTTAATGGGTAGAATAATTGTTTAAAATTGATTTTTTTTTTTTCAAATGAAAACAGTATTAAGTAGGTCAGTTTAAGAGGTCTTACCCAAAAAACATGTCATATACAGTTGTTACCCAGTTGTCTGTCTAAATTCAAGGTAGTTCATAAAATGCAAGTGTTTACTTTCCATGTTCTCCTTAGTAATTTAATCTTCTGGATTTGTTACCCAATGATTATATTCAAATTTGGTTCAATTCACCCTCCTGAATGAAGACACATCTATTCTCCAAATTCAGACTGTATAATCAGTACAGCTTAAGAAAAACAAATACGATAATTAATAGTTAAAAAAAAAAAAAAAGCTGGGCAAAAAAGTCATTTACTTACGGCAGTCTGAGATTGATAGGAGGGAATGAGTTGGAAGATGAACATCAAAGAGAAATTAAATCTAGGACCTTTAAATTTATTCAAAGAAAACAATACTGCTAGTGTCTAACTAAAATGCCAAATGACTAAATAAGTAAAACATACAATGTATGTCAGACGAGAGAAGTGCTAAGAAGAAAAATTAAGCAGGAATAAGGATAGGAAGCTGGGGGATAGAATGCGGAAGCTGCCATCAGTTTCAAAAGATTTTTTTTTAATCCCTAGGAATATATAGGGATTTGAGGCACACCTTGTATACATTTGTTGGGAAGTACTGTTAAAGGCATCCTTTTGTGAATTCAGAGTCATGCAGCCAAAATTCCATGGGCTGCCTGATTTCTCCCGAGGGGCTTTTGCTGCGTCCCAATGTAGTTCCCAAGCCAGAGACCTCACACCCTCAGGTGACCCATGCCCTCTTTATTGATTCCACACCTCCTGCTGGGTAAGGGGTTTAAGGAACGTCTACAAAAAGGTTTTTCCCACTGTTCAAGAAAACTTCCTTAGGGTTAAGGAAAGGGTTATTTCCTATGTCTCAATTTCAAGATGAAAAGTCAGGCTGATTTACTGATGGACATCACCTTGGGAAGCCTGTGAAGAGCGTTCAGACCCCTGGAATTCCTACACTGCCACCCAGGAGAACCTGTTATATAAGCATTCCACCACAGCTCTGGTTTATGACCATAGTGGTGATATCATCAGCTTTTGATCCTAAGAGGCATGGGGTGACTAGGAATAAAGTAAATCACCCAAATACTGCCTCTGACTCAGTTAAGAAGTCCAGTGCCACGTCTCCAGTCCTCTCTCGTACCTGAATCAGTATCATTAAGAGCAGACTACAGCTAGACTGCCTGCTTTCAAATCTTGTCTCCACTACTTCCTGCCTGTGTTACTTTGGGCAGATTGCTTCACCTCTCTGAGCATCAGTTTCCCCATGTAAAAATGAGGATAACAAGCACATTGGCCATATACTGTTTCTGTGAGTTAAAGAAGTTAGTAAGTGTAAAGCATTTCCTACCAAAACGTGTCTACTAAGTACCTACTATGTGCCAGACACTGTTCTTAGATGCCAGTGATTCATTTAGAATGGTACCTGGCATATAATATGAGCTCAATGTACGTCAGTAATTATGGGTCCACAAACACTTGCCTGACACTCAGATTGATTATTATTATTATTATTTCATAAAGGTAATAGGTTGATTATTCAACACAGTGTATAAACCTCTAGGGGAGTCTGGAACTATACTCCATGATCGAACACATTAATAATTCTACAGTAAAACATACAAAGATTCATTCTGAGTGAGCTAAACAATGAATATCATTAGCTTCACATCGGTTCAGGATTTGCTGCCAAATTTGTTACCTGAAAATCTTTTGATTTTCAGAGTTTTTTGGATTACGGAAGAGATGGGGGACATCTATTTATTAAGTAAGGGACTAACCCCACTGAAATCTTTTCCTTTCTAACTTCAAGAGGTTCTAGTGACCAAATAAATAGTTAAAACCATTTAGGAGTAGGAAATCGGAAGAGCTTCAGACATGGAAAATCAACAACTACATAATTAAGCTATGTCAAATATTAAACAATCCCTCTCCTCAAATACAGTGCTCCATAAATTCTCCATCCACAAACAGTTTCCACAAACAAGTCTCAATCTTTTTTTAAGTACTTTACAAAAGCACTTTTTGAATATACTATAAAATGCTTAAATTTTATCACTATTTTAATAGTACGACCTTGCTGTTCCCATAGAAAAAAGACAAAAGCTATTAAACGACAAATGAACAACTGCTTTAAAAACTTGTGCCTTAAAGAACACAGTATCCTCTGTAGTCTGCCCGGGGGAGATGAATAAATGTTATGCCAAAGTGGTAAACCATCCTGCTACCAAAGGAATTTTCTCCACATTGCATTTTAAGGAAATTCACAGCTCTTGAAGAGCTATACAATAACTGGTTCAAGATGTTCTCACTGCTGGTCAGTACTGGGTAAAGGATTTGCACAAACCCATAGAAGCCAATGTCTCCTGCCTCTTTATTGGGCCCATGTGTTGTTATTTATCTTCCCCAACTTTTCTGACCCCTTTCCATGTATTTTTTATTGAAGTATTGCTTTGTTCAAGACCTGTGTTTACCACTCCCATGGCGATCCTGTACACAAAGACAAGTTAGGAAGACATGAAATGAACGAAGATACTTATGTTGCTTCATGGTTTTCTCCCTTCTCATTATCCTCCTACTCACTGAGACTATAGTGGGAGGTCTGAATGACATTTCCAAACCAAGAACTTAAAGCTACATTTCAACACCCAACTACTCAGTTGTCATAGGAACAACACTATGAGGCTTATCTGGGTTCTAACAAACAGCCACTTGTTTCGCTAGTGATTAAAACTTCCCCTTCAAATCAAATACATACACCCATACATACACAGACCTCAAAAGAAAAATTTAATTGGGTAAAACCGTGTACTACACCAAAAACTTAAGAAACAAGCCCAAAGGGAAAGCACTTACGTTCCCAAATATGCACATTCAAATACTATTTCAGAGAAATTGTTTTGAAGTCTGTCACTTAACTAGATCCCTTCGTTTGTTGCTTTACATACCCACAAACACAAAGGCATATGCATGTCATTATTATCTTTTAACAGGGTATACAAAAATGTGAAGACTCTCAACGACCCCAGAGGAGAAATCAGAGCAAGCAACGTTATTCATTTTCGATGTACTTTTACAGGTTAATAAATTGAGAACAGAGAACAGCAAAGAGAATTGAAAACATGAAGTTCTCAGATAATCTTTATGGGATATACTTTCTAGCATTTACTATTCCAACCTGCTTCTAACACATTTTGTCATTCAAAATTGGATGAGGAAAACCTAAAAACGAGAGGCTTTTTTCCAACAGGCACAGCAGTATTTACCCAGATTATTAAATCACCATGTTCTCCCCAAGTATTTACTTACATGAAATACAGAGTTGAAAACAGAAGCTAGCAGTTGAATATACATTACCTGTAAATACCTAAATGCTTTGTTGCCATTTTTCTGTCTTCAAGACTCTAAAAACCTATAAATTTGTGTGCTTCAAGAAAACTAATGCCACATCTTAATTAAATCAAACTGACTTGTTATATTCACGAGTTTGGATCACCAATTTCCTGACTTGTTGGAGGACCTGCCCTTAAGAGCCGTGCTTATCTTGTCTTTCTATTTCTTTAAGAATACTTATGCAAAAGTCTTGAGAGCTGCTAGTCTGAGAAAAATGATCTTAAAATTCATCCAAGTATACAAGAGGGGGAGAAAAACAATTAATATATCTCACTAGATTCATCTCCTTCTCCCACCTTCATAGCCCTCCACTGCTAAGAGAGAGAAATTTCAGCACTGCTATCCTGTTTTATTATATATTTTCCCTTTTGAGTTAAGGATTTTAAGATTTTGAAAGTAACAGAACAGGAACCAAAAGTCACAGAAGTAGATTCAATTTCCAATTTAGCTTAAAAAGAAAGAATTATTATTTTCTAAATTACCCCATTCTGTTAATAACAGTTACAATTATATATTCAAATTAATAAATGAAGATCACTAAAATTGCCTATATAATTGTTAGCATTTAAAGAACAAAAATTTTTTCCATCTGGTTCTGTAAGTAGACATCACATGATTACTTCTGTTGACCAATAAGAAACTGGTAAAATCAGGCAGTCACCCACCATTCTATTCTAATGTTCTTTTTCTTACTCGGTTCAACCTTTTCGGTACATTCTTAAGAAACCAAATCAAGAAACTAGACATTCATGCCTAATATAAAATTGTTTTACCTTATACATCATGAACAAGAACCTGTTGTATATAACGCAGATATTCAAAGCTTTATTGTCTTTTTCTAGAACCCTTAAACATAGAGGCAGCTCAGATTCAAGATTAGAAAACGGAATTTAAGATTTCAGGGAAACAGAGACAGGCAGGCACATGCATACCAAACCAGTAAGAACTACTAATCACGATCTCTCAAAAAGTTATGAACTATACAGATAGAAATAATCACCCTTTGCTGTACTAATGTAATCAGGTAGAACAAACTTAAAATTCATGACACAAATGTTTAAAAAAAAAAAATCTACTGCCATTGTAATCTATCCTTCCCAATCAGGAGGAAGTGTTTCCGATGCATTACTTGAACTTTCATTTTGTATAACTTTTATCTTGTAAAGTTCTAACTGAATACTTGACATCCTAATGTAGAGGAAAGGAAAGGAGGGCAAGTAGACTAATTCTGAAATCATCTCTTCAAATTTCACACATGCTACATCAGACTAAATGGAAATCTACATCCATGGAAAGTTAATGTCGCAACTCTACTAAACAGCCCATTCTGATTTTGTTTCTCCTCCACTAAACAAGAAAAAATAAAACAACCAAATCTAGCTGTATTACCTATGTTGAGCTAAACTGATAGCACTCAGCTCATTTTTGTTAATTACCTGGCTGTTTCTCAGTCTTTATGCGGTATTCTCTGCTGCTCTTTAGACCTTCTCACTGTTTATGTGTTCTCTGTTCAACACCGTTGTTAGGGGTCTGTGAACAACTTTTCAATTCCCACATGCACATATGATATCTATTAGGGAGCAATGCCACTTTTCACTTACCAATACTGGATAAAGCAGTATTTCCTGGTGACAGAATGCTGCTGCTTCCGTTCATTAAAACTCCCTCTTCGGAGCTTGATAAATCTGATTATAAAACGTCTTTGTTCCAGATCACACGAGGCACTTTTCCTACAAAAGTTTTCTAAGAGTTATCTGCATTTCATTCCTGTGACAAAACAAATCAGAACAAGGGTGTTGGGGGGTAACAGAGAATAAGTCCACACAAGTTCCTGGCAAAGATTTTAAGCTGCATTTTTCTGAGTTTAATCAGTAACCTATATTAAAGTGACAGTTACCAGTTCAGGAAGCCCAGAGTTGGATCAAGTCGGTCACAACCACTTTGAGTGTCTTCCACGGGTCTGCAGACCCCAAGAAAGCAGTCACTTAGTCAATCTATCCCAAGTGGCTGAATCACTGGTCAGAACCCCCCCCCATCCAGCCTCCGTTGAGCAGCAGCCCAGGCAGGAGAGTGGCCAGACGCTGGACCCAACAAGACCTCTTATAGGGACCCGCCAATTAGCTGCTGACCAATCGCAGCCAGCACCTAGTACCTAAGTCACATGACAGGGCAGTCCCTATGACTGCAGGATTTCTGAATTACTGGGGTTACACAAAGGACACTCATTCAGGAAAAGAGAAAAAAAAAAGCCATAAGCAGAAACAGAAAACGCCCAGGCTGCGACAGCTACGGCTTTAAAACAGGGAACACCCCAGCCTCACACAGACAGAGAAAGAGCCACAATGAAGCCAGGATGAAAATCAGAAGAATGTGTGGCACTTATTAAAGAATAATCCCAAAGCAGAGGCTGAGTTTACAAACCCACTTCAGCTATAAATCTACTCCTCCTTTCCCCTTCCTCTGTAGTCTCCAACAATTTCACATTCTAAACTTTTTTATTTTCAAAAGCTCCAGTAAGCCTCTGCAAAACCGCTGTAAGAAAATGCGTGAGACACATGCGCCTCTCTTCCCATCCCCTCAAAATACCCCTATAGGAGATGCAAATTTGACATGAACAGATTCCTAAGTGAAATACATTTCTTTTCAAATAGTTAAATAAATGAAGTGAAATTCAACGTTGTCAGAGCGGATTGGTATGGTAACTACCAAATCTTCTCTCTCTCAATCATTTTAAACTGTCCACATCAAGAATACTCTTGTTAAGTAAACAAGCCCACTTAGTGAACTAGATACCATTTTATTTTTATTTGAATGCCCCCAATTTGTCTCTTAAACATCTTTTATGTCCTAGGGAGAAATTCAACTGTCAACACCCCTGCCATTTCTCTGACCTCCAAAAATGGTACTTACAAATATTCCTTGTTTGGATCTGTCGAATTCTTCTCCCCCTCCCCCGACATTTGGAGTCAAAATAGGGGCTCAGCCTCATCCTTAAGGCCCTCTTTTGATCAGGCTGCAACAGCTCCTTCTCCGAGGCAAGCCCAGAACACTGTGCCGCTTGCCATTCCCAATTTATGGAAGGAAGCGTATGTCAAACAAACCAGGTGATGACTCAGACCGCCTCCCCCAGCCACGTTCTCCCCAGAATGGGAGGGTAGTGTAAGTGGAGCCCATTTGGATGTGACTCAGTTTTATTAAGACTGGTGGCTGTAGCTGAGCTGACAAGCTCACATTTTTTAAAAATAACTTGTACATTTAGAGATTAGAATGCACATTCTAACTGGTTTCAAGAATTGAATCATGTAAACAGGAGAGTTGCAAGATTATTTTTAAGGTATGGCAACGCTCTGGCTCTATTCCCTAATAAATTTCAGAATTGGGCACCGAAATTTTTACAATGGAGGCAACGAAACGTTTGAATTCACATAAGGGTAGCAAACAGGGTTTCTAGATTTAGGTTTACTTGAGGTCTTTACCATGAGGAACTTGGACTCTTTCCATCTTGAGGATTCCAGTTTAAGTCTCTGAGTCTGGGGCCCGCATGGCGGGTTCTTCAGGAAGTGGTTGGGAGCAAGACAGCCATGTTGCAGCTTTCACTTTTGCATTTACTGCAATTCACACTCCAAGCTGAGCTACTCACACAGCACACACGTAATACAATCACATCACCAAAAAACCTGGACAGTCCTTTAGTCTCGAACTGTCTAAAAGCTACGAAATAGAAGCCTGAAAATAACCAGTGAAAACTCTGACATGCCCTAAAAGTCTTCCTCTTCAGTAAAAACCTTACTACCACGATGGGAGTGGCATTACATGGAGTAAATTGTTCCCAGGTATTACGTAGACAGGAAGAAAACTGTAATAAGAAGCGCAATTCCCCACATGAAAAATGAAGGCTTGGGCTAAGCAATTTAACTACAGTTATCTCTTTTCGGCATACTTCCTCTAACCTCGAGCAAATGGAGCAAAGTCAGCAACTGCTCTGACTAAAGCTTGGCATTTACTGTTGATTAAGCCTTGATGGATAACTAGTTTTATTGTAACATAGGAAATACATCCAACATTTGAAACATAGAAAAATGTTCAAATATCAAATTCTCAGATTGGTAGGTAGCTGAGAACATAGAAAAGGTGTACACACTGAAATCATGTATAACAGTTAATTCAGGAGGTGATTATTCGCTTTATAAAAAGACTTCCTGCAGGGTTTCACTGGAATAAACACTACATTCAATTTACATACAGAATTGATTTTCAGAAATTAAAATCAAACAAAACTATTCAGAGCGCATTTCCAAATTACACTTTTGAATTCTATTTTAACTATGTGTATGTATTTCTCACTTGGTCATTAAAACGTATTCATACTTCAACAGCAATGCGTTAAGTTGTATTGGCTTAGTTACCTTGCTAAGATACAGAACATAGAGTCTATTAATTATATGGCTTTCAATGAAATAAACACAGGCTATGAAAATAGAATGTCAATAAAACTGAACACATAAAACTCTGGCATCCAGAAGGACCTGTAACATCCTTTACGAGTCTAGCTTCTGGAGTCAGACTTACTGGGGTCTGACCTCTGCTTCTGCTGTTCCTAGCTGTGGCACCTGGATTAAAAAATTACTCAATCGTAAGTGCTGAGAACAGTGCCTGACAGAGAAATCTGGAGTCATATGCATCTCAGCCATTCCCTAAGTAACACTTCTGAATGAAAAAAATAGGATTCCATGCCGGGCGCGGTGGCTCAAGCCTGTAATCCCAGCACTTTGGGAGGCCGAGGCGGGTGGATCATGAGGTCAAGAGATCGAGACCATCCTGGTCAACATGGTGAAACCCCGTCTCTACTAAAAATACAAAAATTAGCTGG